>NC_140128.1:65086436-65498936 GCF_964035555.1 Netta rufina | reverse complement strand
GAGTGTTCGAGAAATACATTTACCGGCACTCACTGTAACCCAAGCACTTACCGGCCTTTCAAAAAAGCCTCAAGCCCTAACACTAAAAATCTTCGAAACCCCTACAGGCATAACCCAAACTATTTACCATGCTAAACCCTTGAAGTACTCTGCCTAAAAGCCCTAACCCAAACACTTAAGATGCTCAAAACCCAAACCCAAAACATTAGGATTCTCACAGCCCTAAACAACAAAATTAGAACGCTTGAAGCCCTAACCCCAAAACAGTAGGATGCTCAAAACCCTAACTCTAAACATTAGGACGCTCAAAACACAAACCAAAACCCTAAACTTTAGGACGCTCTAAGCACAAACTGAAAACATGAAGACACACAAAACTCTAACCCAAAAATTAGGATGCTTAAAACCCAAAGCCCGAACACAAAACATTAGGATGCTCAGCACCATAACCCAAAAAACTAGGACGCTCAAAACCCTAACCGTGGAGAACCTAACCTGAAAAAAAAATAAATAAAAAAGGATCTTAACACACTAACCCTAAGTAACTGACCAAAAATAAAACCCTAGGACCCTAACCCTAAAAAACATAGCAACACTTCATCCCCAAAAAAAAAACTCTAAAACCCCAACACGCTAACCCTGAAACCATTAAAACCCTGTTAAAACTCCAACCCAGTTACGCACCAGTTACCTCCCTTAAGGGATATAGAGGAGCTCTCTCAGATACGGCAGTTCTACTTCTCGTGCATGCAGCAGGTGGTCGGTCTCATTCTGGTGCTGATGGTGTTGAAAGCTGGGGCAACGGTGGTACTGCTGGAGATACCACAGCCACCGGAGGTGGATTGGTAGGATAGGGAGATAGTAGGTTATCCAACGGCTCCCGTTTATTATCTTTTTCTTTTTCCTGTTCTTCTTCTTCAAATTTCTTATCTGCTTTTAGTGTAAATATTGAGGCTGGAAAAGGACATGAAGTCCTCCTGATCCATAATCCTGCATAATCACTTTCTTCCCAGCAAAAAGGTTCCCTCGAATTAACATGTGTATTTAAGGCCTGACAAATACAGTCTTCAATGGATCCAAAAGCAGGCTGAAAGATATGTGGTGTTAAAGGCTCCTTTGGCCATTCTATCACACAATACTGGACCGTTTTTTATTTACTTTTTCCTTTTCTGGGGCCCCTCTCATTCCAATTTCTAACCGTTATTCCTAATGGACTTTCTGGTGGTATGTCTGGTAATTTGCTCCCTTTCTTCTGGTCCCTGGTCTTCGATTTTGTCTGACCCATCTAGGAATGTTACTGTGGCAATTCCCACAGCCCTTGGTTACCTTAATAAGAGTGTCTTACAGAGGATTTAAGATCTATCACCCACCCACAAATCCTATAGGAATCCCTTCGTTCCTTCACTGGCCAAGTCCCTTGCAGGAGATTGGAACCGTGGTTAGAAGACCTCCACAATCGCTTCGGAACTGAATTCCGTCTCAGTCACACTCTTACACACACAGGCAACCGAAACCCACCCAACAGAACAGTATACGCTTTAAACGCTTATGACTCCATTGTCTTCATTCAGATCTTCACACGCAGAATTACGGGCAAAATATAGTGCTGCAGCCAGCAAGGGAACTGAAAAAAAATCAAAACCTTTGCTTACCTTTATTCAGGTTCAAGATGCCATTAGTCCCGACCTGACTCGAACAGCAGCCACCAAATGGTGGGGCGCCTCTCCTAGATAAAGTAAGAATTCAGGAACCAAAGCCCTCCCGGACAAGCCCCCAGTTGTCATACATGACTGGGTCCCAAATTGGATTGCAATTAAATTTTACGATTTATTAAACGAATAGAGGTAAACAAGCAGTTGTGCGCAAACAGATATACTGTGACAGCTGCCCTTCAGCACGTACCCAGAGGCAGACTGGATGTCTTTGCCAAAACAGTCCGGACAATGTATTAGTACACCCATGCACTGCCACGTTAGCTGTCATTGCTAACTGCCAGGCAGGACAGCTCCAGACCAAACACATACACACACAGGCACGCCACAAACACTAAAACAAAACACACAACACAAGGCACAAGAAAAAGTGACCCCCCAGAGGGAAGCCCTATGGCAACAGCAAGTCAGAACAGGTGCTCTGCAGCAGACCCAAGGAGAGACTCAACAATCAGTCGCATCGCACCCGAAGGCTGCCGCACACTCTGAGAAACCAAACCTACCAGTCCTGAGCAGCTCCCCACCTCCTCCTGCCAACCACGCTCAGCACACACACTATTTGGCCCTCAAAAAAACAAAACCTTAGAACATACACACACAAAAAAAAAAAAAAAAAAACATCTGAGATCCATAAATGCCAAAAAGACGTGCACGCACAGCAGCCCCTGCAGAGGTAATCACAGACATACCCTTTGCAGAGGAAAGAGCAGACTCTGATACAACCCTGCTCAGGCTCTTGGTAACGCTGCATCTACACTGCCAAGCCACATGTAGCATGAAATGAAGCTGGTTTTAGTCCCCTGGAAAATTACACAAGTAGGTTTGTACATCTAGAGATTAGAATATAGCTCAAAAAACAGAAGCGTATCCCACCATCGCAAAGAACAGTGAGCCAGCAACCTCTACTAAATATCCCTCTGTTAAGTGAATTCCAAGCACTTAGAAATCCAGAAATCCATAGACTCCAGCATGCCTAGAGAACCCTGCAACTGACTGAAGGAAAACAAAACACTTACCCCAAAGAGCAGCCCAGGCAGAAGGAACTCTCTGATGCCATGCCTGGGGCTCATATACCATTTGGCCCTGCCCAGCACCCAAACCCAATCACATTGTAAAGGGGAGGGACAAAGCACAAGAAAGTAGGAGCAGAGCAGGAGCAGCAGATTTTCATTTTCTTTCTTTTTTTTTTTTTTTTTTTTTTTAAATCTGCTTTACCTGAACAACATGCAGAGGACAAGAGACCTGGGGTGTTTCTAGAAGCAACAATCCCCATGCTTTTGCTGCAGCTATTAATATTAAAAGGACAACACAACCAGTCAAGTAACTGGAACTTTTTCAAATGGAATTACGTCAAACAGGTTCATCATCACTTGCAAAAACAGAGAACCAGCATTCACTAGCGTGCCAGAGCTAATACCCACCTCCTGCACAACGCTCACTACT
The DNA here is from genome assembly GCF_964035555.1 of Netta rufina. Classification (NCBI taxonomy): domain Eukaryota; kingdom Metazoa; phylum Chordata; class Aves; order Anseriformes; family Anatidae; genus Netta; species Netta rufina. The sequence continues at coordinate 65,495,781 of NC_140128.1, read as the reverse complement.
ACTAATGCAACATATCATTGTGCAATACCTCTCTGTTCCTGGTTCCTTTAACTCACCTGCTCAGTAGCTCCAACTGAGAAATGTGCCCGGGCAGCACCGCGCTGAAATGTGCCCGAACAGACTTATTCTTCAGTGATGAAGAAGGTGACCCTGCTCAGTCTCTTGGCAGTACTGCACTGATGCGGTCAAGAAACCGTACCCCACGGTTTCCCAAAAACAACGTACCTGGCAACCCCTCATAAACATACCTCAAATATGTGAATTCCATGCACATAAAGCCTAGAAGGCTTTATGGTCTAAAGACTCGACAGACAGCAAACACACAGGCAAAAGCTCCAGAAATATAACAAACCGCCCCTAACCCTGAGAAAGACCACTGCTTATATGCCCAATGCTGCCATTTTCAGATACATGCTCACACAGGGCGCTTCGATGATACATTTCTCCTAAACCCTGCTCCATCACTTTGCCACCAAGGTTGTGACTTTGATAAGATTTGACATATAGGCAAAGACTCACAAAAAGCCCTGTAATTCTGCAAAAATCATAAGGGACCCAGAAACACAAAGCAAACACACAAAATAACATCGCCATACTATCCGTAAAACTGCTGTAATAACTACTCACCTGAGGAAGAGCTGCGTGCAATACAGGCACCTACTACTTAGATTGCTTTACTATAACAGATCCTACCAGTTGCCACCTCGAAAAGATATGCGTACCGGTTTCTACTTGAAAATGCATCAGTCCATAGACTCTGACCCACCTAAAGAACCCTGCAACTGACTGAAGGAAAAGCAAAGCACTTACCCCAAAGAGCAGCCCAGGCAGAAGAAGCTCTCTGATGGCACACCTGCAACTCAGTTACTATTAGGTCCCACCTGGAACCTAAAGCCAATCACATGGGAAAGTGCAGGGGGAAAGCACAAAAAAAGCAGAAAGAAGAGGAACAGCAGCTGTGGTTTTATTACCTTATTTATATGGCTTAGCTCAACAGCATGCAGAGTGCAGACATGAGAACTGGGGTGTTTCTAGAAGCTACAATCTGCTGTCGACGGAAGGAAGACACAGACGCTCAATATGAGTGAACAGTGAACTTCAACTTTAATGGATAGCTCAGTCGCCAATTATCTAGTTCGAACATAATCAACTCATACATATTGCAAAAACTAAGCTCAGGATTGGCTAACACTTTCCTATCTTGTCAGTTAGTTCCTCCCTCTTTTAGCTACTGTCCCGCCTTAGGGACTTTCCCAACCACACAAGGGCATCGTGTCCTTGGGCCTGATTGGTTCTCAACCGGCTGCGCACGTGCCCAGGCTCATATGAGTTGAGTACGGTACCTCCCCTAGCCCATGACCTCCTAACTGCTCAACATCCACGTGTCCTACCTCACTTAACCATTCCTCCACAATTCCCCCGTTTTTATTTTGTGCTACAAATACCTTCTCTGTGAGTTGCTCTAGTTTCTTAGTTAGGCGGTTAAAGGTTACATATGCAGCAATTATAATCAATATAATTATAAGTAGAAAGCAAAGTCCCTCTTTAACTAACAAAACCCATCCACCCATGTTCCCAAAAACAGATTTAAGCCAACCTTCAAACCAACTATCTTGTACTACAATTTTTTGTGTATGATCCCTTAACCATTTCAACTGGTCGTGAATTGACTGACCATGGTCGGAAAGATTAAAGCAACACATTCCTTCTACATCTTCACACCCATGTCCCTGAGCCAAGAACAAGAAATCAATAGCGGCCCTATTTTGCAGCACAGCGTGCCTTAGGCTTTCCGTGTCTTGCGACATTTCAGAAAGAACTTGTGTGGTTACATTTGACTGTTTAACAGCCCAACAAGCAAGCTTATTTATGCTAGCCAAAGCGTGTGCAGTTCCTACAGTCAGAAAAAGATCCATTAAGCAGAGTAATACGGGCAGAGTATGGTGCTAACATTTCACTCAGTTCCTTTGGATCCCCTATCGGGACCCCAAACAAGCATGTTCTGAAAGGGTACATAACATAACACAACTATACAACTTAACCCTAATAACACTACAATTACTGTAAGCACTTAATGGTAACACAATTAATAGTAAGTAACACAACTTAGTAGTAACACACTTAAACCTAATCACTTGATGGTGATCAAAGGCTGTTCTTGATAGTCATCGAGGTGTCACAGCCCACGTCATTGTCAGAATGATTATCAGGAACCTCTTCCTGGTCGTCTTCGGCGTGTGCAGATTCTAAAGCTGCTTCAGTCCACTTTGCAGTGATCCACTGGGTACCTGTTTCTGGCACCACTTCAAAATCTCTATAACATTTTATAACATTTTTGCAAGTAACTCTTTAACCACATTTATCACAATACTACATGCAATGATGATTGACACCACAGTGAACAAAATCCTTAATCCCTCTTTGACTAATCCCAGTAACCATCTATGCATTGTTTCAAACAAATCAGTGAACCATTGATTGAAAGGATTGATACCATATTGACTCTTTCTCATGTGCTCTTTCAAGAAAGTAATGGATTTGTGAATTGACTCATTACGATCAAAAAGTTTTAAACAGTACGTTCCCTTAAGTTTCTCCAAGTGGCTACTTCGCACAATGACTCCATACTTGTGAAACATGATTCTGCTCGACCAGTACTAATTTCCTATGATTTCAGCCTGCACTATGGCAATAAATGCGCTCTCACTAACACAGTACACAGCACACTCACACAACCAGAGGCCTCTGGCACATCTCACTCTCAATCATACCACAACCTCAATCATACCACACGAATATAATTTAGAATGATAAGCAAACAAACAAGTATTGCCTCTCATTGTGTTCCTCGTGAAGTGACTTGCAACACTTTGTTTTAAAACCTTACCCTTACACAAATACTTTCAACACAAAATACCTGGACATTTAAGAATAACACATACAATTATTAACACTCCAGTTAGTATCCCTTTTTCATTGCAAGGTAAACCTCTTATAAAAAGAATGCCAGAGAGAAGCAGTACAGCCGCCGCTGCTTCCATGGTTACATCAGACAGGCTGCAGGGTCCTGATGTCCGTCCCCCTGCTCTGTGCCGACTCGCCACACGGTGAGGGTCAGCTGCCGTTCGATTCCGCGGAACTCCAAGCGCAGCACTGCTCGTGGCGGTGACTGAGGGGGGGGGAGGCTCCCACTGCCCCGTAGCCCCCTGAGGCAGCGTTATCGTTCTCACTGAAGGCGGCAGTGGGCAATCCCCAGCTCCCACACTTCCCGGCAATCCCAGTCGCTCTGTAGCAGCAGTAGCGACTCTCTGCTCAGCCTGATGTATAACTAAGGCGTTAGTGACTGCTCTCCAAGGCTTCAATAATTTTTTAGCAGCCTTATTTTCATTAATAACTTCATCAAACAATTTGTCCCCAAATTTACGCCACTCTGTTTGTTCAAAAACTGTATCAGGATTGATAAAACAACCCTGCATTACTCCATATGCTAATAATCCTGGTAAATCCTTTTTGCAGTCTATATCTGAAGTGATCCACTTTTCTAAAAAGCATTCGAGCAAAGCATACGCCGCTTGTCTCTCCATACCTTTATATACGTCGGTTGCAGCCTTTGCAAAGACCTCGGCGGCGCTTCTCTGGCGGGACCCTTTATAGGCTCATCCCGGGTGCGGGGACTCCCTTCCACCTTCCGAGCTGTGGGTGCGGGGACTCCAAGTTTTCGTCCCTTTCACCTTTCAGACCTCGGCAACGCGTGACCGGCGGGATCCTCTCCTGGGTGCGGGGACTCCACGTCCCTTTCACCTTCCCGACGCGGGTGAGGGGATTCTTGTCCCTTCCACCTCCTGGGCTACGTTGCAGGACCGGTTCCTCCCTTATTCCGTCCAACCGTGGCCCAGGATCACCGCCAGCAGTGTCCAAATCCCGTTCAGATCGGTCCCTGTTCGGGTGCTATTTGATGTCGACAGAAGGAAGACACAGACGCTCAATATGAGTGAACAGTGAACTTCAACTTTAATGGATAGCTCAGTCGCCTTTTATCTAGTTCGAACATAATCAACTCATACATATTGCAAAAACTAAGCTCAGGATTGGCTAACACTTTCCTATCTTGTCAGTTAGTTCCTCCCTCTTTTAGCTACCGTCCTGCCTTAGGGACTTTCCCAACCACACAAGGGCATCGTGTCCTTGGGCCTGATTGGTTCTCAACCGGCTGCGCACATGCCCAGGCTCATATGAGTTGAGTATGGTACCTCCCCTAGCCCATGACCTCCTAACTGCTCAACATCCACGTGTCCTACCTCACTTAACCATTCCTCCACAACATTCCCCATGCGTTTGCTACAGCTTTGAATATTAAAAGGACAAAATGACCAAGCAAGTAGCTGAATTTTTTTTTTTCATCTGGAATTAGCTCAAGCTTTTATTTACATAGAAAGAAAAGTCTAGGAGCAGAACTGATTACATGCCAAAAAAGAATTCAATTCCATTCCACTCACAGGAGAAATCACTTACTTCAGTAAGCTGAGAACCAAAAGGCTATGCTGATGTGTTAAAACACATTACAGGACACTGGGTCCAGGCCCTCCGCTGCACTCACTTAAAACCCATCCCTACACTCACCAAGGTGCAACCCCAACCCAAACACAGACGCAGCATTTCAGCCTCAACACAGTTTTGGGAACTGATAGAAAGGACGCCTCATCCTCAGGAAGGCATGCTCAAGCTACACAGGACAGGGCTTCGGGCAACTCTTTGCCTACCAAAGACGACCGCCATCAGCACCTGCTTTGTTCAGATTCTAAAGACTAACATCACAGCCCACATTGCCTGGGACACCTGATAAACAGAAGAGAAAGCAGCCATACCGTTTTCAAGCCATCCCTGCATGTGTTGCTCCTTGATGATCTGCAACCTCTTCTCAAATCCTCAACCGCTTCTGTGGAGAGCCTGCCATGGCACCTGCAAAGCAAGATGGATACCCTTCGCAGTCACCTTGTGCTACTTGGCAGTTCTGCTCCAATCCAGCTCACAAACAGCCCGCCCTTCTCGTGCTGCTCTTTAGAGTGCAGCTTAGCCCCTCTGAGCCTGTGCGACACACCTGTGAAACAAAAAGAAAAGCATAGGCCTAAGCAGCATCCAAAGCCACAGCACAGCTAGGACAGTTACTCTCATCTGCTCCCTTACCTCGGCCCCCTCACCTGCCCTCGAGGCAGATGCTTCATCTGCTCTCTTAAGCCAGCTACAACACGCCTCTGAAATATAAACAGGATTTTTACTGTATTTTGTGTAGTTAACTAACTGCAGTGACAACTGCACCCCTAAAGTACCTGCTACATCTGTTCATCGCTCACCTTGCCTAAAGCAGCTATGCTCAAGTCCCACGTTGTACACTGTGTTGCAGCTTTAACAAATGAAAACAGTCACAATATAATCATTCAGCGGCCAGCATTAGAACCCATCCCTCAACAACAGCAGGGACCCCATTTACAAATTATCGTTTCAAAACAGCAGCCCCATTACCTCAGCACCTCAGAAGTAGATCAAGCCTGTCACTGAGCTGCCTACCCAGTGCTGAACAGTTCCAGATGGAGCTCTTTCCTGTGACAGGTTCCAAAGGTTTACACTCTACTGGGGACAGGAAAGAAATAAGAATAAACATTTCAAAACCCCATATCTGTAACCTTTCAAGATTCAACAGACCTCCTCAGGCACACCGTTCAAGCACTTATGCGAGCAGCTGCTCACAAGCAGATATACTCTCCCACCTCCACATCTGCCAAACACCACAGAGATGACTGTGCCAGCTGCCTTTCAGTACGTGCCCAGAGGCAGACCGGATGCCTTTGCCAAAACAGTCCAGACAATGTATTAGTACACCCATGCACTGCCACATTAATCACTAACTGCCAGGCAGGACAGCTCCAGACCAAACACATACACACACAGGCACGCCACAAACACTACAAAACACACAACACAAGGCGCAAGAAAAGGTGACCCCCCATAGGGAAGCTCTATGGCAACAGCAAGTCAGAATAGGTGCTCTGCACCAGACCCAGGGAGAGACTCAAATGTCACGACACGTGACTGGAAGCAACTGCCAGAACTGGGATGATGGAGGCCTAAAAAGCCTGCCTTCAAGACAACAGACCAGAAGGATGGGGACTGAAAACCCCATAAGATGACGCTTAGGAATTCAATTCCCAACAAGAGCTCCTGATGCGGCCCAGATGACTTCTGCAAGAGTGAGGATGGAAACAGACGCCATCTCAAACCGAATATGATGCACGAGACCTGAAACAGAACTGCACTTCAAGCAGCGACTGCAAGACAAGAAGTGCTCGGATCAGAGCCACGATGACAAAACATGCACTGAGGCCCTTCAGCACCGCTACCAAGTCCCCTGTCTGGTCAGTCCAGTGTAAAAAGCTAGAAGGATATCAAGACCTCAGAAGCACAGAACAGACATTGCAGAAGCAGCACTACAGGACAGACGAACAGAAGGAAACTGTCCTGCCTGGCTCACCCACTCACGCTACAAAATAATCCCGCTGCTTCTATTAGCCTGGTGACCCAGCCACAAGCAGCCTGAACGTGACCCAGCCTGAACCACCCTCACCGTGGAACCAAGTCTAGTCAGCCAGCAGGCACCATGCTCCTCTGGCTCCCAGCTCCCATTAGCCACCCCAGATATGCAAATACCAGGTGCCCCCCAACTTAGCTCTCAGGTTGTTGCATGGTATAGTCCCTCCGCCTCAAGAAATGCACAGGCACTGATCGTCATCTTAGGCAATTGCCAGGCTCATCATCAGCTGCAAAAACAGAGTAACAGCATTCACTAGCACGCTGGCCCCATTGCTCACCTTCTCCACAATGCTGACCACTACTGATGCAACATACGATTGTGCTCACGTGTTCCTCTCCGAGTCCAAGCTCCAACAGTGCAGCCAGCGTCATCCACACCACCTGGGAAAACAAAGGGATTAAATGATCGTTGCGTTCACAACACATCACCCAATTGTGTTTTTTTTGTTATTGTTGTTTTTTGTGTGTGTGTGTTTCCTTTATTTATTTATTTTTTAGTCTGCTTTAGCTCAACAGCATGCAGAGTGCAGACAAGAAAACCGGGGTGTTTCTAGAAACAAAAATCCCCATGCTTTCGCTGCAGCTTTGAATATTGAAAGGAAAATACAAACAAACAAGTAACTTTTTTTTTTCCACCTGGAATTACCTCAATCTTTCATTTACAAAGAAAAATCTAGGAGCAGAATAGATTACATGCCAAAAGAAGAATTCAATTCCATTCCACTCGCAGGAGAAATCACTTACATCAGCAGGCTATCTGAGAACTAAAAGGCTATGCTGATGGGTCAAAACACACTACAGGACACTGGGGCCGGGACCTCCGCTGCACCCACTTAAAACCCATCCCTACACTCACCAAGGTGCAACCCCAACCCAAACACAGACGCAGCATTTCAGCCTCAACACAGTTTTGGGAACTGATAGAAAGGACGCCTCATCCTCAGGAAGGCATGCTCAAGCTACACAGGACAGGGCTTCGGGCAACTCTTTGCCTACCAAAGACGACCGCCATCAGCACCTGCTTTGTTCAGATTCTAAAGACTAACATCACAGCCCACATTGCCTGGGACACCTGATAAACAGAAGAGAAAGCAGCCATACCGTTTTCAAGCCATCCCTGCATGTGTTGCTCCTTGATGATCTGCAACCTCTTCTCAAATCCTCAACCGCTTCTGTGGAGAGCCTGCCATGGCACCTGCAAAGCAAGATGGATACCCTTCGCAGTCACCTTGTGCTACTTGGCAGTTCTGCTCCAATCCAGCTCACAAACAGCCCGCCCTTCTCGTGCTGCTCTTTAGAGTGCAGCTTAGCCCCTCTGAGCCTGTGCGACACACCTGTGAAACAAAAAGAAAAGCATAGGCCTAAGCAGCATCCAAAGCCACAGCACAGCTAGGACAGTTACTCTCATCTGCTCCCTTACCTCGGCCCCCTCACCTGCCCTCGAGGCAGATGCTTCATCTGCTCTCTTAAGCCAGCTACAACACGCCTCTGAAATATAAACAGGATTTTTACTGTATTTTGTGTAGTTAACTAACTGCAGTGACAACTGCACCCCTAAAGTACCTGCTACATCTGTTCATCGCTCACCTTGCCTAAAGCAGCTATGCTCAAGTCCCACGTTGTACACTGTGTTGCAGCTTTAACAAATGAAAACAGTCACAATATAATCATTCAGCGGCCAGCATTAGAACCCATCCCTCAACAACAGCAGGGACCCCATTTACAAATTATCGTTTCAAAACAGCAGCCCCATTACCTCAGCACCTCAGAAGTAGATCAAGCCTGTCACTGAGCTGCCTACCCAGTGCTGAACAGTTCCAGATGGAGCTCTTTCCTGTGACAGGTTCCAAAGGTTTACACTCTACTGGGGACAGGAAAGAAATAAGAATAAACATTTCAAAACCCCATATCTGTAACCTTTCAAGATTCAACAGACCTCCTCAGGCACACCGTTCAAGCACTTATGCGAGCAGCTGCTCACAAGCAGATATACTCTCCCACCTCCACATCTGCCAAACACCACGGAGATGACTGTGCCAGCTGCCTTTCAGTACGTGCCCAGAGGCAGACCGGATGCCTTTGCCAAAACAGTCCAGACAATGTATTAGTACACCCATGCACTGCCACATTAATCACTAACTGCCAGGCAGGACAGCTCCAGACCAAACACATACACACACAGGCACGCCACAAACACTACAAAACACACAACACAAGGCGCAAGAAAAGGTGACCCCCCATAGGGAAGCTCTATGGCAACAGCAAGTCAGAATAGGTGCTCTGCACCAGACCCAAGGAGAGACTCAAATGTCACGACACGCGACTGGAAGCAACTGCCAGAACTGGGATGATGGAGGCCTAAAAAGCCTGCCTTCAAGACAACAGACCAGAAGGATGGGGACTGAAAACCCCGTAAGACGACACTTAGGAATTCAATTCCCAACAAGAGCTCCTGATGCGGCCCAGATGAGTGAGGATGGAAACAGACGCGATCTCAAACCGAATATGATGCACAAGACCTGAAACAGACCTGCTCTTTAAGCAGTGACTGCAACACAAGAAGTGCTCCGATCAGAGTCATGATGACAAAACATGCATTGAGGCCCTTCAGCACCACTACCAAGTCGCCTGTCTAGTCAGTCCAGTGTCAAAAGCTAGGAGGATATCAAGACCCGAGAAGCACAGAACAGACATCGCAGAAGCAGCACTACAGGACAGACGAACAGAAGGAAACTGTCCTGCCTGGCTCACCCACTCACTACAAAATAATCCCGCCTCTTCTATTAGCCTGGTGACCCAGCCACAAGCAGCCTGAACGTGACCCAGCCTGAGCCACCCTCACCGTGGAACCAAGTCTAGTCAGCCAGCTGGCTCCATGCTGCTCTGACTCCCACCTCCCATTAGCCACTCCAGATATGCAAATACCAGGTGCCCCCCAACTTAGCTCTCAGGTTGCTGAATGGTAAAGTCCCTCCGCTTCAAGAAACGCACAGGCACTGATTGTCATCTTAGTCAATTGCCAGGCTCATCATCAGCTGCAAAAACAGAGTAACAGCATTCACTAGGACGCCGGCCCCATTGCTCACCTTCTCCACAATGCTGACCACTACTGATGCAACATACGATTGTGCTCACGTGTTCCTCTCCGAGTCCAAGCTCCAACAGTGCAGCCAGCGTCATCCACACCACCTGGGAAAACAAAGGGATTAAATGATCGTTGCGTTCACAACACATCACCCAATTGTGGTTTTTTTTGTTATTGTTGTTTTTTGTGTGTGTGTTTCCTGTATTTATTTATTTTTTTAGTCTGCTTTAGCTCAACAGCATGCAGAGTGCAAACAAGAGAACCGGGGTGTATCTAGAAGCAACAATCCCCACGCTTTTGCTGTAGCTTTGAATATTAAAAGGACCATACGACCCAGCAAGTAACTGGAACTTTCTTACCTGGAATTAGCTCAAACTTTTCTTCACGTTGAAAGAAAAATCTAGGAGCAGAACACATTATACACCAACAAAATTAATTCCATTTCATCCCCAGAAATAAATCACATACTCTCATCCCCTCCTGTACCTCAGCCGCTTGCCTGCCCCACGTGGCAGATGCTTCCATCTGTTCCCTTTACCCACTTATAGCACCTTTAGAAGGCAAACTGGAATTTTACTCTATTGGATGTAGGAAAATAACCGCAGTGACAACCGCGCCCCAAAAACAACAGTTACCTCTGCTCATCACGCACCAGAGTCACTGCAGAGGCAGCTCGGGTCAAGACGTCCTGCACTGCGCACTGCGTTTCACCCTGAACAAAGGCAAAACACAGGCAGAAGATAAACATTCAGCTGACAGCAGTAGCACCCATCCCTCAACAACAAAAGGGACCCCATCTTTAGTTTTATCCTTTCAAAACAGCAGGCCACTTGCCTCGGTACCTGCAAATTAGGTCCGAGCTTGAAAGGAGCAGCCAGCATCACCTACACCACCTGGGAAAACAAAAGGACAAAATGACCACTCTTCTTGCAAGCACACACCTGCCACACTGCTCCTCTATCCCACACAGCCTCACCTCGGACCCTCACAGGGAAACACCTGAGCGTCTTCCCTTCGCTTCAGATAAGGGATGACCAGGCTGACAACACTCACCTTCCCTCAGAGCTTCGTGACATGAGGATTTCCCTTTCCTGTCCACGACTGCACAAAGCACCTGCAGACACAAGAGAAACGCACACTCTGAGGCACCTCAGAGCCACAGCGTACCTACTGCAATACCTCTCTCTTCCCAGCTCCTGTAGTTCAGCTGCTCAACAGCTCTAACTCAGATTCTTCGCTCACAGCACCACAGCAAACTCTGCCCGGGCCACACAACACACACTACACAAGCTACAATGGCTAAGACACACAAACTGGAACATTCCTGCCCAACAATCAGTCGCATCGCACAGGAAGGCTGCCGCACACTCTGAGAAACCAAACCTACCAGTCCTGAGCAGCTCCCCACCTCCTCCTGCCAACCACGCTCAGCACACACACTATTTGCCCCTCAAAAAATAAAAGCTTAGAATATACACACACACACAAAAAAAAACACTATCTGAGATCCATAAATGCCAAAAAGACGTGCACGCACAGCAGCCCCTGCAGAGGTAATCACAGACATACCCTTTGCAGAGGAAAGAGCAGACTCTGATACAACCCTGCTCAGGCTCTTAGTAATGCTGCATCTACACTGCCAAGCCACATGTAGCATGAAATGAAGCTGGTTTTAGTCCTCTGGAAAATTACACAAGTAGGTTTATACATCTAGAGATTAAAATATAGCTCAAAAAAAAGAAGAGCATCCCACCATCAAAAAAAAAAAAAAAAAAAGAGCCAGCAACCTCTACTAAATATTCCTCTGTTAAGTGAATTCCAAGCACTTAGAAATCCAGAAATCCATAGACTCCAGCCTGCCTAGAGAATCCTGCAACTGACTGAAGGAAAACAAAACACTTACCCCAAAGAGCAGCCCAGGCAGAAGGAGCTCTCTGATGTCATGCCTGGGGCTCATATACCATTTGGCCCCGCCCAATATCCAAACCCTATCACCTGGAAAAGGGGAGGGACAAAGCACAAGGAAGTAGGAGCAGAGCAGGAGGAGCAGTAGCTGGTTTTTTTTTTTGTTTGTTTTGTTTTGTTTGTTTATTTGTGTTTTTTTTTTTAAATCTGCTTTACCTGAACATCATGCAGAGAACAGACAAGAGACCTGGGGTGTTTCTAGAAGCAACAATCCCCATGCTTTTGCTACAGCTTTTAATATTGAAATAACAACACGACCAGTCAAGTAACTGGAACTTTTTCAAATGGAATTACGTCAAACACGTTCATTATCACTTGCAAAAACAGAGAACCAGCAATCACTAGCATGCCAGAGTGTTGTCGACGGAAGGAAGACAGGGACACTCAATATGAGTGATATGATCAGCAAGCTTCGATTTATTGGATAGCTCAGACGCCTTTTATTCCTTAACATATAATTAGCTCATACATATTACAAAAGTTAAGCTCATGATTGGTCCCCCTACGTCCTTATCTTATCAGCTTCTTCCTCATCCTTTCGACCGAAATAACACAGTCGGTACTTTCCCAAACCGCCAACGGATATTGTGTCCTTGTGTCTGATTGGCTCAGACAAGTTGTGTGCGATGTTTGTCCAACTCGTAAAGATTCAGCTGTTTTATGTCTGCGTGACCTATCTCAGTTAACCATCCCTCTACAATTCCCCCGTTTTTATTTTGGACTACTAATACCTTTTCTGTGACTTGTTCAAGCTTCTTAGTTAAGCAACCAAAAATTATTCGCGCAGCTATTTTTATCAATATAACTATAAGCAGAAAGCGAAATCCCTCTTTGATTAGACTCACTAACCAGTTAGACAGACCCCCAAAGATGGGCTGCAACCAATTGTCAAGCCAACTAGGTTGTACTGTAATTTTCCTTGTGCGCTCCATCAACCATTTCAACTGGTCATGAATCGATTGACCATGATCTGAAAGATTGAAACAACACATTCCTTCAAAATCTTCACACCCATGTCCTTGCGCTAAAAGCAAAAAATCAATTGCAGCCCTATTTTGTAACACAACATGCCTAAGACTATCCATATCTTGTGCCATTTCAGTAATAATTTCAGTTGTTACATTTGATTGCTAAACAGCCCAACAAGCAAGCTTATTAATGCTAGCCAAAGCACGTGTGTTGTCGACGGAAGGAAGACACAGACGCTCAATATGAGTGAACAATGAACTTCAACTTTAATGGATAGCTCAGTCGCCTTTTATCTAGTTTGAACATAATCAACTCATACATATTGCAAAAACTAAGCTCAGGATTGGCTAACATTTCCCGCTCTTTTCAGGTAGTTCCTCCTTCTTTTAGCCACCGTCCCGCCTTAGGGACTGTCCCCATCGCTCAAAGGCATCGTGTCCTTGAGCCTGATTGGCTCTCAGCCAGCTGTGTACGTGCCAGACTCATGTGAGTTGAGTACGGTACTTCACTAGCCCATTGCCTCTTAACTGCCCAACATCCACGTGTCCTATTTCACTTAACCATTCCTCCACAATTCCCCCGTTTTTATTTTGCGCTACAAATACCTTCTCTGTGAGTTGCTCTAGTTTCTTAGTTAGGCAGTTAAAGATTATACGTGCAGCAACTATAATCAATATAATTATAAGTAGAAAGCGAAGTCCCTCTTTAACTAACAAAACCCATCCACCCATGTTCCCAAAAACAGATTTAAGCCAACCTTCAAACCAACTATCTTGTACTACAATTTTTTGCATATGATCCCTTAACCATTTCAACTGGTCGTGAATTGACTAACCATGGTCGGAAAGATAAAAGCAACACATTCCTTCTACATCTTCACACCCATGTCCCTGAGCCAGCAGTAAGAAATCAATAGCGGCCCTATTTTGCAATACAGCATGTCTTAGACTCTCCATATATTGTGACATTTCAGAAAGAACTTGTGTTGTTACATTTGATTGTTTAACAGCCCAACAAGCAAGCTTATTAATGTTAGTCAAAGCGTGTGCAGTTCCCACACCAGGCACCAAAGAAGCAAAGAATCTTTCTGCTGGACCCCACAATTCTACATCATCATTACAGTCAGAACCCAAAGTTTTTAGTTCTCGTTTAATTCTTCTGCTCCTTGTCGAGTTCTGCCACGAGTGTAAATCTGGAGTGAAAAGTGTGAGTCGCCCTAGGTAACACGGTCCTCCAAAAGCATTGGCTGGTACTCCTTGCCATGCACGGTCTCCACAGATCAAAAACATGCCAGAGAGAAGCAGCACAGCCGCCGCTGCTTCCATGGTTACGTCAGACAGGCTGCAGGGTCCTGATGTCCGTCCCTCTGCTCTGTGCCGACTCGCCACACGGTGAACTCCAAGTGCAGCGCTGCTCGTGGCGGTGACTGAGGGGGGTGGGGAGGCTCCCATTGCCCCGTAGCCCCAAGGCAGCGTTATCATTCTCTCTGAAGGCGGCAGTGGGCAATGCCCAGCTCCAGCACTTCCCGGCAATCCCAGTCGCTCTGTAGCGGCAACAGCGACTCTCTGCTCAGCCTGATGTGTAGCTAAAGCGCTAGTGACTGTTCTCCAAGGCTTCAATAAATTTTTTAGCAGACTTAATATCATTAATAACATCACCAAACAATTTATCTCCAAATTTACGCCACTCTGTTTGTTCAAAAAACTGTATCAGGATTTGTAAAACAACCCTGCGCTACTGCATATGCTAATAACCCTGGCAAATCTTTTTCTACAATCTATATCTAAAATACTCCGCTTTTCTAAAAAGCATCTGAGCAAATTATACGCCGCTTGTTTTTCATACCTTTATATATACAGTTACAGCCTTTCCAAAGACCTCGGCGGCGCTTTTCCGGCAGGACCCTTTATAGGCTCATCCCGAGTGCGGGGACTCCCTTCCACCTTCTGAGCTGCGGGTGCGGGGACTCCTGTCCCTTTCACCTTTCAGACCTTGGCGACGCGTGACCGTCGGGATCCTCTCCCGGGTGCGGGGACTCCACGTCCCTTTCACCTTCCCGACGCGGGTGCGGGGATTCTTGTCCCTTCCACCTCCTGGGCTGCGTTGCAGGACCAGTTCCTCCCTTATTCCGTCGAACACGTGGCCCAGGATCACTGCCAGCAGTGTCCAAATCCCGTTCAGACTGGTCCCTGTTCGGGCGCCAATTTGTTGTCGACGGAAGGAAGACACAGACGCTCAATATGAGTGAACAATGAACTTCAACTTTAATGGATAGCTCAGTCGCCTTTTATCTAGTTTGAACATAATCAACTCATACATATTGCAAAAACTAAGCTCAGGATTGGCTAACATTTCCCGCTCTTTTCAGGTAGTTCCTCCTTCTTTTAGCCACCGTCCCGCCTTAGGGACTGTCCCCATCGCTCAAAGGCATCGTGTCCTTGAGCCTGATTGGCTCTCAGCCAGCTGTGTACGTGCCAGACTCATGTGAGTTGAGTACGGTACTTCACTAGCCCATTGCCTCTTAACTGCCCAACATCCACGTGTCCTATTTCACTTAACCATTCCTCCACACACGTGCAGTTCCCACTGCTGGAACTAATGAAGCAAATATTCTCTCAGCAGCGCCCCATAATTCTACACCATCGTCACAGTCAGAACCTAAAGTCTTAAGAGCTCGTTTGGATCTCTGCGACAAGCTCTGGTTCCGGAGACTGTGTAAGTCCGGGGCGAACAATGTGAGTCGCCCTAGATAACATGGACCCCCAAACGCATTGGCAGGTATTCCTTGCCATGCACGATCCCCGCAAATCAAAAACATGCCAGGTGGCAGAGCCTTTGCAGTGTCATTATTCCACATCGGATTGTTATTAGATTTTGCTTCAGCTCCCAAAGCCCCCAGTCCTTGACTCCATACTTGTGAAATATGATTTTGCTCGACCGATCGCAACTAGTCCTGCTAGTTGCTTACAATCGACTCCCCATTTTTCTAAAAAGCACTGTAATGAATCTAGGGCTACTTCGTCCTTCATTTTCCTATGATTTTTTTGCCGGCACTAATTTCCTATGATTTCAGCCTGCACTATGGCAACCTGCACTATGGCAGTGAGCACGCTCTCACTAACACAGTACATAGCACACTCGCACACACACAGCACAATTGCACACCCAGAGGCCTCTGGCACATCTCAATCTCAATCATACCACAACCTCAATCATACCACAAGAATATAATTTAGAATGATAAGCAAACAATACGTGTGGCCAATATAATTTAGAATCATAACCAAACAAACAAGTATTGTCTCTCATTGTGTTCCTCGTGAAGTGACTTGCAACACCTGGTTTTAAAACCTTACCCTTACACAAATACTTTCAACACAAAATACCTGGACATTTAAGAATAACACATACAATTATTAACACTCCAGTTAGTATGCCTCCAGCAGCTGAAAACATACTGTTTGTCTGCAGCTTCAGGAGATCTTTGCTCCTGTGGTGAGCAGCTGAGAGTGGAGTCCCCTCCGAGCAAAAACGCTCAGGGTGCACCTAGGGGCGTCCACGCCGCAGCCGATCCCCGCAGCCGAGCAGTGTCTCCTCAAGTCTGCCGGTGGTCATTTGGCAGTGTAATCTGCATCTCTGCACTCCTGCCCCGCAATAGAGCTAAGTCGTCATTACTAATCCATAGAATGTGGCAACCCCACGGAATCTTATCCAGAAACATAGTTATAACACCGATCTGGGGACGAATAGTCTTTTTTGCATTGCAAGATAAACCTCTTATAAAATGAATGCCAGAGAGAAGCAGCACAGCCGCCGCTGCTTCCATGGTTACGTCAGACAGTCTGCAGGGTCCTGATGTCCACCCCTCTGCTCTGTGCCGACTCGCCACACAGTGAGGGTCGGCTGCCGTTGTCCACTGATGCCTCTGGTCTACTGTAGCAACCTGATCTCGGATGTCCCGCATCGCACCGCGATTACTTCAATTTCCCGTGTCCCTCCGCAATTCCTTTTTCCGCGTCCCTCCGCAATTCCTTTTTACAGTCTATACCCTGCATGCTCCGCTTTTCTAAAAAACACCTGAGCAGATCATACGTCGCTTGTCTCTCCATACCTTTGTTTACGTCAGCACTGTTGCAGCCTTTGCAAGACCTCGGCGACGCGTGGCCGGCGGGACCCTCTATAGGTGCTCCCGGGTGCGAGGATTTAGCATTTTCGTCCCTTCCACCTCCTGAGCTGCATTGCAGGACCTGTTTCCTTCCCTTATTCCGTCGATCCGTGGCTCGCAGGTTCACCGCCAGCGGGGTCCGTGTTCGGGCGCCATTTGTTGTCGACGGAAGGAAGACAGGGATACTCAATATGAGTGATCAGCAAGCTTCGATTTATTGGATAGCTCAGACGCCTTTTATTCCTTAACATATAATTAGCTCATACATATTACAAAAGTTAAGCTCATGATTGGTCCCCCTACGTCCTTATCTTATCAGCTTCTTCCTCATCCTTTCGACCGAAATAACACAGTCGCTACTTTCCCAAACTGCAAACGAATATTGTGTCCTTGTGTCTGATTGGCTCAGACAAGTTGTGTGCAATGTTTGTCCAAATCGTGAAGATTCAGTCGTTTTATGTCTATGTGACCTATCTCAGTTAACCATCCCTCTACACCAGAGCTAATACACACCTCCTGCACAACGCTCGCTACTACTAATGCAACATACAGTTGTGCAATACCTCTCTGTTCCCAACTCCTTTATCTCACCTGCTCAGTAGCTCCACCTGAGAAAAATGTGCCCGGGCGGCGCCGCGCCGAAATGTGCCCGGGCGGCGCCGCGCCGAAATGTGCCCGGGCGGCGCCGCGCCGAAATGTGCCCGGGCGGCGCCGCGCCGAAATGTGCCCGGGCGGCGCCGCGCCGAAATGTGCCCGGGCGGCGCCGCGCCGAAATGTGCCCGGGCGGCGCCGCGCCGAAATGTGCCCGGGCGGCGCCGCGCCGAAATGTGCCCGGGCGGCGCCGCGCCGAAATGTGCCCGGGCGGCGCCGCGCCGAAATGTGCCCGGGCGGCGCCGCGCCGAAATGTGCCCGGGCGGCGCCGCGCCGAAATGTGCCCGGGCGGCGCCGCG
The DNA here is from genome assembly GCF_964035555.1 of Netta rufina. Taxonomy (NCBI): domain Eukaryota; kingdom Metazoa; phylum Chordata; class Aves; order Anseriformes; family Anatidae; genus Netta; species Netta rufina. The sequence goes on along the minus strand of NC_140128.1, from coordinate 65,478,062 downwards.
CCGAAATGTGCCCGGGCGGCGCCGCGCCGAAATGTGCCCGGGCGGCGCCGCGCCGAAATGTGCCCGGGCGGCGCCGCGCCGAAATGTGCCCGGGCGGCGCCGCGCCGAAATGTGCCCGGGCGGCGCCGCGCCGAAATGTGCCCGGGCGGCGCCGCGCCGAAATGTGCCCGGGCGGCGCCGCGCCGAAATGTGCCCGGGCGGCGCCGCGCCGAAATGTGCCCGGGCGGCGCCGCGCCGAAATGTGCCCGGGCGGCGCCGCGCCGAAATGTGCCCGGGCGGCGCCGCGCCGAAATGTGCCCGGGCGGCGCCGCGCCGAAATGTGCCCGGGCGGCGCCGCGCCGAAATGTGCCCGGGCGGCGCCGCGCCGAAATGTGCCCGGGCGGCGCCGCGCCGAAATGTGCCCCAACAGACTTATTCTTTAGACATGAAGCAGGTGACCCTGCTCACTCTCTAGGCACTACTGCACTTATGCGGTCAAGAAACATTACCCCACGGTTTCCCAAAAACAACGTACCTGGCAACCCCTCATAAACATACCTCAAATATGTGAATTCCATGCACATAAAGCCTAGAAGGCTTTATGGTCTAAAGACTCGACAGACAGCAAACACACAGGCAAAAGCTCCAGAAATATAACAAACCGCCCCTAACCCTGAGAAAGACCACTGCTTATATGCCCAATGCTGCCATTTTCAGATACATGCTCACACAGGGAGCCTCCATGATACATTTCTCCTAAACCACGCTCCATCACTTTGCCACCAAGGTTGTGACTTTCATAAGATTTGACATAAAGGCAAAGTCTCAAAAAAAGCCCCGTAATTCTGCAAAAATCATAAGGGACCCAGAAACACAAAGCAAACACACAAAATAACATCACCATACTATCCGTAACACTGATATAACGATTACTCACCTGAGGAAGAGCTGCATGCAATACAGGCACCTACTACTAGATTGCTTTACAATGACAGATCCTGCCAGTTGCCACCTCAAAAAGACATGCATACCGGTTTCTACTTGAAAATGCATCAGTCCATAGACTCTGACCCACCTAAAGAACCCTGCAACTGACTGAAGGAAAAACAAAGCGCTTACCCCAAAGAGCAGCCCAGGCAGAAGGAGCTCTCTGTTGGTATACCTGCAACTCGGTTACTATTAGGTCCAACCTGGAACCTGAAGCCAATCACCTGGGAAAGTGCAGGGGGAAAGCACAAAAAAAAGCAGAAAGAGGAGGAGCAGCAGCTGTCGTTTTATTAACTTACTTATAAGGCTTAGCTCAACAGCATGCAGAGGGCAGACAGGAGAACTGGGGTGTTTCTAGAAGCAACAATCCCCATGCTTTCGCTGCAGCTTTGAATGTTGGAAGGACATTACCACCAAGCAAGTAACCGAAGCTTTTCCTGCTGGAATTAACTCAAACTTTTATTTATGTAGAAAGAAAAATCTAGGAGCAGAATAGATTACACGCCAAAAAAAAAAGTCAATTCCATTCCACTCACAGGAAAAATCACTTACATCAGCAGGCTATCTGAGAACTAAAAGGCTATGCTGATGGGTCAAAACACACTACAGGACACTGGGGCCGGGACCTCCGCTGCACCCACTTAAAACCCATCCCTACACTCACCAAGGTGCAACCCCAACCCAAACACAGACGCAGCATTTCAGCCTCAACACAGTTTTGGGAACTGATAGAAAGGACGCCTCATCCTCATGGAGGCATGCTCAAGCTACACAGGACAGGGCTTCGGGCAACTCTTTGCCTACCAAAGACGACCGCCATCAGCACCTGCTTTGTTCAGATTCTAAAGGCTAACATCACAGCCCACATTGCCTGGGACACCTGATAAACAGAAGAGAAAGCGACCATACCATTTTCAAGCCATCCCTGCACATGTCACTCCTCGATGATCTGCAACTTCTTCTCAAATCCTCAACTGCTTCTGTGGAGAGCCTGCCATGGCACCTGCAAAGCAAGATGGATACCCTTCGCAGTCACCTCGTGCTACTTGGCAGTTCTGCTCCAATCCAGCTCACAAACAGCCCGCCCTTCCCGTGCTGCTCTTCAGAGTGCAGCTTGGCCCCTCTGAACCTGTGCGACACACCTGTGAAACAAAACGAAAAGCATAGGCTGAAGCAGCATCCAAAGACACAGCACAGCTAGGACAGTTACTCTCATCTGCTCCCTTACCTCTGCTCCCTCACCTGCCCTCGAGGCAGGTGCTTCCATCTGCTCTCTTAGGCCAGCTACAACACCGCTGAAATATAAACAGGATTTTTACTGTATTTTGTGCAGTTAAGTAACTGCAGTGACAACTGCACCCCTAAAGTGCCTGCTACATCTGTTCATCGCTCACCTTGCCAAAAGCAGCTCTGGTCAAGTCCTGTGTTGTACACTGTTTCACCTTAAACAAATGAGAACAGTCACAAGATAACGATTCAGCTACCAGCATTAGTACCCATCCCTCAACAACACAAGGAACCCCATTTACAACGTTATCATTTCTAAACAGAAGCCCCCTTGCCTCAGCACCTCAGAAGTACATCAAGCCAGTCACCGAGCTGCCTACGGAGCGCTGAACAGTTCCGGAAGGAGCTCTTTCCTGCGACAGGTTCCTCCAAAGGTTTACACTCTACTGGGGACAGGAGAGAAATAAAAATAAAACTTTCAAAAACCCCTTATCTGTAAGCTTTCAAGATTCGACAGACCTCCTCAAGCACACCATTCAAGCACTATGCAAACAGCTGCTCACAAGCAGATATACTCTCCCCCCCCCCAACATGTGACAAACAACACTGAGATGACTGTGCCTGCTGCCCTTCAGTACGTGCCCAGAGGCAGACCGGATGTCTTCGCCAAAACAGTCCAGACAATGTATTAGCACACCCATGCACTACCACGTTAGCTGTCATCACTAACTGCCAGGCAGGACAGCTCCAGACCAAACACATACACACACAGGCACGCCACAAACACTACAAACAAAGCACACAACACAAGGCGCAAGAAAAAGTGAGCCCCGGAGGGAAGCCCTATGGCAACAGCAAGTCAGAACAGGTGCTCTGCACCAGACCCTAGAGGAGACTCAAATGTCACGACATGAAACTGCAAGCAACTGCCAGAACTGGGATGATGGAGGCCTAAAAAGCCTGCCTTCAAGACAACACACCAGAAGGATGGGGGACTGAAAACCCCATAAGACGACACTTAGGAAATCAATTCCCAAGCAAGAGCTCCTGATGCGGCCCCGATGTCTTCTGCAAGAGTGAGGATGGAAACAGACGCCATCTCAAACCAAATATGATGCACGAGACCTGAAACAGATCTGCACTTCAAGCAGTGACTGCAAGACAAGTGCTTGCACCAGCCCTACAATGATGAAACAAGCATTTAGGAACTTTGGTGTGGCTACCAAGTTGCCCATCTAATCTGTCCAGTGGAAGAAGGAAATGTGGATATCAAGACCTGAGGAGCATGAAATATATGTTGATCATATCAAGAAACGTTCGATACAAACAAGTATTACACACACAGAAGGGATTCCTTTAAGCTCCCACTGCAAGACGAGAGGTGCTCAGCTCCCAGTTGAACATCAGCAATATTCCAATGATGTCAAGTGTTCAGTACCCTCAGGATGACTTAGCCAGGGCCTGCTGAGCACCAAGAGCAACAGCACAGTACAGCACAGACAACACAGAACACAGATGACAAGCTGGGACTGCCCTGCCTGCAATGTGTTCACACTGTACGTGACAGAACTCCCCACACATAATCTCTCTGCCTGATCTGATCAATCCTGAAAGGCCCCATCCAAAGCAATGACTTAAAAGCACAGACCCTCGCCCTATGGGTGCATTCACAACCCCAACTCAAACACAGCACTTGCCCCTCCCCCCAACTTAGCTTGGGAATGCTGGGAGGCAGGTTCCATCCTCACCAAGGAACACAAAGACTAGCCAGGACATTGCTTCAGGCACAAGGCTCCTCTTCACCTGCAGAAATGAAGTGCCATCAGGCGCCAGCACACCAGCCAAATTTCTTCCAGTGAAACAACCTCCTCAGAAACAAAACAGTAGTCAACTGACCTGCTCCGCTACTGAAATCAGATAGACGCCCTTTAAACAACTCCCCAACATGCAGTATTTGCCCCTGGACTTAATTCTCAGGGCTCAGAATCAACCATCAACGTGGACCACAGAGGCCAGCTAGGATGTTCCCAGGACCTTCTTCGTCCCTGAAAGAGAGGAGTCACCCAGAGATACATCAAGAGACTTCTACACCAAAAACAATACCCGTTTTCCAACTTTTCTCCACTCACCTTCCCGATCCAGGCTTAGCACTTCCATTCAGTGTGCCGAACCAAGGTCACAGGGCTTAGACCAGGGAGAAAGAACAGACACACATGACAATCCACAAAACAGTCTATACCCACTCCTTTCCTCCCCTGCTGCAACAGCCAAGAAGCCCCAGAGCCACGTGCTCCAACCCAGTACCACCGCTTCGCTCACCTAACATCCCAAGGAGATGCATCATGCTCCCAGCTCCTCTTGTGCTCTGAGCATCTCCAGCATTTCAGGAACGGGAACCGCTGACGTCTGGCACGTGTCAGAAACGTGGCAGGAAACGTACTCTGCTGTCGCAAGGCACTTGCAAAGCCGGCCCGACAGCTGAAGCAGACTCACACAGTCCACCGACCAACTCGGGGCCCCCACTGCTGTCCACTCACCCTCATGCTTCGTTCAAGCTTCTGTGCCTACGCCCTGAGCTACAAGAAACAAAGAGAGAAGGTCACATCCACAATGGATACGCAAACAGTGCGGCACATGCAGAGGAATCAAACACAGAGACCAGAGCCAGACAAATAAAAAAAAAAAAAAAAAAAAGAAGTCCACAACTGCCACAAGGCCATGAATGCATAGCAGCCCCGGCAGGGGTAATGACAGACATACCCTTTGCAGATGAAAAAGGTGACCCTGCTCAGTCTCTTGGTAATACTGCACCAACGCGGTCAAGCCTCTTCTAGCATGTCATCAAGCTGGTTTTAGTCCTCTGGAGAGTTACACAAGTGGGTTGATTCATCTAGAGATTAAAATACAGATCAAACAGAGGAGCATAAGCCACCATCCCAAAAACAGTGAGCCAGCAGCCTCTACTTAATATCCCTCTATTAAGTGAATTCCAAGCACTTAAAATCCTGAAATCCATAGACTCCAGCCTTCCTAAAGAACCATGCAACTGACTGAAGGAAAAACAAAACACTTACCCCAAAGAGCAGCCCAGGCAGAATGAACTCTGACGGCATACCCGGGGCTCATATACCTTTTGGTCCCACCCAGCACCCAAACCAGATCACCTGGAAAGGGGAGGGGCAAAGCACAAGAAAGTAGAAAGAGGAGGAGCAGCAGCTGTGGTTTATTTACTTATTTGTAAGGCTTACCTCAACAGCATGCAGAATGCAGACAAGAGAACTGGGGTGTTTCTAGAAGCAACAATCCCCACGCTTTCGCTGCAGCTTTGAGTGTTAGAAGGACGATATGACCAAGCAAGTAACTGAAGCTTTTTCAGCTGGAATTAGCTCAAACTTTTATTTACGTAGAAAGAAAAATCTAGGAGCAGAACAGATTATACACCAACAAAATCAATTCCGTTCCACTCGCAGGAAAAATCACTTACTTCAGTAGGCTATCTGAGAACCAAAAGGCTATGCTCATGGGTCAAAACACACTACAGGACACTGGGGCCAGGCCCTCCGCTGCACCAACTTAAAACCCATCCCTACACTCACCAAGGTGCAACCCCAACCCAAACACAGACGCAGCATTTCAGCTTCAACACAGTTTTCGGAACTGCTGGAAAGCAGGCTTCATCCTCAGCAAGGCGTGCTCAGGCTGCACAAGAGGGGGCTTCGGGCACCTCTTTGCCTACCGAAGAAGACCACCATCAGGAACTGCCACACCAGACAACCGTTTTCATCTACAACACCTTTCTCAGGAACCACACAGCATTCCAGTGACCTGCTTTCCTCCTACTCTAAAGGATATCTCAGCCCACCTTGTCTGTGGCACCTCATAAACTGGAGAGAAAGCAACTGTAGCAGCAAAAGCCACAACACCCTTTGGACAGTTACTCTCATCCCCTCCCGTACCTCAGCCGCTGGCCTTCCCCACATGGCAGATGCTTCCATCTGTTCTCTTTACTCACTTATAGCACCTCTAAAAGGCAAACTGGATTTTTACTCTATTGGATGTAAGAAAATAACTGCAGTGACAACCGCACCCCAAAAATAACAGCTACTTCTGCTCATCACGCACCAGCCACTCCAGAGGCACCTCGGGTCATGACGTCCTGGACTGCACACTGCCTTTCAGCCTGAATAAAGGAAAACACAGTCACAAGATAATCATTCAGCTGCCAGCATTAGCACCTATCCCTCAACCACACAAAGGGACCCCATTTACAACGTTATCACTTCAAAACAGAAGCCCCCTTACCTCAGCACCTCAGAAGTACATCAAGCCAGTCACCGAGCTGCCTACGGAGTGCTGAACAGTTCCAGGAGGAGCTCTTTCCTGTGACAGGTTCCTCCTAGGTTTTACACTCTACTGGGGACAGGAAAGAAATAAGAATAAACATTTCAAAACCCCTTATCTATAAGCTTTCAAGATTCGACAGACCTCCTCAACCACACTGCTCAAGCACTATGCGAGCAGCTGCTCGCAAGCAGATATACTCTCCCACCCCCAACATCTGCCAAACACCACAGAGGTCACTGTGCCAGCTGCCCTTCAGTACGTGCCCAGAGGCAGACCGGATGTCTTCGCCAAAACAGTCCAGACAATGTATTAGCACACCCATGCACTGCCACGTTAGCTGTCATCACTAACTGCCAAGCAGGACAGCTCCAGACCAAACACATACACACACAGGCACGCCACAAACACTACAAACAAAACACACAACACAAGGCGCAAGAAAAAGTGAGCCCCGGAGGGAAGCCCTATGGCAACAGCAAGTCAGAACAGGTGCTTTGCACCAGACCCAGGGAGAGACTCAAATTTCACGACACGCGACTGGAAGCAACTGCCAGAACTGGGATGATGGAGGCCTAAAAAGCCTGCCTTCAAGACAACACACCAGAAGGATGGGGACTGAAAACCCCATAAGATGACGCTTAGGAATTCAATTCCCAAGCAAGAGCTCCTGATGCGGCCCAGATGACTTCTGCAAGAGTGAGGATGGAAACAGACGCCATCTCAAACCGAATATGATGCACGAGACCTGAAACAGATCTGCACTTCAAGCAGCGACTGCAAGACAAGAAGTGCTCGGATCAGAGCCACGATGACAAAACAAGCACTGAGGCCCTTCAGCACCGCTACCAAGTCCCCTGTCTGGTCAGTCCAGTGTCAAAAGCTAGGAGGATATCAAGACCTAAGAAGCACAGAACAGACATTGCAGAAGCAGCACTACAGGACAGACGAACAGAAGGAAACTGTCCTGCCTGGCTCACCCACTCACGCTACAAAATAATCCCGCTGCTTCTATTAGCCTGGTGACCCAGCCACAAGCAGCCTGAACGTGACCCAGCCTGAACCACCCTCACCGTGGAACCAAGTCTAGTCAGCCAGCAGGCACCATGCTCCTCTGGCTCCCAGCTCCCATTAGCCACCCCAGATATGCAAATACCAGGTGCCCCCCAACTTAGCTCTCAGGTTGTTGCATGGTATAGTCCCTCCGCCTCAAGAAATGCACAGGCACTGATCGTCATCTTAGGCAATTGCCAGGCTCATCATCAGCTGCAAAAACAGAGTAACAGCATTCACTAGCACGCTGGCCCCATTGCTCACCTTCTCCACAATGCTGACTACTGCTGATGCAACATACGGTTCTGCTCACCTGTTCCTCTCCAAATCCAAGCTCCAACAGTGCAACCAGTATCATCCACACCACCTGGGAAAACAAAGGGATTAAATGATCGTTGCGTTCACAACACATCACCCAATTGTAGTTTTTTTTGTTATTGTTGTTTTTTGTGTGTGTGTGTGTGTTTCCTTTATTTATTTTTTAGTCTGCTTTAGCTCAACAGCATGCAGAGTGCAGACAAGAAAACCGGGGTGTTTCTAGAAACAAAAATCCCCATGCTTTCGCTGCAGCTTTGAATATTGAAAGGAAAATACAAACAAACAACTAACTCTTTTTTTTTTCCACCTGGAATTACCTCAATCTTTCATTTACAAAGAAAAATCTAGGAGCAGAATAGATTACATGCCAAAAGAAGAATTCAATTCCATTCCACTCGCAGGAGAAATCACTTACATCAGCAGGCTATCTGAGAACTAAAAGGCTATGCTGATGGGTCAAAACACACTACAGGACACTGGGGCCGGGACCTCCGCTGCACCCACTTAAAACCCATCCCTACACTCACCAAGGTGCAACCCCAACCCAAACACAGACGCAGCATTTCAGCCTCAACACAGTTTTGGGAACTGATAGAAAGGACGCCTCATCCTCAGGGAGGCATGCTCAAGCTACACAGGACAGGGCTTCGGGCAACTCTTTGCCTACCAAAGACGACCGCCATCAGCACCTGCTTTGTTCAGATTCTAAAGACTAACATCACAGCCCACATTGCCTGGGACACCTGATAAACAGAAGAGAAAGCAGCCATACCGTTTTCAAGCCATCCCTGCACGTGTTGCTCCTTGATGATCTGCAACCTCTTCTCAAATCCTCAACTGCTTCTGTGGAGAGCCTGCCATGGCACCTGCAAAGCAAGATGGATACCCTTCGCAGTCACCTTGTGCTACTTGGCAGTTCTGCTCCAATCCAGCTCACAAACAGCCCGCCCTTCTCGTGCTGCTCTTTAGAGTGCAGCTTAGCCCCTCTGAGCCTGTGCGACACACCTGTGAAACAAAAAGAAAAGCATAGGCCTAAGCAGCATCCAAAGCCACAGCACAGCTAGGACAGTTACTCTCATCTGCTCCCTTACCTCGGCCCCCTCACCTGCCCTCGAGGCAGATGCTTCATCTGCTCTCTTAAGCCAGCTACAACACGCCTCTGAAATATAAACAGGATTTTTACTGTATTTTGTGTAGTTAACTAACTGCAGTGACAACTGCACCCCTAAAGTACCTGCTACATCTGTTCATCGCTCACCTTGCCTAAAGCAGCTATGCTCAAGTCCCACGTTGTACACTGTGTTGCAGCTTTAACAAATGAAAACAGTCACAATATAATCATTCAGCGGCCAGCATTAGAACCCATCCCTCAACAACAGCAGGGACCCCATTTACAAATTATCGTTTCAAAACAGCAGCCCCATTACCTCAGCACCTCAGAAGTAGATCAAGCCTGTCACTGAGCTGCCTACCCAGTGCTGAACAGTTCCAGATGGAGCTCTTTCCTGTGACAGGTTCCAAAGGTTTACACTCTACTGGGGACAGGAAAGAAATAAGAATAAACATTTCAAAACCCCATATCTGTAACCTTTCAAGATTCAACAGACCTCCTCAAGCACACCGTTCAAGCACTTATGCGAGCAGCTGCTCACAAGCAGATATACTCTCCCACCTCCACATCTGCCAAACACCACGGAGATGACTGTGCCAGCTGCCTTTCAGTACGTGCCCAGAGGCAGACCGGATGCCTTTGCCAAAACAGTCCAGACAATGTATTAGTACACCCATGCACTGCCACATTAATCACTAACTGCCAGGCAGGACAGCTCCAGACCAAACACATACACACACAGGCACACCACAAACACTACAAAACACACAACACAAGGCGCAAGAAAAGGTGACCCCCCATAGGGAAGCTCTATGGCAACAGCAAGTCAGAATAGGTGCTCTGCACCAGACCCAAGGAGAGACTCAAATGTCACGACACGCGACTGGAAGCAACTGCCAGAACTGGGATGATGGAGGCCTAAAAAGCCTGCCTTCAAGACAACAGACCAGAAGGATGGGGACTGAAAACCCCGTAAGACGACACTTAGGAATTCAATTCCCAACAAGAGCTCCTGATGCGGCCCAGATGACTTCTGCAAGAGTGAGGATGGAAACAGACGCGATCTCAAACCGAATATGATGCACAAGACCTGAAACAGACCTGCTCTTTAAGCAGTGACTGCAACACAAGAAGTGCTCCGATCAGAGTCATGATGACAAAACATGCATTGAGGCCCTTCAGCACCACTACCAAGTCGCCTGTCTAGTCAGTCCAGTGTCAAAAGCTAGGAGGATATCAAGACCCGAGAAGCACAGAACAGACATCGCAGAAGCAACACAAGACAGACAAACAGAAGGAAACTGTCCTGCCTGGCACACGCACTCACTCTACAAAATAATCCCGCTGCTTCTATTAGCCTGGTGACCCAGCCACAAGCAGCCTGAACGTGACCCAGCCTGAGCCACCCTCACCGTGGAACCAAGTCTAGTCAGCCAGCAGGCACCATGCTCCTCTGGCTCCCAGCTCCCATTAGCCACCCCAGATATGCAAATACCAGGTGCCCCCCAACTTAGCTCTCAGGTTGTTGCATGGTATAGTCCCTCCGCCTCAAGAAATGCACAGGCACTGATCGTCATCTTAGGCAATTGCCAGGCTCATCATCAGCTGCAAAAACAGAGTACCAGCATTCACTAGGACGCCGGCCCCATTGCTCACCTTCTCCACAATGCTGACCACTACTGATGCAACATATGATTGTGCTCACGTGTTCCTCTCCGAGTCCAAGCTCCAACAGTGCAGCCAGAGTCATCCACACCACCTGGGAAAACAAAGGGATTAAATGATCGTTGCGTTCACAACACATCACCCAATTGTGGTTTTTTTTGTTATTGTTGTTTTTTGTGTGTGTGTTTCCTGTATTTATTTATTTTTTTAGTCTGCTTTAGCTCAACAGCATGCAGAGTGCAAACAAGAGAACCGGGGTGTATCTAGAAGCAACAATCCCCACGCTTTTGCTGCAGCTTTGAATATTAAAAGGACCATACGACCCAGCAAGTAACTGGAACTTTCTTACCTGGAATTAGCTCAAACTTTTCTTCACGTTGAAAGAAAAATCTAGGAGCAGAACACATTATACACCAACAAAATTAATTCCATTTCATCCCCAGAAATAAATCACATACTCTCATCCCCTCCTGTACCTCAGCCGCTTGCCTGCCCCACGTGGCAGATGCTTCCATCTGTTCCCTTTACCCACTTATAGCACCTTTAGAAGGCAAACTGGAATTTTACTCTATTGGATGTAGGAAAATAACTGCAGTGACAACCGCGCCCCAAAAACAACAGTTACCTCTGCTCATCGCGCACCAGAGTCACTGCAGAGGCAGCTCGGGTCAAGACGTCCTGCACTGCGCACTGCGTTTCACCCTGAACAAAGGCAAAACACAGGCAGAAGATAAACATTCAGCTGACAGCAGTAGCACCCATCCCTCAACAACAAAAGGGACCCCATCTTTAGTTTTATCCTTTCAAAACAGCAGGCCACTTGCCTCGGTACCTGCAAATTAGGTCCAAGCTTGAAAGGAGCAGCCAGCATCACCTACACCACCTGGGAAAACAAAAGGACAAAATGACCACTCTTCTTGCAAGCACACACCTGCCACACTGCTCCTCTATCCCACACAGCCTCACCTCGGACCCTCACAGGGAAACACCTGAGCGTCTTCCCTTCGCTTCAGATAAGGGATGACCAGGCTGACAACACTCACCTTCCCTCAGAGCTTCGTGACATGAGGATTTCCCTTTCCTGTCCACGACTGCACAAAGCACCTGCAGACACAAGAGAAACGCACACTCTGAGGCACCTCAGAGCCACAGCGTACCTACTGCAATACCTCTCTCTTCCCAGCTCCTGTAGTTCAGCTGCTCAACAGCTCTAACTCAGATTCTTCGCTCACAGCACCACAGCAAACTCTGCCCGGGCCACACAACACACACTACACAAGCTACAATGGCTAAGACACACAAACTGGAACATTCCTGCCCAACAATCAGTCGCATCGCACAGGAAGGCTGCCGCACACTCTGAGAAACCAAACCTACCAGTCCTGAGCAGCTCCCCACCTCCTCCTGCCAACCACGCTCAGCACACACACTATTTGCCCCTCAAAAAATAAAAGCTTAGAATATACACACACACACAAAAAAAAACACTATCTGAGATCCATAAATGCCAAAAAGACGTGCACGCACAGCAGCCCCTGCAGAGGTAATCACAGACATACCCTTTGCAGAGGAAAGAGCAGACTCTGATACAACCCTGCTCAGGCTCTTAGTAATGCTGCATCTACACTGCCAAGCCACATGTAGCATGAAATGAAGCTGGTTTTAGTCCTCTGGAAAATTACACAAGTAGGTTTATACATCTAGAGATTAAAATATAGCTCAAAAAAAAGAAGAGCATCCCACCATCAAAAAAAAAAAAAAAAAAAAGAGCCAGCAACCTCTACTAAATATTCCTCTGTTAAGTGAATTCCAAGCACTTAGAAATCCAGAAATCCATAGACTCCAGCCTGCCTAGAGAATCCTGCAACTGACTGAAGGAAAACAAAACACTTACCCCAAAGAGCAGCCCAGGCAGAAGGAGCTCTCTGATGTCATGCCTGGGGCTCATATACCATTTGGCCCCGCCCAATATCCAAACCCTATCACCTGGAAAAGGGGAGGGACAAAGCACAAGGAAGTAGGAGCAGAGCAGGAGGAGCAGTAGCTGGTTTTTTTTTTTGTTTGTTTTGTTTTGTTTGTTTATTTGTGTTTTTTTTTTTAAATCTGCTTTACCTGAACATCATGCAGAGAACAGACAAGAGACCTGGGGTGTTTCTAGAAGCAACAATCCCCATGCTTTTGCTACAGCTTTTAATATTGAAATAACAACACGACCAGTCAAGTAACTGGAACTTTTTCAAATGGAATTACGTCAAACACGTTCATTATCACTTGCAAAAACAGAGAACTAGCAATCACTAGCATGCCAGAGTGTTGTCGACGGAAGGAAGACAGGGACACTCAATATGAGTGATATGATCAGCAAGCTTCGATTTATTGGATAGCTCAGACGCCTTTTATTCCTTAACATATAATTAGCTCATACATATTACAAAAGTTAAGCTCATGATTGGTCCCCCTACGTCCTTATCTTATCAGCTTCTTCCTCATCCTTTCGACCGAAATAACACAGTCGGTACTTTCCCAAACCGCCAACGGATATTGTGTCCTTGTGTCTGATTGGCTCAGACAAGTTGTGTGCGATGTTTGTCCAACTCGTAAAGATTCAGCTGTTTTATGTCTGCGTGACCTATCTCAGTTAACCATCCCTCTACAATTCCCCCGTTTTTATTTTGGACTACTAATACCTTTTCTGTGACTTGTTCAAGCTTCTTAGTTAAGCAACCAAAAATTATTCGCGCAGCTATTTTTATCAATATAACTATAAGCAGAAAGCGAAATCCCTCTTTGATTAGACTCACTAACCAGTTAGACAGACCCCCAAAGATGGGCTGCAACTAATTGTCAAGCCAACTAGGTTGTACTGTAATTTTCCTTGTGCGCTCCATCAACCATTTCAACTGGTCATGAATCGATTGACCATGATCTGAAAGATTGAAACAACACATTCCTTCAAAATCTTCACACCCATGTCCTTACGCTAAAAGCAAAAAATCAATTGCAGCCCTATTTTGTAACACAACATGCCTAAGACTATCCATATCTTGTGCCATTTCAGTAATAATTTCAGTTGTTACATTTGATTGCTAAACAGCCCAACAAGCAAGCTTATTAATGCTAGCCAAAGCACGTGCAGTTCCCACTGCTGGAACTAATGAAGCAAATATTCTCTCAGCAGCGCCCCATAATTCTACACCATCGTCACAGTCAGAACCTAAAGTCTTAAGAGCTCGTTTGGATCTCTGCGACAAGCTCTGGTTCCGGAGACTGTGTAAGTCCGGGGCGAACAATGTGAGTCGCCCTAGATAACATGGACCCCCAAACGCATTGGCAGGTATTCCTTGCCATGCACGATCCCCGCAAATCAAAAACATGCCAGGTGGCAGAGCCTTTGCAGTGTCGTTATTCCACATCGGATTGTTATTAGATTTTGCTTCAGCTCCCAAAGCCCCCAGTCCTTGACTCCATACTTGTGAAATATGATTTTGCTCGACCGATCGCAACTAGTCCTGCTAGTTGCTTACAATCGACTCCCCATTTTTCTAAAAAGCACTGTAATGAATCTAGGGCTACTTCGTCCTTCATTTTCCTATGATTTTTTTGCCGGCACTAATTTCCTATGATTTCAGCCTGCACTATGGCAACCTGCACTATGGCAGTGAGCACGCTCTCACTAACACAGTACATAGCACACTCGCACACACACAGCACAATTGCACACCCAGAGGCCTCTGGCACATCTCAATCTCAATCATACCACAACCTCAATCATACCACAAGAATATAATTTAGAATGATAAGCAAACAATACGTGTGGCCAATATAATTTAGAATCATAACCAAACAAACAAGTATTGTCTCTCATTGTGTTCCTCGTGAAGTGACTTGCAACACCTGGTTTTAAAACCTTACCCTTACACAAATACTTTCAACACAAAATACCTGGACATTTAAGAATAACACATACAATTATTAACACTCCAGTTAGTATGCCTCCAGCAGCTGAAAACATACTGTTTGTCTGCAGCTTCAGGAGATCTTTGCTCCTGTGGTGAGCAGCTGAGAGTGGAGTCCCCTCCGAGCAAAAACGCTCAGGGTGCACCTAGGGGCGTCCACGCCGCAGCCGATCCCCGCAGCCGAGCAGTGTCTCCTCAAGTCTGCCGGTGGTCATTTGGCAGTGTAATCTGCATCTCTGCACTCCTGCCCCGCAATAGAGCTAAGTCGTCATTACTAATCCATAGAATGTGGCAACCCCACGGAATCTTATCCAGAAACATAGTTATAACACCGATCTGGGGACGAATAGTCTTTTTTGCATTGCAAGATAAACCTCTTATAAAATGAATGCCAGAGAGAAGCAGCACAGCCGCCGCTGCTTCCATGGTTACGTCAGACAGTCTGCAGGGTCCTGATGTCCACCCCTCTGCTCTGTGCCGACTCGCCACACAGTGAGGGTCGGCTGCCGTTGTCCACTGATGCCTCTGGTCTACTGTAGCAACCTGATCTCGGATGTCCCGCATCGCACCGCGATTACTTCAATTTCCCGTGTCCCTCCGCAATTCCTTTTTCCGCATCCCTCCGCAATTCCTTTTTACAGTCTATACCCTGCATGCTCCGCTTTTCTAAAAAACACCTGAGCAGATCATACGTCGCTTGTCTCTCCATACCTTTGTTTACGTCAGCACTGTTGCAGCCTTTGCAAGACCTCGGCGACGCGTGGCCGGCGGGACCCTCTATAGGTGCTCCCGGGTGCGAGGATTTAGCATTTTCGTCCCTTCCACCTCCTGAGCTGCATTGCAGGACCTGTTTCCTTCCCTTATTCCGTCGATCCGTGGCTCGCAGGTTCACCGCCAGCGGGGTCCGTGTTCGGGCGCCATTTGTTGTCGACGGAAGGAAGACAGGGATACTCAATATGAGTGATCAGCAAGCTTCGATTTATTGGATAGCTCAGACGCCTTTTATTCCTTAACATATAATTAGCTCATACATATTACAAAAGTTAAGCTCATGATTGGTCCCCCTACGTCCTTATCTTATCAGCTTCTTCCTCATCCTTTCGACCGAAATAACACAGTCGCTACTTTCCCAAACTGCAAACGAATATTGTGTCCTTGTGTCTGATTGGCTCAGACAAGTTGTGTGCAATGTTTGTCCAACTCGTGAAGATTCAGCCGTTTTATGTCTATGTGACCTATCTCAGTTAACCATCCCTCTACACCAGAGCTAATACACACCTCCTGCACAACGCTCGCTACTACTAATGCAACATACAGTTGTGCAATACCTCTCTGTTCCCAACTCCTTTATCTCACCTGCTCAGTAGCTCCACCTGAGAAAAATGTGCCCGGGCGGCGCCGCGCCGAAATGTGCCCGGGCGGCGCCGCGCCGAAATGTGCCCGGGCGGCGCCGCGCCGAAATGTGCCCGGGCGGCGCCGCGCCGAAATGTGCCCGGGCGGCGCCGCGCCGAAATGTGCCCGGGCGGCGCCGCGCCGAAATGTGCCCGGGCGGCGCCGCGCCGAAATGTGCCCGGGCGGCGCCGCGCCGAAATGTGCCCGGGCGGCGCCGCGCCGAAATGTGCCCGGGCGGCGCCGCGCCGAAATGTGCCCGGGCGGCGCCGCGCCGAAATGTGCCCGGGCGGCGCCGCGCCGAAATGTGCCCGGGCGGCGCCGCGCCGAAATGTGCCCGGGCGGCGCCGCGCCGAAATGTGCCCCAACAGACTTATTCTTTAGACATGAAGCAGGTGACCCTGCTCACTCTCTAGGCACTACTGCACTTATGCGGTCAAGAAACATTACCCCACGGTTTCCCAAAAACAACGTACCTGGCAACCCCTCATAAACATACCTCAAATATGTGAATTCCATGCACATAAAGCCTAGAAGGCTTTATGGTCTAAAGACTCGACAGACAGCAAACACACAGGCAAAAGCTCCAGAAATATAACAAACCGCCCCTAACCCTGAGAAAGACCACTGCTTATATGCCCAATGCTGCCATTTTCAGATACATGCTCACACAGGGAGCCTCCATGATACATTTCTCCTAAACCACGCTCCATCACTTTGCCACCAAGGTTGTGACTTTCATAAGATTTGACATAAAGGCAAAGTCTCAAAAAAAGCCCCGTAATTCTGCAAAAATCATAAGGGACCCAGAAACACAAAGCAAACACACAAAATAACATCACCATACTATCCGTAACACTGATATAACGATTACTCACCTGAGGAAGAGCTGCATGCAATACAGGCACCTACTACTAGATTGCTTTACAATGACAGATCCTGCCAGTTGCCACCTCAAAAAGACATGCATACCGGTTTCTACTTGAAAATGCATCAGTCCATAGACTCTGACCCACCTAAAGAACCCTGCAACTGACTGAAGGAAAAACAAAGCGCTTACCCCAAAGAGCAGCCCAGGCAGAAGGAGCTCTCTGTTGGTATACCTGCAACTCGGTTACTATTAGGTCCAACCTGGAACCTGAAGCCAATCACCTGGGAAAGTGCAGGGGGAAAGCACAAAAAAAAGCAGAAAGAGGAGGAGCAGCAGCTGTCGTTTTATTAACTTACTTATAAGGCTTAGCTCAACAGCATGCAGAGGGCAGACAGGAGAACTGGGGTGTTTCTAGAAGCAACAATCCCCATGCTTTCGCTGCAGCTTTGAATGTTGGAAGGACATTACCACCAAGCAAGTAACCGAAGCTTTTCCTGCTGGAATTAACTCAAACTTTTATTTATGTAGAAAGAAAAATCTAGGAGCAGAATAGATTACACGCCAAAAAAAAAAGTCAATTCCATTCCACTCACAGGAAAAATCACTTACATCAGCAGGCTATCTGAGAACTAAAAGGCTATGCTGATGGGTCAAAACACACTACAGGACACTGGGGCCGGGACCTCCGCTGCACCCACTTAAAACCCATCCCTACACTCACCAAGGTGCAACCCCAACCCAAACACAGACGCAGCATTTCAGCCTCAACACAGTTTTGGGAACTGATAGAAAGGACGCCTCATCCTCATGGAGGCATGCTCAAGCTACACAGGACAGGGCTTCGGGCAACTCTTTGCCTACCAAAGACGACCGCCATCAGCACCTGCTTTGTTCAGATTCTAAAGGCTAACATCACAGCCCACATTGCCTGGGACACCTGATAAACAGAAGAGAAAGCGACCATACCATTTTCAAGCCATCCCTGCACATGTCACTCCTCGATGATCTGCAACTTCTTCTCAAATCCTCAACTGCTTCTGTGGAGAGCCTGCCATGGCACCTGCAAAGCAAGATGGATACCCTTCGCAGTCACCTCGTGCTACTTGGCAGTTCTGCTCCAATCCAGCTCACAAACAGCCCGCCCTTCCCGTGCTGCTCTTCAGAGTGCAGCTTGGCCCCTCTGAACCTGTGCGACACACCTGTGAAACAAAACGAAAAGCATAGGCTGAAGCAGCATCCAAAGACACAGCACAGCTAGGACAGTTACTCTCATCTGCTCCCTTACCTCTGCTCCCTCACCTGCCCTCGAGGCAGGTGCTTCCATCTGCTCTCTTAGGCCAGCTACAACACCGCTGAAATATAAACAGGATTTTTACTGTATTTTGTGCAGTTAAGTAACTGCAGTGACAACTGCACCCCTAAAGTGCCTGCTACATCTGTTCATCGCTCACCTTGCCAAAAGCAGCTCTGGTCAAGTCCTGTGTTGTACACTGTTTCACCTTAAACAAATGAGAACAGTCACAAGATAACGATTCAGCTACCAGCATTAGTACCCATCCCTCAACAACACAAGGAACCCCATTTACAACGTTATCATTTCTAAACAGAAGCCCCCTTGCCTCAGCACCTCAGAAGTACATCAAGCCAGTCACCGAGCTGCCTACGGAGCGCTGAACAGTTCCGGAAGGAGCTCTTTCCTGCGACAGGTTCCTCCAAAGGTTTACACTCTACTGGGGACAGGAGAGAAATAAAAATAAAACTTTCAAAAACCCCTTATCTGTAAGCTTTCAAGATTCGACAGACCTCCTCAAGCACACCATTCAAGCACTATGCAAACAGCTGCTCACAAGCAGATATACTCTCCCCCCCCCCAACATGTGACAAACAACACTGAGATGACTGTGCCTGCTGCCCTTCAGTACGTGCCCAGAGGCAGACCGGATGTCTTCGCCAAAACAGTCCAGACAATGTATTAGCACACCCATGCACTACCACGTTAGCTGTCATCACTAACTGCCAGGCAGGACAGCTCCAGACCAAACACATACACACACAGGCACGCCACAAACACTACAAACAAAGCACACAACACAAGGCGCAAGAAAAAGTGAGCCCCGGAGGGAAGCCCTATGGCAACAGCAAGTCAGAACAGGTGCTCTGCACCAGACCCTAGAGGAGACTCAAATGTCACGACATGAAACTGCAAGCAACTGCCAGAACTGGGATGATGGAGGCCTAAAAAGCCTGCCTTCAAGACAACACACCAGAAGGATGGGGGACTGAAAACCCCATAAGACGACACTTAGGAAATCAATTCCCAAGCAAGAGCTCCTGATGCGGCCCCGATGTCTTCTGCAAGAGTGAGGATGGAAACAGACGCCATCTCAAACCAAATATGATGCACGAGACCTGAAACAGATCTGCACTTCAAGCAGTGACTGCAAGACAAGTGCTTGCACCAGCCCTACAATGATGAAACAAGCATTTAGGAACTTTGGTGTGGCTACCAAGTTGCCCATCTAATCTGTCCAGTGGAAGAAGGAAATGTGGATATCAAGACCTGAGGAGCATGAAATATATGTTGATCATATCAAGAAACGTTCGATACAAACAAGTATTACACACACAGAAGGGATTCCTTTAAGCTCCCACTGCAAGACGAGAGGTGCTCAGCTCCCAGTTGAACATCAGCAATATTCCAATGATGTCAAGTGTTCAGTACCCTCAGGATGACTTAGCCAGGGCCTGCTGAGCACCAAGAGCAACAGCACAGTACAGCACAGACAACACAGAACACAGATGACAAGCTGGGACTGCCCTGCCTGCAATGTGTTCACACTGTACGTGACAGAACTCCCCACACATAATCTCTCTGCCTGATCTGATCAATCCTGAAAGGCCCCATCCAAAGCAATGACTTAAAAGCACAGACCCTCGCCCTATGGGTGCATTCACAACCCCAACTCAAACACAGCACTTGCCCCTCCCCCCAACTTAGCTTGGGAATGCTGGGAGGCAGGTTCCATCCTCACCAAGGAACACAAAGACTAGCCAGGACATTGCTTCAGGCACAAGGCTCCTCTTCACCTGCAGAAATGAAGTGCCATCAGGCGCCAGCACACCAGCCAAATTTCTTCCAGTGAAACAACCTCCTCAGAAACAAAACAGTAGTCAACTGACCTGCTCCGCTACTGAAATCAGATAGACGCCCTTTAAACAACTCCCCAACATGCAGTATTTGCCCCTGGACTTAATTCTCAGGGCTCAGAATCAACCATCAACGTGGACCACAGAGGCCAGCTAGGATGTTCCCAGGACCTTCTTCGTCCCTGAAAGAGAGGAGTCACCCAGAGATACATCAAGAGACTTCTACACCAAAAACAATACCCGTTTTCCAACTTTTCTCCACTCACCTTCCCGATCCAGGCTTAGCACTTCCATTCAGTGTGCCGAACCAAGGTCACAGGGCTTAGACCAGGGAGAAAGAACAGACACACATGACAATCCACAAAACAGTCTATACCCACTCCTTTCCTCCCCTGCTGCAACAGCCAAGAAGCCCCAGAGCCACGTGCTCCAACCCAGTACCACCGCTTCGCTCACCTAACATCCCAAGGAGATGCATCATGCTCCCAGCTCCTCTTGTGCTCTGAGCATCTCCAGCATTTCAGGAACGGGAACCGCTGACGTCTGGCACGTGTCAGAAACGTGGCAGGAAACGTACTCTGCTGTCGCAAGGCACTTGCAAAGCCGGCCCGACAGCTGAAGCAGACTCACACAGTCCACCGACCAACTCGGGGCCCCCACTGCTGTCCACTCACCCTCATGCTTCGTTCAAGCTTCTGTGCCTACGCCCTGAGCTACAAGAAACAAAGAGAGAAGGTCACATCCACAATGGATACGCAAACAGTGCGGCACATGCAGAGGAATCAAACACAGAGACCAGAGCCAGACAAATAAAAAAAAAAAAAAAAAAAAGAAGTCCACAACTGCCACAAGGCCATGAATGCATAGCAGCCCCGGCAGGGGTAATGACAGACATACCCTTTGCAGATGAAAAAGGTGACCCTGCTCAGTCTCTTGGTAATACTGCACCAACGCGGTCAAGCCTCTTCTAGCATGTCATCAAGCTGGTTTTAGTCCTCTGGAGAGTTACACAAGTGGGTTGATTCATCTAGAGATTAAAATACAGATCAAACAGAGGAGCATAAGCCACCATCCCAAAAACAGTGAGCCAGCAGCCTCTACTTAATATCCCTCTATTAAGTGAATTCCAAGCACTTAAAATCCTGAAATCCATAGACTCCAGCCTTCCTAAAGAACCATGCAACTGACTGAAGGAAAAACAAAACACTTACCCCAAAGAGCAGCCCAGGCAGAATGAACTCTGACGGCATACCCGGGGCTCATATACCTTTTGGTCCCACCCAGCACCCAAACCAGATCACCTGGAAAGGGGAGGGGCAAAGCACAAGAAAGTAGAAAGAGGAGGAGCAGCAGCTGTGGTTTATTTACTTATTTGTAAGGCTTACCTCAACAGCATGCAGAATGCAGACAAGAGAACTGGGGTGTTTCTAGAAGCAACAATCCCCACGCTTTCGCTGCAGCTTTGAGTGTTAGAAGGACGATATGACCAAGCAAGTAACTGAAGCTTTTTCAGCTGGAATTAGCTCAAACTTTTATTTACGTAGAAAGAAAAATCTAGGAGCAGAACAGATTATACACCAACAAAATCAATTCCGTTCCACTCGCAGGAAAAATCACTTACTTCAGTAGGCTATCTGAGAACCAAAAGGCTATGCTCATGGGTCAAAACACACTACAGGACACTGGGGCCAGGCCCTCCGCTGCACCAACTTAAAACCCATCCCTACACTCACCAAGGTGCAACCCCAACCCAAACACAGACGCAGCATTTCAGCTTCAACACAGTTTTCGGAACTGCTGGAAAGCAGGCTTCATCCTCAGCAAGGCGTGCTCAGGCTGCACAAGAGGGGGCTTCGGGCACCTCTTTGCCTACCGAAGAAGACCACCATCAGGAACTGCCACACCAGACAACCGTTTTCATCTACAACACCTTTCTCAGGAACCACACAGCATTCCAGTGACCTGCTTTC
The DNA here is from genome assembly GCF_964035555.1 of Netta rufina. Classification (NCBI taxonomy): domain Eukaryota; kingdom Metazoa; phylum Chordata; class Aves; order Anseriformes; family Anatidae; genus Netta; species Netta rufina. The sequence goes on along the minus strand of NC_140128.1, from coordinate 65,456,048 downwards.
CTCCTACTCTAAAGGATATCTCAGCCCACCTTGTCTGTGGCACCTCATAAACTGGAGAGAAAGCAACTGTAGCAGCAAAAGCCACAACACCCTTTGGACAGTTACTCTCATCCCCTCCCGTACCTCAGCCGCTGGCCTTCCCCACATGGCAGATGCTTCCATCTGTTCTCTTTACTCACTTATAGCACCTCTAAAAGGCAAACTGGATTTTTACTCTATTGGATGTAAGAAAATAACTGCAGTGACAACCGCACCCCAAAAATAACAGCTACTTCTGCTCATCACGCACCAGCCACTCCAGAGGCACCTCGGGTCATGACGTCCTGGACTGCACACTGCCTTTCAGCCTGAATAAAGGAAAACACAGTCACAAGATAATCATTCAGCTGCCAGCATTAGCACCTATCCCTCAACCACACAAAGGGACCCCATTTACAACGTTATCACTTCAAAACAGAAGCCCCCTTACCTCAGCACCTCAGAAGTACATCAAGCCAGTCACCGAGCTGCCTACGGAGTGCTGAACAGTTCCAGGAGGAGCTCTTTCCTGTGACAGGTTCCTCCTAGGTTTTACACTCTACTGGGGACAGGAAAGAAATAAGAATAAACATTTCAAAACCCCTTATCTATAAGCTTTCAAGATTCGACAGACCTCCTCAACCACACTGCTCAAGCACTATGCGAGCAGCTGCTCGCAAGCAGATATACTCTCCCACCCCCAACATCTGCCAAACACCACAGAGGTCACTGTGCCAGCTGCCCTTCAGTACGTGCCCAGAGGCAGACCGGATGTCTTCGCCAAAACAGTCCAGACAATGTATTAGCACACCCATGCACTGCCACGTTAGCTGTCATCACTAACTGCCAAGCAGGACAGCTCCAGACCAAACACATACACACACAGGCACGCCACAAACACTACAAACAAAACACACAACACAAGGCGCAAGAAAAAGTGAGCCCCGGAGGGAAGCCCTATGGCAACAGCAAGTCAGAACAGGTGCTTTGCACCAGACCCAGGGAGAGACTCAAATTTCACGACACGCGACTGGAAGCAACTGCCAGAACTGGGATGATGGAGGCCTAAAAAGCCTGCCTTCAAGACAACACACCAGAAGGATGGGGACTGAAAACCCCATAAGATGACGCTTAGGAATTCAATTCCCAAGCAAGAGCTCCTGATGCGGCCCAGATGACTTCTGCAAGAGTGAGGATGGAAACAGACGCCATCTCAAACCGAATATGATGCACGAGACCTGAAACAGATCTGCACTTCAAGCAGCGACTGCAAGACAAGAAGTGCTCGGATCAGAGCCACGATGACAAAACAAGCACTGAGGCCCTTCAGCACCGCTACCAAGTCCCCTGTCTGGTCAGTCCAGTGTCAAAAGCTAGGAGGATATCAAGACCTAAGAAGCACAGAACAGACATTGCAGAAGCAGCACTACAGGACAGACGAACAGAAGGAAACTGTCCTGCCTGGCTCACCCACTCACGCTACAAAATAATCCCGCTGCTTCTATTAGCCTGGTGACCCAGCCACAAGCAGCCTGAACGTGACCCAGCCTGAACCACCCTCACCGTGGAACCAAGTCTAGTCAGCCAGCAGGCACCATGCTCCTCTGGCTCCCAGCTCCCATTAGCCACCCCAGATATGCAAATACCAGGTGCCCCCCAACTTAGCTCTCAGGTTGTTGCATGGTATAGTCCCTCCGCCTCAAGAAATGCACAGGCACTGATCGTCATCTTAGGCAATTGCCAGGCTCATCATCAGCTGCAAAAACAGAGTAACAGCATTCACTAGCACGCTGGCCCCATTGCTCACCTTCTCCACAATGCTGACTACTGCTGATGCAACATACGGTTCTGCTCACCTGTTCCTCTCCAAATCCAAGCTCCAACAGTGCAACCAGTATCATCCACACCACCTGGGAAAACAAAGGGATTAAATGATCGTTGCGTTCACAACACATCACCCAATTGTAGTTTTTTTTGTTATTGTTGTTTTTTGTGTGTGTGTGTGTGTTTCCTTTATTTATTTTTTAGTCTGCTTTAGCTCAACAGCATGCAGAGTGCAGACAAGAAAACCGGGGTGTTTCTAGAAACAAAAATCCCCATGCTTTCGCTGCAGCTTTGAATATTGAAAGGAAAATACAAACAAACAACTAACTCTTTTTTTTTTCCACCTGGAATTACCTCAATCTTTCATTTACAAAGAAAAATCTAGGAGCAGAATAGATTACATGCCAAAAGAAGAATTCAATTCCATTCCACTCGCAGGAGAAATCACTTACATCAGCAGGCTATCTGAGAACTAAAAGGCTATGCTGATGGGTCAAAACACACTACAGGACACTGGGGCCGGGACCTCCGCTGCACCCACTTAAAACCCATCCCTACACTCACCAAGGTGCAACCCCAACCCAAACACAGACGCAGCATTTCAGCCTCAACACAGTTTTGGGAACTGATAGAAAGGACGCCTCATCCTCAGGGAGGCATGCTCAAGCTACACAGGACAGGGCTTCGGGCAACTCTTTGCCTACCAAAGACGACCGCCATCAGCACCTGCTTTGTTCAGATTCTAAAGACTAACATCACAGCCCACATTGCCTGGGACACCTGATAAACAGAAGAGAAAGCAGCCATACCGTTTTCAAGCCATCCCTGCACGTGTTGCTCCTTGATGATCTGCAACCTCTTCTCAAATCCTCAACTGCTTCTGTGGAGAGCCTGCCATGGCACCTGCAAAGCAAGATGGATACCCTTCGCAGTCACCTTGTGCTACTTGGCAGTTCTGCTCCAATCCAGCTCACAAACAGCCCGCCCTTCTCGTGCTGCTCTTTAGAGTGCAGCTTAGCCCCTCTGAGCCTGTGCGACACACCTGTGAAACAAAAAGAAAAGCATAGGCCTAAGCAGCATCCAAAGCCACAGCACAGCTAGGACAGTTACTCTCATCTGCTCCCTTACCTCGGCCCCCTCACCTGCCCTCGAGGCAGATGCTTCATCTGCTCTCTTAAGCCAGCTACAACACGCCTCTGAAATATAAACAGGATTTTTACTGTATTTTGTGTAGTTAACTAACTGCAGTGACAACTGCACCCCTAAAGTACCTGCTACATCTGTTCATCGCTCACCTTGCCTAAAGCAGCTATGCTCAAGTCCCACGTTGTACACTGTGTTGCAGCTTTAACAAATGAAAACAGTCACAATATAATCATTCAGCGGCCAGCATTAGAACCCATCCCTCAACAACAGCAGGGACCCCATTTACAAATTATCGTTTCAAAACAGCAGCCCCATTACCTCAGCACCTCAGAAGTAGATCAAGCCTGTCACTGAGCTGCCTACCCAGTGCTGAACAGTTCCAGATGGAGCTCTTTCCTGTGACAGGTTCCAAAGGTTTACACTCTACTGGGGACAGGAAAGAAATAAGAATAAACATTTCAAAACCCCATATCTGTAACCTTTCAAGATTCAACAGACCTCCTCAAGCACACCGTTCAAGCACTTATGCGAGCAGCTGCTCACAAGCAGATATACTCTCCCACCTCCACATCTGCCAAACACCACGGAGATGACTGTGCCAGCTGCCTTTCAGTACGTGCCCAGAGGCAGACCGGATGCCTTTGCCAAAACAGTCCAGACAATGTATTAGTACACCCATGCACTGCCACATTAATCACTAACTGCCAGGCAGGACAGCTCCAGACCAAACACATACACACACAGGCACACCACAAACACTACAAAACACACAACACAAGGCGCAAGAAAAGGTGACCCCCCATAGGGAAGCTCTATGGCAACAGCAAGTCAGAATAGGTGCTCTGCACCAGACCCAAGGAGAGACTCAAATGTCACGACACGCGACTGGAAGCAACTGCCAGAACTGGGATGATGGAGGCCTAAAAAGCCTGCCTTCAAGACAACAGACCAGAAGGATGGGGACTGAAAACCCCGTAAGACGACACTTAGGAATTCAATTCCCAACAAGAGCTCCTGATGCGGCCCAGATGACTTCTGCAAGAGTGAGGATGGAAACAGACGCGATCTCAAACCGAATATGATGCACAAGACCTGAAACAGACCTGCTCTTTAAGCAGTGACTGCAACACAAGAAGTGCTCCGATCAGAGTCATGATGACAAAACATGCATTGAGGCCCTTCAGCACCACTACCAAGTCGCCTGTCTAGTCAGTCCAGTGTCAAAAGCTAGGAGGATATCAAGACCCGAGAAGCACAGAACAGACATCGCAGAAGCAACACAAGACAGACAAACAGAAGGAAACTGTCCTGCCTGGCACACGCACTCACTCTACAAAATAATCCCGCTGCTTCTATTAGCCTGGTGACCCAGCCACAAGCAGCCTGAACGTGACCCAGCCTGAGCCACCCTCACCGTGGAACCAAGTCTAGTCAGCCAGCAGGCACCATGCTCCTCTGGCTCCCAGCTCCCATTAGCCACCCCAGATATGCAAATACCAGGTGCCCCCCAACTTAGCTCTCAGGTTGTTGCATGGTATAGTCCCTCCGCCTCAAGAAATGCACAGGCACTGATCGTCATCTTAGGCAATTGCCAGGCTCATCATCAGCTGCAAAAACAGAGTACCAGCATTCACTAGGACGCCGGCCCCATTGCTCACCTTCTCCACAATGCTGACCACTACTGATGCAACATATGATTGTGCTCACGTGTTCCTCTCCGAGTCCAAGCTCCAACAGTGCAGCCAGAGTCATCCACACCACCTGGGAAAACAAAGGGATTAAATGATCGTTGCGTTCACAACACATCACCCAATTGTGGTTTTTTTTGTTATTGTTGTTTTTTGTGTGTGTGTTTCCTGTATTTATTTATTTTTTTAGTCTGCTTTAGCTCAACAGCATGCAGAGTGCAAACAAGAGAACCGGGGTGTATCTAGAAGCAACAATCCCCACGCTTTTGCTGCAGCTTTGAATATTAAAAGGACCATACGACCCAGCAAGTAACTGGAACTTTCTTACCTGGAATTAGCTCAAACTTTTCTTCACGTTGAAAGAAAAATCTAGGAGCAGAACACATTATACACCAACAAAATTAATTCCATTTCATCCCCAGAAATAAATCACATACTCTCATCCCCTCCTGTACCTCAGCCGCTTGCCTGCCCCACGTGGCAGATGCTTCCATCTGTTCCCTTTACCCACTTATAGCACCTTTAGAAGGCAAACTGGAATTTTACTCTATTGGATGTAGGAAAATAACTGCAGTGACAACCGCGCCCCAAAAACAACAGTTACCTCTGCTCATCGCGCACCAGAGTCACTGCAGAGGCAGCTCGGGTCAAGACGTCCTGCACTGCGCACTGCGTTTCACCCTGAACAAAGGCAAAACACAGGCAGAAGATAAACATTCAGCTGACAGCAGTAGCACCCATCCCTCAACAACAAAAGGGACCCCATCTTTAGTTTTATCCTTTCAAAACAGCAGGCCACTTGCCTCGGTACCTGCAAATTAGGTCCAAGCTTGAAAGGAGCAGCCAGCATCACCTACACCACCTGGGAAAACAAAAGGACAAAATGACCACTCTTCTTGCAAGCACACACCTGCCACACTGCTCCTCTATCCCACACAGCCTCACCTCGGACCCTCACAGGGAAACACCTGAGCGTCTTCCCTTCGCTTCAGATAAGGGATGACCAGGCTGACAACACTCACCTTCCCTCAGAGCTTCGTGACATGAGGATTTCCCTTTCCTGTCCACGACTGCACAAAGCACCTGCAGACACAAGAGAAACGCACACTCTGAGGCACCTCAGAGCCACAGCGTACCTACTGCAATACCTCTCTCTTCCCAGCTCCTGTAGTTCAGCTGCTCAACAGCTCTAACTCAGATTCTTCGCTCACAGCACCACAGCAAACTCTGCCCGGGCCACACAACACACACTACACAAGCTACAATGGCTAAGACACACAAACTGGAACATTCCTGCCCAACAATCAGTCGCATCGCACAGGAAGGCTGCCGCACACTCTGAGAAACCAAACCTACCAGTCCTGAGCAGCTCCCCACCTCCTCCTGCCAACCACGCTCAGCACACACACTATTTGCCCCTCAAAAAATAAAAGCTTAGAATATACACACACACACAAAAAAAAACACTATCTGAGATCCATAAATGCCAAAAAGACGTGCACGCACAGCAGCCCCTGCAGAGGTAATCACAGACATACCCTTTGCAGAGGAAAGAGCAGACTCTGATACAACCCTGCTCAGGCTCTTAGTAATGCTGCATCTACACTGCCAAGCCACATGTAGCATGAAATGAAGCTGGTTTTAGTCCTCTGGAAAATTACACAAGTAGGTTTATACATCTAGAGATTAAAATATAGCTCAAAAAAAAGAAGAGCATCCCACCATCAAAAAAAAAAAAAAAAAAAAGAGCCAGCAACCTCTACTAAATATTCCTCTGTTAAGTGAATTCCAAGCACTTAGAAATCCAGAAATCCATAGACTCCAGCCTGCCTAGAGAATCCTGCAACTGACTGAAGGAAAACAAAACACTTACCCCAAAGAGCAGCCCAGGCAGAAGGAGCTCTCTGATGTCATGCCTGGGGCTCATATACCATTTGGCCCCGCCCAATATCCAAACCCTATCACCTGGAAAAGGGGAGGGACAAAGCACAAGGAAGTAGGAGCAGAGCAGGAGGAGCAGTAGCTGGTTTTTTTTTTTGTTTGTTTTGTTTTGTTTGTTTATTTGTGTTTTTTTTTTTAAATCTGCTTTACCTGAACATCATGCAGAGAACAGACAAGAGACCTGGGGTGTTTCTAGAAGCAACAATCCCCATGCTTTTGCTACAGCTTTTAATATTGAAATAACAACACGACCAGTCAAGTAACTGGAACTTTTTCAAATGGAATTACGTCAAACACGTTCATTATCACTTGCAAAAACAGAGAACTAGCAATCACTAGCATGCCAGAGTGTTGTCGACGGAAGGAAGACAGGGACACTCAATATGAGTGATATGATCAGCAAGCTTCGATTTATTGGATAGCTCAGACGCCTTTTATTCCTTAACATATAATTAGCTCATACATATTACAAAAGTTAAGCTCATGATTGGTCCCCCTACGTCCTTATCTTATCAGCTTCTTCCTCATCCTTTCGACCGAAATAACACAGTCGGTACTTTCCCAAACCGCCAACGGATATTGTGTCCTTGTGTCTGATTGGCTCAGACAAGTTGTGTGCGATGTTTGTCCAACTCGTAAAGATTCAGCTGTTTTATGTCTGCGTGACCTATCTCAGTTAACCATCCCTCTACAATTCCCCCGTTTTTATTTTGGACTACTAATACCTTTTCTGTGACTTGTTCAAGCTTCTTAGTTAAGCAACCAAAAATTATTCGCGCAGCTATTTTTATCAATATAACTATAAGCAGAAAGCGAAATCCCTCTTTGATTAGACTCACTAACCAGTTAGACAGACCCCCAAAGATGGGCTGCAACTAATTGTCAAGCCAACTAGGTTGTACTGTAATTTTCCTTGTGCGCTCCATCAACCATTTCAACTGGTCATGAATCGATTGACCATGATCTGAAAGATTGAAACAACACATTCCTTCAAAATCTTCACACCCATGTCCTTACGCTAAAAGCAAAAAATCAATTGCAGCCCTATTTTGTAACACAACATGCCTAAGACTATCCATATCTTGTGCCATTTCAGTAATAATTTCAGTTGTTACATTTGATTGCTAAACAGCCCAACAAGCAAGCTTATTAATGCTAGCCAAAGCACGTGCAGTTCCCACTGCTGGAACTAATGAAGCAAATATTCTCTCAGCAGCGCCCCATAATTCTACACCATCGTCACAGTCAGAACCTAAAGTCTTAAGAGCTCGTTTGGATCTCTGCGACAAGCTCTGGTTCCGGAGACTGTGTAAGTCCGGGGCGAACAATGTGAGTCGCCCTAGATAACATGGACCCCCAAACGCATTGGCAGGTATTCCTTGCCATGCACGATCCCCGCAAATCAAAAACATGCCAGGTGGCAGAGCCTTTGCAGTGTCGTTATTCCACATCGGATTGTTATTAGATTTTGCTTCAGCTCCCAAAGCCCCCAGTCCTTGACTCCATACTTGTGAAATATGATTTTGCTCGACCGATCGCAACTAGTCCTGCTAGTTGCTTACAATCGACTCCCCATTTTTCTAAAAAGCACTGTAATGAATCTAGGGCTACTTCGTCCTTCATTTTCCTATGATTTTTTTGCCGGCACTAATTTCCTATGATTTCAGCCTGCACTATGGCAACCTGCACTATGGCAGTGAGCACGCTCTCACTAACACAGTACATAGCACACTCGCACACACACAGCACAATTGCACACCCAGAGGCCTCTGGCACATCTCAATCTCAATCATACCACAACCTCAATCATACCACAAGAATATAATTTAGAATGATAAGCAAACAATACGTGTGGCCAATATAATTTAGAATCATAACCAAACAAACAAGTATTGTCTCTCATTGTGTTCCTCGTGAAGTGACTTGCAACACCTGGTTTTAAAACCTTACCCTTACACAAATACTTTCAACACAAAATACCTGGACATTTAAGAATAACACATACAATTATTAACACTCCAGTTAGTATGCCTCCAGCAGCTGAAAACATACTGTTTGTCTGCAGCTTCAGGAGATCTTTGCTCCTGTGGTGAGCAGCTGAGAGTGGAGTCCCCTCCGAGCAAAAACGCTCAGGGTGCACCTAGGGGCGTCCACGCCGCAGCCGATCCCCGCAGCCGAGCAGTGTCTCCTCAAGTCTGCCGGTGGTCATTTGGCAGTGTAATCTGCATCTCTGCACTCCTGCCCCGCAATAGAGCTAAGTCGTCATTACTAATCCATAGAATGTGGCAACCCCACGGAATCTTATCCAGAAACATAGTTATAACACCGATCTGGGGACGAATAGTCTTTTTTGCATTGCAAGATAAACCTCTTATAAAATGAATGCCAGAGAGAAGCAGCACAGCCGCCGCTGCTTCCATGGTTACGTCAGACAGTCTGCAGGGTCCTGATGTCCACCCCTCTGCTCTGTGCCGACTCGCCACACAGTGAGGGTCGGCTGCCGTTGTCCACTGATGCCTCTGGTCTACTGTAGCAACCTGATCTCGGATGTCCCGCATCGCACCGCGATTACTTCAATTTCCCGTGTCCCTCCGCAATTCCTTTTTCCGCATCCCTCCGCAATTCCTTTTTACAGTCTATACCCTGCATGCTCCGCTTTTCTAAAAAACACCTGAGCAGATCATACGTCGCTTGTCTCTCCATACCTTTGTTTACGTCAGCACTGTTGCAGCCTTTGCAAGACCTCGGCGACGCGTGGCCGGCGGGACCCTCTATAGGTGCTCCCGGGTGCGAGGATTTAGCATTTTCGTCCCTTCCACCTCCTGAGCTGCATTGCAGGACCTGTTTCCTTCCCTTATTCCGTCGATCCGTGGCTCGCAGGTTCACCGCCAGCGGGGTCCGTGTTCGGGCGCCATTTGTTGTCGACGGAAGGAAGACAGGGATACTCAATATGAGTGATCAGCAAGCTTCGATTTATTGGATAGCTCAGACGCCTTTTATTCCTTAACATATAATTAGCTCATACATATTACAAAAGTTAAGCTCATGATTGGTCCCCCTACGTCCTTATCTTATCAGCTTCTTCCTCATCCTTTCGACCGAAATAACACAGTCGCTACTTTCCCAAACTGCAAACGAATATTGTGTCCTTGTGTCTGATTGGCTCAGACAAGTTGTGTGCAATGTTTGTCCAACTCGTGAAGATTCAGCCGTTTTATGTCTATGTGACCTATCTCAGTTAACCATCCCTCTACACCAGAGCTAATACACACCTCCTGCACAACGCTCGCTACTACTAATGCAACATACAGTTGTGCAATACCTCTCTGTTCCCAACTCCTTTATCTCACCTGCTCAGTAGCTCCACCTGAGAAAAATGTGCCCGGGCGGCGCCGCGCCGAAATGTGCCCGGGCGGCGCCGCGCCGAAATGTGCCCGGGCGGCGCCGCGCCGAAATGTGCCCGGGCGGCGCCGCGCCGAAATGTGCCCGGGCGGCGCCGCGCCGAAATGTGCCCGGGCGGCGCCGCGCCGAAATGTGCCCGGGCGGCGCCGCGCCGAAATGTGCCCGGGCGGCGCCGCGCCGAAATGTGCCCGGGCGGCGCCGCGCCGAAATGTGCCCGGGCGGCGCCGCGCCGAAATGTGCCCGGGCGGCGCCGCGCCGAAATGTGCCCGGGCGGCGCCGCGCCGAAATGTGCCCGGGCGGCGCCGCGCCGAAATGTGCCCGGGCGGCGCCGCGCCGAAATGTGCCCGGGCGGCGCCGCGCCGAAATGTGCCCGGGCGGCGCCGCGCCGAAATGTGCCCGGGCGGCGCCGCGCCGAAATGTGCCCGGGCGGCGCCGCGCCGAAATGTGCCCGGGCGGCGCCGCGCCGAAATGTGCCCGGGCGGCGCCGCGCCGAAATGTGCCCGGGCGGCGCCGCGCCGAAATGTGCCCGGGCGGCGCCGCGCCGAAATGTGCCCGGGCGGCGCCGCGCCGAAATGTGCCCGGGCGGCGCCGCGCCGAAATGTGCCCCAACAGACTTATTCTTTAGACATGAAGCAGGTGACCCTGCTCACTCTCTAGGCACTACTGCACTTATGCGGTCAAGAAACATTACCCCACGGTTTCCCAAAAACAACGTACCTGGCAACCCCTCATAAACATACCTCAAATATGTGAATTCCATGCACATAAAGCCTAGAAGGCTTTATGGTCTAAAGACTCGACAGACAGCAAACACACAGGCAAAAGCTCCAGAAATATAACAAACCGCCCCTAACCCTGAGAAAGACCACTGCTTATATGCCCAATGCTGCCATTTTCAGATACATGCTCACACAGGGAGCCTCCATGATACATTTCTCCTAAACCACGCTCCATCACTTTGCCACCAAGGTTGTGACTTTCATAAGATTTGACATAAAGGCAAAGTCTCAAAAAAAGCCCCGTAATTCTGCAAAAATCATAAGGGACCCAGAAACACAAAGCAAACACACAAAATAACATCACCATACTATCCGTAACACTGATATAACGATTACTCACCTGAGGAAGAGCTGCATGCAATACAGGCACCTACTACTAGATTGCTTTACAATGACAGATCCTGCCAGTTGCCACCTCAAAAAGACATGCATACCGGTTTCTACTTGAAAATGCATCAGTCCATAGACTCTGACCCACCTAAAGAACCCTGCAACTGACTGAAGGAAAAACAAAGCGCTTACCCCAAAGAGCAGCCCAGGCAGAAGGAGCTCTCTGTTGGTATACCTGCAACTCGGTTACTATTAGGTCCAACCTGGAACCTGAAGCCAATCACCTGGGAAAGTGCAGGGGGAAAGCACAAAAAAAAGCAGAAAGAGGAGGAGCAGCAGCTGTCGTTTTATTAACTTACTTATAAGGCTTAGCTCAACAGCATGCAGAGGGCAGACAGGAGAACTGGGGTGTTTCTAGAAGCAACAATCCCCATGCTTTCGCTGCAGCTTTGAATGTTGGAAGGACATTACCACCAAGCAAGTAACCGAAGCTTTTCCTGCTGGAATTAACTCAAACTTTTATTTATGTAGAAAGAAAAATCTAGGAGCAGAATAGATTACACGCCAAAAAAAAAAGTCAATTCCATTCCACTCACAGGAAAAATCACTTACATCAGCAGGCTATCTGAGAACTAAAAGGCTATGCTGATGGGTCAAAACACACTACAGGACACTGGGGCCGGGACCTCCGCTGCACCCACTTAAAACCCATCCCTACACTCACCAAGGTGCAACCCCAACCCAAACACAGACGCAGCATTTCAGCCTCAACACAGTTTTGGGAACTGATAGAAAGGACGCCTCATCCTCATGGAGGCATGCTCAAGCTACACAGGACAGGGCTTCGGGCAACTCTTTGCCTACCAAAGACGACCGCCATCAGCACCTGCTTTGTTCAGATTCTAAAGGCTAACATCACAGCCCACATTGCCTGGGACACCTGATAAACAGAAGAGAAAGCGACCATACCATTTTCAAGCCATCCCTGCACATGTCACTCCTCGATGATCTGCAACTTCTTCTCAAATCCTCAACTGCTTCTGTGGAGAGCCTGCCATGGCACCTGCAAAGCAAGATGGATACCCTTCGCAGTCACCTCGTGCTACTTGGCAGTTCTGCTCCAATCCAGCTCACAAACAGCCCGCCCTTCCCGTGCTGCTCTTCAGAGTGCAGCTTGGCCCCTCTGAACCTGTGCGACACACCTGTGAAACAAAACGAAAAGCATAGGCTGAAGCAGCATCCAAAGACACAGCACAGCTAGGACAGTTACTCTCATCTGCTCCCTTACCTCTGCTCCCTCACCTGCCCTCGAGGCAGGTGCTTCCATCTGCTCTCTTAGGCCAGCTACAACACCGCTGAAATATAAACAGGATTTTTACTGTATTTTGTGCAGTTAAGTAACTGCAGTGACAACTGCACCCCTAAAGTGCCTGCTACATCTGTTCATCGCTCACCTTGCCAAAAGCAGCTCTGGTCAAGTCCTGTGTTGTACACTGTTTCACCTTAAACAAATGAGAACAGTCACAAGATAACGATTCAGCTACCAGCATTAGTACCCATCCCTCAACAACACAAGGAACCCCATTTACAACGTTATCATTTCTAAACAGAAGCCCCCTTGCCTCAGCACCTCAGAAGTACATCAAGCCAGTCACCGAGCTGCCTACGGAGCGCTGAACAGTTCCGGAAGGAGCTCTTTCCTGCGACAGGTTCCTCCAAAGGTTTACACTCTACTGGGGACAGGAGAGAAATAAAAATAAAACTTTCAAAAACCCCTTATCTGTAAGCTTTCAAGATTCGACAGACCTCCTCAAGCACACCATTCAAGCACTATGCAAACAGCTGCTCACAAGCAGATATACTCTCCCCCCCCCCAACATGTGACAAACAACACTGAGATGACTGTGCCTGCTGCCCTTCAGTACGTGCCCAGAGGCAGACCGGATGTCTTCGCCAAAACAGTCCAGACAATGTATTAGCACACCCATGCACTACCACGTTAGCTGTCATCACTAACTGCCAGGCAGGACAGCTCCAGACCAAACACATACACACACAGGCACGCCACAAACACTACAAACAAAGCACACAACACAAGGCGCAAGAAAAAGTGAGCCCCGGAGGGAAGCCCTATGGCAACAGCAAGTCAGAACAGGTGCTCTGCACCAGACCCTAGAGGAGACTCAAATGTCACGACATGAAACTGCAAGCAACTGCCAGAACTGGGATGATGGAGGCCTAAAAAGCCTGCCTTCAAGACAACACACCAGAAGGATGGGGGACTGAAAACCCCATAAGACGACACTTAGGAAATCAATTCCCAAGCAAGAGCTCCTGATGCGGCCCCGATGTCTTCTGCAAGAGTGAGGATGGAAACAGACGCCATCTCAAACCAAATATGATGCACGAGACCTGAAACAGATCTGCACTTCAAGCAGTGACTGCAAGACAAGTGCTTGCACCAGCCCTACAATGATGAAACAAGCATTTAGGAACTTTGGTGTGGCTACCAAGTTGCCCATCTAATCTGTCCAGTGGAAGAAGGAAATGTGGATATCAAGACCTGAGGAGCATGAAATATATGTTGATCATATCAAGAAACGTTCGATACAAACAAGTATTACACACACAGAAGGGATTCCTTTAAGCTCCCACTGCAAGACGAGAGGTGCTCAGCTCCCAGTTGAACATCAGCAATATTCCAATGATGTCAAGTGTTCAGTACCCTCAGGATGACTTAGCCAGGGCCTGCTGAGCACCAAGAGCAACAGCACAGTACAGCACAGACAACACAGAACACAGATGACAAGCTGGGACTGCCCTGCCTGCAATGTGTTCACACTGTACGTGACAGAACTCCCCACACATAATCTCTCTGCCTGATCTGATCAATCCTGAAAGGCCCCATCCAAAGCAATGACTTAAAAGCACAGACCCTCGCCCTATGGGTGCATTCACAACCCCAACTCAAACACAGCACTTGCCCCTCCCCCCAACTTAGCTTGGGAATGCTGGGAGGCAGGTTCCATCCTCACCAAGGAACACAAAGACTAGCCAGGACATTGCTTCAGGCACAAGGCTCCTCTTCACCTGCAGAAATGAAGTGCCATCAGGCGCCAGCACACCAGCCAAATTTCTTCCAGTGAAACAACCTCCTCAGAAACAAAACAGTAGTCAACTGACCTGCTCCGCTACTGAAATCAGATAGACGCCCTTTAAACAACTCCCCAACATGCAGTATTTGCCCCTGGACTTAATTCTCAGGGCTCAGAATCAACCATCAACGTGGACCACAGAGGCCAGCTAGGATGTTCCCAGGACCTTCTTCGTCCCTGAAAGAGAGGAGTCACCCAGAGATACATCAAGAGACTTCTACACCAAAAACAATACCCGTTTTCCAACTTTTCTCCACTCACCTTCCCGATCCAGGCTTAGCACTTCCATTCAGTGTGCCGAACCAAGGTCACAGGGCTTAGACCAGGGAGAAAGAACAGACACACATGACAATCCACAAAACAGTCTATACCCACTCCTTTCCTCCCCTGCTGCAACAGCCAAGAAGCCCCAGAGCCACGTGCTCCAACCCAGTACCACCGCTTCGCTCACCTAACATCCCAAGGAGATGCATCATGCTCCCAGCTCCTCTTGTGCTCTGAGCATCTCCAGCATTTCAGGAACGGGAACCGCTGACGTCTGGCACGTGTCAGAAACGTGGCAGGAAACGTACTCTGCTGTCGCAAGGCACTTGCAAAGCCGGCCCGACAGCTGAAGCAGACTCACACAGTCCACCGACCAACTCGGGGCCCCCACTGCTGTCCACTCACCCTCATGCTTCGTTCAAGCTTCTGTGCCTACGCCCTGAGCTACAAGAAACAAAGAGAGAAGGTCACATCCACAATGGATACGCAAACAGTGCGGCACATGCAGAGGAATCAAACACAGAGACCAGAGCCAGACAAATAAAAAAAAAAAAAAAAAAAAGAAGTCCACAACTGCCACAAGGCCATGAATGCATAGCAGCCCCGGCAGGGGTAATGACAGACATACCCTTTGCAGATGAAAAAGGTGACCCTGCTCAGTCTCTTGGTAATACTGCACCAACGCGGTCAAGCCTCTTCTAGCATGTCATCAAGCTGGTTTTAGTCCTCTGGAGAGTTACACAAGTGGGTTGATTCATCTAGAGATTAAAATACAGATCAAACAGAGGAGCATAAGCCACCATCCCAAAAACAGTGAGCCAGCAGCCTCTACTTAATATCCCTCTATTAAGTGAATTCCAAGCACTTAAAATCCTGAAATCCATAGACTCCAGCCTTCCTAAAGAACCATGCAACTGACTGAAGGAAAAACAAAACACTTACCCCAAAGAGCAGCCCAGGCAGAATGAACTCTGACGGCATACCCGGGGCTCATATACCTTTTGGTCCCACCCAGCACCCAAACCAGATCACCTGGAAAGGGGAGGGGCAAAGCACAAGAAAGTAGAAAGAGGAGGAGCAGCAGCTGTGGTTTATTTACTTATTTGTAAGGCTTACCTCAACAGCATGCAGAATGCAGACAAGAGAACTGGGGTGTTTCTAGAAGCAACAATCCCCACGCTTTCGCTGCAGCTTTGAGTGTTAGAAGGACGATATGACCAAGCAAGTAACTGAAGCTTTTTCAGCTGGAATTAGCTCAAACTTTTATTTACGTAGAAAGAAAAATCTAGGAGCAGAACAGATTATACGCCAACAAAATCAATTCCGTTCCACTCGCAGGAAAAATCACTTACTTCAGCAGGCTATCTGAGAACCAAAAGGCTATGCTGATGGGTCAAAACACACTACAGGACACTGGGGCCGGGCCCTCCGCTGCACCCACTTAAAACCCATCCCTACACTCACCAAGGTGCAACCCCAACCCGAACACAGACGCAGCATTTCAGCCTCAACACAGTTTCCAGAACTGCTGGAAAGCAGGCTTCATCCTCAGCGAGGCGTGCTCAGGCTGCACAGGAGGGGGCTTCGGGCACCTCTTTGCCTACCAAAGAAGACCGCCATCAGCGCCTGCTTTGTTCCGATCCTAAAGGCTAACATCACAGCCCACGTTGCCTGGGACACCTGATAAACAGAAGAGAAAGCAGCCATACCGTTTTCAAGCCGTCCCTGCATGTGTCGCTCCTCGATGATCTGCAACCTCTTCTCAAATCCTCAACCGCTTCTGTGGAGAGCCTGCCATGGCACCTGCAAAGCAAGACCCTTCACAGTCACCTCGTGCTACTTGGCAGTTCTGCTCCAATCCAGCTCACAAACAGCCCGCCCTTCCCGTGCTGCTCTTCAGAGTGCAGCTTGGCCCCACTCAGCCTGTGCGACACACCTGTGAAACAAAAAGAAAAGCATAGGCTGAAGCAGCATCCAAAGCCACAGCACAGCTGGGACAGTTACTCTCATCTGCTCCCTAACCTCTGCTCCCTCACCTGCCCTCGAGGCAGATGCTTCCATCTGCTCTCTTAGGCCAGCTACAACACCCCTGAAATATAAACAGGATTTTTACTGTACTTTGTGCAGTTAAGTAACTGCAGTGACAACTGCACCCCTAAAGTACCTGCTACATCTGTTCATCGCTCACCTTGCCAAAAGCAGCTCCGGTCAAGTCCCGCGTTGTACACTGTGTTTCAGCTTTAACAAATGAAAACGGTCACAAGATAATCATTCAGCTGCCAGCATTAGCACCCATCCCTCAACAACACAAAGGGACCCCGTTTACAATATTATCATTTCAAAACAGCAGCCCCCTTGCCTCAGCACACCTCAGAAGTAGACCAAGCCAGTCACCGAGCTGCCTACGGAGCGCTGAACAGTTCCGGAAGGAGCTCTTTCCTGTGACAGGTTCCTCCAAAGGTTTACACTGTACTGGGAACAGGATAGAAATAAAAATAAAACTTTCAAAACCCCATATCTGTAAGCTTTCAAGATTCGACAGACCTCCTCCTCAAGCACACCGTTCAAGCACTATGCGAGCAGCTGCTCACAAGCAGCTCAACTCTCCCCCCCACACACACATCTGACAAACACCACAGAGATGACTGTGCCTGCTGCCCTTCAGTACGTGCGCAGAGGCAGACCAGATGTCTTCGCCAACACAGTCCGGACAATGTATTAGCACACCCATGCACTGCCACGTTAGCTGTCATCACTAACTGCCAGGCAGGACAGCTCCAGACCAAACACATACACACACAGGCACGCCGCAAACACTACAAACAAAACACACAACACAAGGCGCAAGAAAAAGTGAGCCCCGGAGGGAAGCCCTATGGCAACAGCAAGTCAGAACAGGTGCTCTGCACCAGACCCAAGGAGAGACGCAAATGTCACGACACGCAACTGGAAGACACTGCCAGAACTGGGGTGATGGAGGCCTAAAAAGCCTGCCTTCAAGGCAAGAGACCAGAAGGATGGGGACTGAAAACCCCATATGATTCAAAGATTGAAGCCGAAATTCCTTTAAGCGGTATATTCTTTATTGCAGCGCTGGATGCACGGGGGATCTCTCCACCTATCGTGCATACCCAAAGCAGAAAGCAGTCTTGAATTTATACAATCAATCAATATTCTACCGGCGCCTATACATATTCATTACCTACCCCCGCCTTCCCTCGCTTCTCATGCTAATTAGCCTTTTGGCACCTTGCGCCTGCGTAGAGCCTCCCAAGAATTGTGGGCAGGGGCCTTTGGGACATGGGCAGGGGTCTTTGGGAGGAAGACCCCGAGTCTTCCTCACAGTGTACTTTTCACCTTTGGTCAGGAATCCGCTGAGTTGGCATGTTTCTTAATCGCAAGAGCTGGCTGTTGCTAATTCTTCCCTTTGTTGTGTCTTTATAATGAATTCCAACGTCCAGTTTTGAGATTTATAGTCCTTACATTTGTTTCTCTGTCCGTCTGCCGCTTCCTTATCGTGAGTTCCGGTGTCTTGTTTCGAGATATACAGTCCTTGTCAGGGGACTGCCCTTGCCTCCCCAATACCTCCTTAATCACATAAGACGACGCTTAGGAAATCAATTTCCAAGCAAGAGCTCCTGATGCGGCCCAGATGACTTCCGCAAGAGTGAGGATGGAAACAGACGCCATCTCAAACCGAATACGATGCACGAGACCTGAAACAGAACTGCATTTCAAGCAGCGACTGCAAGACAAGAAGTGCTCGGATCAGAGCCACGATGACAAAACAAGCACTGAGGCCCTTCAGCACCGCTACCAAGTCCCCTGTCTGGTCAGTCCAGTGTAAAAAGCTAGAAGGATATCAAGACCCGAGAAGCACAGAACAGACGCTGCAGAAGCAACACTACAGGACAGACGAACAGAAGGAAACCGTCCTGCCTGGCGCACGCACTCACGCTACAAAATAATCCCGCTGCTTCTATTAGCCTGGTGACCCAGCCACAAGCAGCCTGAACGTGACCCAGCCTGAACCACCCTCTCCGTGGCACCAAGTCTAGTCAGCCAGCAGGCACCATGCTCCTCTGGCTCCCAGCTCCCATTAGCCACCCCAGATATGCAAATACCAGGTGCCCCCCAACTTAGCTCTCAGGTTGCTGCATGGTAAATTCCCTCCGCCTCAAGAAATGCACAGGCACTGGTCGTCATCTTAGGCAATTGCCAGGCTCATCATCAGCTGCAAAAACAGAGTACCAGCACTCACTAGCATGCCGGTCATGATGCCCAACCTTCTCCACAACGCTGACTACTGCTGATGCAACATACAACTATGCTCACCTGTTCCTCTCCAAATCCAAGCTCCAACAGTGCAACCAGTATCATCCACACCACCTGGGAAAACAAAGGGATTAAACGATCGTTGCGTTCACAACACATCACCCAATGGTGTTTTTTTTTTGTTGTTGTTGTTTTTGTTATTGTTGTTTTTTGTGTGTGTGTTTCCTGTATTTATTTATTTTTTAGTCTGCTTTAGCTCAACGGCATGCAGAGGGCAGACAAGAAAACTGGGGTGTTTCTTGAAGCAACAATCCCCACGCTTTTGCTGTAGCTTTGAATATTAAAAGGACAATACGACCCAGCAAGTAACTGGAACTTTCTTACCTGGAATTAGCTCAAACTTTTCTTCACATTGAAAGAAAAATCTAGGAGCAGAACAGATTATACACCAACAAAATTGAGTCCATTTCATCCCCAGAAAAAAAATCACATACTCTCATCCCCTCCTGTACCTCAGCTGCTTGCCTACCCCACGTGGCACACGCTTCCATCTGTTCTCTTTACCCA
This sequence comes from Netta rufina, assembly GCF_964035555.1. Lineage (NCBI taxonomy): Eukaryota > Metazoa > Chordata > Aves > Anseriformes > Anatidae > Netta > Netta rufina. The sequence goes on along the minus strand of NC_140128.1, from coordinate 65,436,659 downwards.
CTTATAGCACCTCTAAAAGGCAAACTGGAATTTTACTCTATTGGCTGCAGGAAAATAACTGCAGTGACAACCGCGCCCCAAACTGAGCCAGCAGCCCCTACTAAACATCCCTCTACTAAGTGAATTCCAAGCACTTAAAATCCAGAAATCCATAGACTCCAGCCTGCCTAAACAACCCTGCAACGGACAGAAGGAAAAACAAAGCACTTACCCCCAAAGAGCAGCCCAGGCAGAAGGAGCTCTCTGATGGCATGCCTGGGGCTCATATAGCATTTAGCCCCGCCCAGCACCCAAACCCAATCACCTGGGAAAGGGGAGGGGCAAAGCACATGAAAGTAGGAAGAGAGCAAAAGAAGCAGCTGTGTTTTGTTTTTTTCCTTTGTTTTTTAAAATCTGTTTTATCTCAAAAACATTCAGAGAGCAGACAAGAGACCTGTGGTGTTTCTAGAAGCAAAAATCCCCTTTTGCTTTTGCTGCAGCTTTTAATGTTGAACTGATAACGGCACCAAGCAAGTAACTGAAGCTTCTTCAACTGGAATTAGTTTAAACACGCTCACCGTCATCTGCAAACACAGAGAACCAGCATTCACTAGCCCTAACCCTAACCCCAACCCGCACCCTAAACTCTAACCCTAGCCCCAGCCCTAGTCCCTAACCCCAACCCTAGTTCCCGAGAACTTCATTTCCAGGCATGCTCTGGGCGCTCAACATGGCCTCCCGGAGGTCCGGAGTCCCAGAACTACATTTCCCGGCATGCTCTGGGCACCCAACATGGCCTCCCGGAAGTTCGGAGTCCCAGAACTACATCTCCCGGCATGCTCTGGGCAGTCAAGACGGCCTACCGGAAGCCTGGTGCCGGAAAACTACACCTACCAGAATTCCCTGGACAGCCAGCACGGCCAATCAGAGGCCGAGTTTTCGAGAACTACATTTAACAGCACTCACTGTAACCCTAGCCCTTCCTGCCCTTACACAAAAAAGCCTCAAGCCCTATCCCTAAACATCCTCGAAACCCCTACAGACCTAACCCAAATTATTTACCACGCTAAACCCCTGAAGTCCTATGCCTAAAACCCCTAACCCAATAAATTGAGACACTCAAATCCCAAACCCGCAAAATTGAGACGCTCAAATCCCAAACCCGCAAAATTGAGATGCTCAAATCCCAAACCCAAAAAAATAGGACGCTCAAATCCCAAACCCCCTTCCAAAAAAGAAAAAGAAAAATCAAGAAAAAAAAAATCAAACAAAACAAAAACAACAAAAGGGGTAGATCCGGTGGCATCTGCCCTGTAACCCTGCAAAAATCACGAGGGACCTAGAACAACAAAGCAAACGCACAAAATAACATTGACATCCTATCCATAAATGTGCTATAACAATTAATCACCTCCAAAGAGCTTCAAGCAATAAATGCACATACTACTAGATCGGTTTCCTCTAAAAGATCGTACCAGACCCTGACCCACCAACAGAACCCTGCATGTAGCTAACAGAAGCATCAACAAAGCACTGACCCCAAAGAGCAGCCCAGGCAGAAGGAGCTCTCTGATGCCGTGCCTGGGGCTCCTATACCATTTGGCCCCGCCCAGCACCCAAACCCAATCACCTGGGAAAGGGGAGGGGGCAAACCACAAGAAAGAGAGCAGGAGCAGCAGCAGCTGTGTTCTTTTATTTATTTATTTATTTGGTTTTTTTTTGTGCCTATCCCTAGTTTACAGCATGCAGAGTGCAGACAAAAGAACTGGGGTGTTTCTAGAAGCAAAATTTACCGTATTTATGCCTCAGCTTTGAACATAGAAAGGACAATACAACCAAGAAAGTAAATGAAATATTTTCCACGGGAATTAGCTCAAACTTTAGTGTTAGGTCAGAGGCTGGACTCAATGATCTTGAGGTCTCTTCCAACCTAGAAGATCTGTGATTCTGTGTGATTTACATATGAAGAAAAACCTAGGAGCGTAGGAAATTACACATCAAAAAAAACAACGACGTAATAAGCAACGCGCATGCACGGCCCCACGGCCGCCTGCAGTACTCGTTTTCCACCAGCAGGAGGCGGCAGAGGGCGCCCCCGGGCCCCACCGCGCATGCGCCCCCCTCGGCCGCCTGCAGTACTCGATCTCCACCAGCAGGTGGCGGTAGAGGACGCCCGCGGGCGTCACCGCGCATGCGCGCCCCCCGGCCGCCTGCAGTACCCGAATAACAGCAGCAGGTGGCGGCAGAGGGCGCCCGCCGGCGCCACCGCGCATGCGCGCCCCTCGGCCGCCTGCAGTACTCGTTCTCCACCAGCAGGTGGCGGCAGAGGGCGCCCCCGGGCCCAACCGCGCATGCGCGCCCCCCGGACGCCTGCAGTACTCACTTCACACCAGCAGGTGGCGGCAGAGGGCGCCCGCGGGCGTCACCGCGCATGCGCGCCCCCCGGCCGCCTGCAGTACCCGAATAACAGCAGCAGGTGGCGGCAGAGGGCGCCCGCGGGCGTCACCGCGCATGCGCGCCCCCCGGCCGCCTGCAATACCCAATTAAAACCAGCAGGTGGCGGCAGAGGGCGCCCGCGGGCGTCACCGCGCATGCGCGCCCCCCGGCCGCCTGCAGTACTCGTTCTCCACCAGCAGGTGGCGGCAGAGGCCGCCACCGGACCGCACCGCGCATGCGCGCCCCTCGGCCGCCTGCAGTACTCGCTTCCCACCAGCAGGTGGCGGCAGAGAGCGCCCGCGGGAGTCACCGCGCTATGCGCGCCCCCCGGCCGCCTGCAGTACCCGAATGACACCAGCAGGTGGCAGCAGAGGGCGCCCGCCGGCGTCACCGCGCATGCGCGCCCCCCGGCCGCCTGCAGTACCCGATTAAAACCAGCAGGTGGCGGCAGAGGGCGCCCGCGGGCGTCACCGCGCATGCGCGCCCCCCGGCCGCCTGCAGTACCCGATTAAAACCAGCAGGTGGCGGCAGAGGGCGCCCGCGGGAGTCACCGCGCTATGCGCGCCCCTCGGCCGCCTGCAGTACCCCTTTCCCACCAGCAGGTGGCGGTAGAGGGCGCCCGCGGGAGGCCTTGTCGGGCGGATCACAGCTCGCCTACTGTGCCATTCGGAGCTTGTGGCTGTATTTTTTCCAACGTGTTTGCTACCCACACCCCGCGGGGCAGCTTGTCTTACAACGAATTCTCTCTGTTAATATTCTCTTTAAGGCGGGCACGAAGCATCCACTGCTCTTCTAAGCAAGCAACCTTCCTTCTGTGCTCCCTTCGGGATGCAGGACTACGTGCACTGAGATTTATTCCACTCATTTTTTCTTCGCCTTTTCATTGGCACAGTCTCCAAGGACGCCTGGCTTTCTTCTCACAGACTCGCGTCCGTTTCAGCGTAAGGCATCTTTTCCCTCCGCCACTCTAATCCAAATTCAAATTATCCAGATAAAACAATAGCGAGGTAAGAGAGAACTGTCTGAGTTAAAGTCACCATCTTTCTGTAACTAATTTAGCAGACAGCTGTACCACATCAGAGGAGGAGGTTTAGGTGCTAACCAGGTCACAGGCCCTGCTCAGGCACATCACGGTCAAGTGAGTGCCCCCGGAATCACTAAAGAAACTTAAGTAAGAATCTACTAGAAGAAAGCTGTCTCCTCTTACCACCACCTATTTAAGAGATAGTGTAGTACAGGCAGTTCTACACGCATAAAACCACATACACACAGTATACCTGACCCAAGTAAATTCCCTCTTAGAAGTCCACCATTAAGCAAAAGAGGCGTATTGTGGTGACATACAGCTGCCGTGTAATGATCCTGAAGGGATGAATCGCCCTATGTATTCCAAGGTACTACTGTGGTTTGGTTTTTTTGTTTTGTTTTTTTGTTTTGTTTTTTTTCCCCCCCCAGTACGTTCAACGGTACAGATAAGTACGTTCCCGATAAGAAAAAGAGTTCAGAATTGTTTATAACGAGTTCGTTCCACGTGTCACTTTCTCACTTAACGTAGTAATAAAGATACGCTGCTGCTTTTGGATTTAATTTCCTTCTTGAATCTCACTGGTGTAATTCCAATGGTCAAACAACCTCTTCCAGAAAGACCAGCCCCCTGCTTCACAGGAGAAGGAAAAGATGTCTCACACACGCTGGCTAGTACTAAAAAGAGGAAGAGGAAGAGAAGTTCAGGCCATCAACGTAAGTATGTTTCCCTGCCTCTTCTGCTGGCTGGTCAAGTGGAATCCTCAGGACAGCCCCAGTACCTTGTGAAGAGCTTGTTAACGCCAGCACAACTTCAACTTGTCTTTTAAAAGAAAGCTGTTAAAGGAGCAGGAGACTGTTTTTAAATGAGAACAACCGAAAATAAAATTATCTGAAGAGCCACTTACTACTGGCACATTACCGTTTAAAAGGAAAATATTAATTACGTGCAGGTGCTCCACTCTTCGTTGCATTTTCTGTGATTCACAACATTACCTTTGAACAAAAGAGTAAGAGGAACGGAAGGGAGGATATTAACTCGGGTAACCAAGGATTTGGCAAGCTGGAACTTGGTGTCTTTAACACTTTAGCCTTGGAGCAAAAATGTACACCCTGTACAGGCTGAGCTGACTGATGAGGCAGGTGCTCCAGGGTACGTGCTACCGGGAGGTAAGTAACAAACACATTCCGCAGCTATTACCAGAAGTGGGATTTCAGGATATGCAGACTGGTTTCACAAAAAATATTAGCGGTCTGTTGGTGACAGACAATTCGAGGAATTCAGCGCTGCCCATTACAGACTCCTCAGATCAGCACTTAATGAGAATTAATAAAACGGTTTATTTTATATATATATATATATATATATAAAATAAACCATTTTATATATACATATATATATATATATACACATATACACACACACACACCCCTATGTTCAAAAAACTGTATACAGTTAAAATATCAAATTAGTGATCCGGTAACAACACTGTTCAAAACCAGTCTCTTTTGTATGAACATTAAAATAAATGCACACTTTTAAAAGCATTTCTTTTTAGTGCTTCCAAAGCACAGCGTGTGCCAAGGCAAGGCCACCTGAAGAATCTCCGTCCTGCTCACGGGATGAAAGAGAACTGAAGTCAGGGACCTGGGAAGCCTCAGGTGCGCTTTCATAATGTCTGCAGATAAAAACAGAAGAGAGTCTGAGGTAGATTGTTTAGTAACCACCAAGTGGTAACAGTCACAGGGCTGTCTTTAGCTTTCATTAACACAACAGCAGTTTCTTTACTCTCGATCTACGCTGAATCTCAAGTTTAAAGGCATGGCTAGCAGTTCTTGGGAACAAGACCCTCGTCTCTGTGCTGGCAACATGCAATATTACCAGTGCAGGTGTTTCTGGGAGTTTTTTTTGTTTGTTTGTTTGTTTTTTTATTGGGGGGGGGGGGGGGGGGGGGGAGACACGACACACAACAGATGGGATCTCTCCACAATGCAGACACTGTGTGCATTTGACAGTGCCCCATTTTAGTGCGATCCACTGCCTATTGCACGTAAAACGGCTAATGACAGTATTCAAGTGAGTAAATTCTCACCACCTGCAGGAGGGGCAGCAATGGTTATTTTTTTCAGCCTGTTGAGCAAAGAGCACCCTCCACAGGAAAAAAGCCACACCTTTCATAGCACGTCCTTAAGGTTACAGCCCAGCTTCTGCCGATAGAGGTTCGTAAAGTTAAAGCTCTGCTGCTTCTTCTCAAACTCTGACAGTAAGATCACTTGACCGCCAGGATGGCGAGGGCAACAGCTACGTCCTCTTCCACTCTTCTGCGGCACAGCAAACTCATTCCCGGTCCGTATTCCTCTGGCTGGTACACTATTATCTACCGTTCACCTGATTAACTCTGTTGGGTAGGCTGTTGAACTCTAGCTCCTCTAGCGTTCTCTCTAAGTGCTGTATTAAGACACGATTTTTAAACCTAGGGAAGTAATTTCATTTCTTCTTCCAAAAACAGCAGTTAAATAACTCAGTATTATTTTGCCACGACAAACAGTATTAGCAGAGGCTCTCTGTTTCCAGCATGGAAGAGCTTCCCTCATTTCTGACATCAGAATGGCAAATTTAATTTGATACAGCCATCTTTCCCCAACCCACGCAAATTCTGGGTCTTTCTTCCATAACCACCCATATCTTTCTATTTCACACTTCAGCTCTAGGTAACGACCATTTACTTCAGAAAATACAACGGCAGTTTGACCGCTGAAACTGTAATAATTTCAGTATGTCAAAACAAAACACTTGTTTTGGAAAAGATTGAGATTTGCTATCATGAACAACGTTAGCGTTTAACTCTGAATCATTCGTATCTATACAAACCTTGCTCCTTCCCTTATAGCAAATTCAATGAAATACTTCTGAGTTTCCATCCGTCCTTGTACGTACCTCCTCAAGAAGAGAGAAGATTTTTTTCACGATCTTAAAGAAGAGATCCAAACAGATATTAGAAACAGATCTTGTAAATGCATTTTCAGTAAATCTCAACAGCCAAAAGGAAAAACAACACAGCCTAGAGTTTCCCATTTCTGCATACAGTAATGCACATAAGAAAAAAAAGCCAGCATGCCAATAATTTGAAGTGATATCGATTAGCTGATATTCAAATGTAACGCTGAATTTTGTTCTCTTAAAAGAGCAGTATCTAGAAACACCTGCCCTTGGAAAATGCAGACTAGGTTTAATCAGCAGAGAAGCCTTGTATCTCCACGAACACGCTGCATGATCAGCAGTTAATAGAAACAAAGGGATACCAAGCCATGTTTCAACCTAGAGCTGTCATTTTTGAAAGCAGAGGTTTAAGATAACTACTCTTTACAAGATGACCGATCTATGTGGAGCATGAGCACGATTGTCTCGTATAAAGTTTAACAAAAAAAAAAAAAAAAAAAGTAGCGCGAAAGAATGAACCGGACACCTTAGATGTGAAACAACAGTATTTTTTCATTGGTTTCTGTGTTTTCTTCTCTGAACCAACTATGAAAACACGAATGGTGCTGTGATTAAGCCTGCTTAAGAGTGCTGCAGTAAGGACGGTGAGGATATAAAGTTGGACTGTGAATACGTGTACTTACTTTCTTGTTCTTCCACTACTTGTACACGAGTAATCAAAAATCATTCCAAATCTGAGGTTTTATTTTCAAAATAGATCCTCATTTCAAGAAAAAGTCTTCTGTACCCCTAGCCTATTTTTAATACACTAATAAAGAACTTACTTCTTCCACGTTTGCGAACCTCTTTCACCACTCTGATTTTAATACCAGCATCGCTTCCCTCCAACATTGTAGGTGTTATTTTAAATCAATTTGGCACAGATTCAGAAGTAGACTCCATCACTCGTTTTTGGTCATCTCCAGCCACGCTGTAATTTAGAGGCCCTCGAACAAGTGCATTGGTACCAGGCTTATGATCCAAGCCATCTTCGCATCATTTAAGCAATTGAACTCATCATGTAGAGAGTCTAAGTCACCAGGTGACATTTCATCCTCTCCCTTAACAGCTGGAACCGAAGAAGCCATTTGCACAGACAAGCCATCAATTTGCTTTTCCAGCAACTGACAGTTTTCTGCTTTCTTCTCTCCATTACCATCTTGGACAGTACTGATACCAGTGTCTGAAAATTAAGAAGGAGCTTAGTAGTGCATATAACTGCAGGATCAAAAAACACAGAAGGACATTATTCTGCATCCCTTCTTGTTGAAAGTACTGTGTAGAGAGTTACTCAGCACTGTCAGATCACTTCAGTAGTTTTATTCACCCTTTGACGCAACCACAGGAATACCTCCTTTTGGGCTGCTACCGTCTCATATGACTGTCGTTAAGTTATTTGCTGTATTCCCATTTCAGTGACTAAAGTAAACTAAAGTTTCCCCTCCTTCCCCCAGTTCCAGCAAATTTTTCTTTCGACTCTGCTGCAACAGGTGGGTAAATTACTATTTGTGAGAAATTTTAATTTTTTTTTTTTTTTTAAACACACTTTCCTTCCCCACTTCTCCCTTCCCCACTACAGAATACGCAAATGAGAATTAAAAGCTGAAATGAAATCCTTGCTACCGCCAAACCATCGTGGTGAAAGGTTTCAGCACTTTTTAGAAACAGTTCAAAATTATTGCTCATTCAGGACTTCCTTCGTTACCTATAGCAACAGCCTGTTTGTCTAAGCCGACCAAAGAAATTCAGTCCCAATTAACTCTAAAACTTACGTGTCCTTTTGAATTAACACAGAAAGCACTGAGACTTTTTTTTTTTTTCTGCACACTATGTCCATTTATGACCACACAAGTTCCTGTACTACAACAACTCCAACATACCTTTATTTGTTGGCATGCCTTTGAGGTTCAGATATGGTGACGGAGATCCAGCAGCACAGGGTGGCCCTTTCCCACCAACATGGTTTGTCACAACAGTGATTGTGGCCGTCGCAATAGCGGCGACATGCTACGCCTTCTCTCTTTAGTGATGCTGGAGTATTGGGCTCTCCAGGACGCTTGATCTTAATTCTGAGGCCCAGCAACAAATTTATCTGCTTCATCTATCATCATACCCTGAAAAGACTTTTTTTTTTTTTTTTAATATAAGTAAAATACAATTGCTTCGTCAATTCACTACCAGAGTATTTGCCTCCGTGTTACAATTCAGTTACTTTTCAAATAATGATACAGCAGATAGCAAGACTTCTCCTACCTTCTCATCCTGTTTGAACAGACTGCCAAGTGTATGAAGAAGCCTTTTTGGTTGATCTGGATCAATCTCCCGAAGGGGTGAAGGCATCATTTTCAACTACTCCTGATGATTTCCCCTTTGAGCAACAGGAACGCCGTGAAGGCAGTCTGCAGCAGAACAAGGTATCTAAATTTAGTCTACCTTAAGACTAAGGAAATACAAGCCTCGCATGCTTCCATTTCCAGTGTTAGCATTTAAGAACTAGAAATCACTATTTCCTCCCTCTACAAAACAAAGGAAAAGCAAAAGGCAAATAAAGCCCCTCTTTCCTTTCACCATCACTATAAGAACATCTACTGCATCCTGTTGCACAGGAAAGCTCACCCATGAAACTTAATTTTCAAATTCCAAGCACGCACAACATGTTTTGTGACAGAAGGCAGAAATTTCATTCTTTTCCTTCAGAATCTAGGGAAGGACGACTGACCCAAGAAACGGTGCAAAGTCTACTTCCTCTCCCACACCGAGGACAGAAACACTACTTAGGTGAATTAAATAGCTGTACCAGAATATTAATAAATAATTGTGTCCATTTACCTTCATCCTGCCCCACGATATCCCTGTGTGTTTTCAGAAGATTGGTTCTCATTCCGGTTAGCTGATCTAGAAGACTGTGACAAGACATATCATATGCATTTCTGAATGCCCGTGGCTTCAAATCCTAGTTTTATAATAAAACAAGTAACTTTCAGTTAACCCGCGAGTTCTCACGCACAAAGAAATTGCTCTGTGGGCTGTACTACCGTTAACTACTAAAAAAAAAAAAAAAAAAAAAAATTCCAAAACAACTTCAGACATTCTGAACGTATTCTGAAACAACTTTCTTTCCATCTCTCTGGAAAGAGCTTTCCTCCTATCTGTGACAAAGGGAAAAAAAAAAAAAAAAAAGTTGTGATCGCGGGAGTCGTTACACAAAGCCACACTCTGTGAATTCACTACTACAGTTAAGATCATTTTTAGTCAAAAAATACCTCGGCAGCAATGCTATCACTGCAAACATAGCGTTGCCAAAAAAAAAAAAAAAAAAAAAAATTCAACTCAAGATATAGGAGAGGGCGAGCTAAAAGCACAAATAACATGACCGATGGAGGCTGCAACAACCACCTGGTAGATGGTTGTCCACAGCCCTCGGATTGCATGGTCGTCTTTCCTGACAAACGAATACTGGAAGAACAGAAAAGATACACCGTGTGTCCGCAAAAGCCTTCGGGGAGACTACTGAAAGGAAAACCAAACCAAAAAACTAGGAACAGCAAGTGGCGTATACGTCAGTTTTGTTAACAGAGCACCACTAATGTACCAGGAATTTCCACATTCTTCGCCCCTCCTCTACCTTGAAAATGTCACCCAATTCTGTCAGTGTCTTCACCATCAGCATTTATTTATTTATTTCGTTTTTCACGTGGACATCCAAGGAAAACATTTCGAGTCCCTGTCATCGAGGAAGAAGAGGAGAGGGGGGGGGAGGAAAAAAAAAAAAAAAAAAAAAGAGAGATGAGGGGGGAAGAAGCACTGCCATTCCCTTTCCTCGGTAATGCGAGCAAAAAGCTCAGGCGCTCAGCAACAACGTGCTTTGAAAGATAAAACACAGAAGAAACTGCACATTATTTAGTCTCAGCTATAGAGTCACGTGTATTTGTACCTGCTCATTTATTCATCTGCCAGTGTATTTTAGTACAAACGCTACAGAACATAGAAACCGCAAGGTTACTACTACCTTTTGTGACCGACGCGATCTTTGGCAGGAACAGCTATCGAGAAAGAACCAACAAAATCCCCTTCGTCGACAGCCATCTGAACCTTTATCGTCTAACAGCAGTCCTACAAACATCCCCTGGGATGCTCAACTCCTGAAACTTTCTGTTCAACTTGAGGCAGAACAAGCCCTTACCCTGGGCACCTTCACCCAGCTCTCCACTGCTAGCAGAGTAGCACCCTGATACTGTCCAGGACGCGCTGCAGCAGCCTACTCGCTTACGCGTATTTACTGCAGCCTGGTTCGACACGCGCACAGAGGGACCCACGAAAAATCCACCCTTTCCTTCAGAGAACTAAATACATACATACGGATGACACGGTAAGGAAGAAAAGCTGAACACACAGCATGCGGTCCTTTACCGTGGGGCAGATCCAGCATCAGCACAAGGAGCTTTGGGGCACGTGAGCGATCATCTACACCGGCCATCGCGACAAGCCAAACTCACGCACACAAGCCTCGACCTAAAAAAAAAAAAAAACAAAAAAAAACAAACAAACAAAAAAAAAAAAACACACAGAACACATTAAGTTCCTTTATAGCTTATGGAAGTAACAACCAGCATCTTAGATGCAGTTGGATAGTTGGATTGCATCAGCTTAGGGACTGCCTCCTTCAAAACGCACAGGGGGGTGGGGAAACCAGTCTTGGAAACCTGTTGCCTAACAGGAAGGAGACTGTTGTTTTCTCCTCCATAGGTGACGTTCTTCCAAGCATCGTCCTGCTCCTGGATTTTACCAGCCACGACGGGATGGTCCTACCAGCGTGAGTCGGGAACGCTTCCCACGGGGTTTCTGTGACACTGAAGTAAGTTTTCTGCAGGTACAAGTAACGCAGCACGAGACGGCAAGGAAGCTAAGGCACCGTCTGCAGCACAGCACGTGTGCGATATTGGGCCTGAGGGGACCAGTCAAAGCCTGCAGTAATCGCTGAACAGGTGGGCAAGCAGGGAGCCCTACGGGAAACAAAGCTCACGTTCTGCAAAGCTCTTTTCCCGTCAAGAAGACGGCCTTTTCTATTCAGCGCATTTACTGAACTTTAGGCTACTTCCCATTCGCTTTGGCAAGTTAGCCTTTGCGTAAGCCAAGAGGTTTTAAACTGCCAAGCACCACTGATGGTTCTTGTTCTCCAACAACAGGGAATTTCAGTCAGGGCACTCGTTAACAGGAAAGTCTGGCTCTGTTTCACACAAATCACGTACCTAAACCACGGAGACAGGAGTCTGCAGGAAGAACTCTTTAAAAGGTGAACTTAAAGAGAAGGATACTACTCATTTTTCCAGAACTTCTGCAAGGACTGCGGCAAAAAAAAGGCTGAACCAGGGACGTCTCTATCATCCCCTCTAGAATTCAGCAACTCCATACAGTTATGGGTCAAATACCACAGCTGCAGCGCAAGACAAACAAAGACCTCGAAGGTCACGTTTCTGCCTGCGTACCGAGCTCCGCTGGGAAGACCCCCCACCTCTGGAAAGACCCCCAGCCGCTCAACTCCCAAGCAACGTTGCCACGGCCAGTGCTTACGCAGAGTTTTGCTCTCTCTCGCTGCTCAGTACAGGCCCAAGGCCTCCTTTATTGCACACAGTTCAAGCAAAACTCTTGGGACATAACCAATAGACAGACAGACAGACAGAAATTGCCTCTCACGTCTGTCCTCACTGACCGCAACCAGCGTCCTGGAAAGCCCCGCAAGCACCAGTCTATTCCTAGGACAACTCCGAAAGCTGAGGCGGGACAAAGTTTAGCCTCTCGTACCAAAGACTGAGCAACAGACAGAGCCTGACAGGCCAATTCATTCTAGGTCTAAGAGGCTACTACGACTCGGCAGGCACTACGTGCCTTCCTTCCCTTTGCGCTTCCCAGCGCCGAGCAGCTCGCGCTTCCGCAAATTCAATGAAGCCTTTGAGCCGGGGCTGCAGGAAGCTTACGAGCACGCCTTGATTCCACCCCGAGGTCGCTGCGACTTACCTGGACAGTCGGGACGGACGGGCTGCTCTCTCTCCTGAGAACCCTGCGACCGCAGCACGCCAGCTGCGGCTTTCCTCGCTTTACCCGGTGCGCCACCTTCGCTCGGCAACAAACCCCGCAGGGGTCCTAGCGGCGGGGAGCTGCTTCTGCCCCGGTGAACCGCAGCACAAGGAGAGAGCCGGCTGTCAGGACGCAGGGAGAGGAAAGCCTCCGAGGCGCGGCGCGGCGCAGCCCAACGATCAAGCGCAGCGAGGACCCGTGCCCGGCCTCAACACCCCCCGCCCCTCCCGGCCCGACGGTCCGAGGAGGCACCCCCGGAGGCTCTCGCTCGCCTCACCGCCGGCAACCGCGCTCGCCGCCAGCGGCAACCTGCGCCCCCCGGCGCGCACGGCCCGGCCCCGGCCCCGGCCCCGGCCCCGGCCCCGGCCCGGCCGCGCAGCCCGGAGCCCACGTGGCCGCCCGGCAGCGCAGAACTACAGCTCCCAGCATGCCTCGGGACGGAGCAGTCCAGCCAACCCAGAGGGGCGTCGGCCACACGCACGCAACGGCACCTCCTCCTGCTGCCCTCTCTGCCCCCCCCCCGCCGCCACAGCCGCCCCCCTCTCCCCTGTCCCCTCTCCCCCAGCCCCCCGAAGCCGCCCCAGCTCCTCTCGTGCTCCGAGCATCTCCAGCATTTCAGGAACTGGAACCCTGGAACCGCTGACGTCTGGCACGTGTCAGAAACGTGGCAGGAGACGTACTCTGCTGTCGCAAGGCACTTGCAAAGCCGGCCCGACAGCTGAAGCAGACTCACACAGTCCACCGACCAACTCGGGGCCCCCACTGCTGTCCACTCACCCTCATGCTTCGTTCAAGCTTCCGTGCCTACGCCCTGAGCTACAAGAAACAAAGAGAGAAGGTCACATCCACAATGGATACGCAAACAGTGCCGCACATGCAGAGGACTCAAACACAGAGACCAGAGCCAGACAAATAAAAACAAACAAACAAACAAACAAACTGAAGTCCACAAATGCCACAAGGCCATGAATGCATAGCAGCCCCGGCAGGGGTAATGACAGACATACCCTCTGCAGATGAAAAAGGTGACCCTGCTCAGTCTCTTGGTAATACTGCACCAACGCGGTCAAGCCTCTTGTAGCATGTCATCAAGCTGGTTTTAGTCCTCTGGAGAGTTACACAAGTGGGTTGATTCATCTAGAGATTAAAATACAGATCAAACACAGGAGCGTATCCCACCATCCCAAAAAAAAAGTGAGCCAGCAACCTCTGCTAAATATCCCTCTATGAAGTGAATTCCAAGCCCTTAGAATTCCAGAAATCCATAGACTCCAGCCTGCCTAGAGAACCCGGCAACTGACTGAAGGAAAAACAAAGCACTTACCCCCAAAGAGCAGCCCAGGCAGAAGGAGCTCTCTGACGGCATACTTGGGGCTCATATACCTTTTGGTCCCACCCAGCACCCAAACCCAATCACCTGGGAAAGGGGAGGGGCAAAGCACAAGAAAGTAGAAAGAGGAGGAGCAGCAGCTGTGGTTTATTTACTTATTTATAAGGCTTAGCTCAACAGCATGCAGAGGGCAGACAAGAGAACTGGGGTGTTTCTAGAAGCAACAATCCCCACGCTTTCGCTGCAGCTTTGAATATTGAAAGGACAACACAACCAAGCAAGTAACTGAAGCTTTTTCAGCTCGAATTAGCTCAAACTTTTATTTACGCAGAAAGAAAAATCTAGGAGCAGAACAGATTATACGCCAACAAAATCAATTCCGTTCCACTCGCAGCAAAAATCACTTACTTCAGCAGGCTATCTGAGAACCAAAAGGCTATGCTGATGGGTCAAAACACACTACAGGACACTGGAGCCGGGCCCTCCGCTGCACCCACTTAAAACCCATCCCTACACTCACCAAGGTGCAACCCCAACCCGAACACAGACGCAGCATTTCAGCCTCAACACAGTTTCCAGAACTGCTGGAAAGCAGGCTTCATCCTCAGCGAGGCGTGCTCAGGCTGCACAGGAGGGGGCTTCGGGCACCTCTTTGCCTACCAAAGAAGACCGCCATCAGCGCCTGCTTTGTTCCGATCCTAAAGGCTAACATCACAGCCCACGTTGCCTGGGACACCTGATAAACAGAAGAGAAAGCAGCCATACCGTTTTCAAGCCGTCCCTGCATGTGTCGCTCCTCGATGATCTGCAACCTCTTCTCAAATCCTCAACCGCTTCTGTGGAGAGCCTGCCATGGCACCTGCAAAGCAAGACCCTTCACAGTCACCTCGTGCTACTTGGCAGTTCTGCTCCAATCCAGCTCACAAACAGCCCGCCCTTCCCGTGCTGCTCTTCAGAGTGCAGCTTGGCCCCACTCAGCCTGTGCGACACACCTGTGAAACAAAAAGAAAAGCATAGGCTGAAGCAGCATCCAAAGCCACAGCACAGCTGGGACAGTTACTCTCATCTGCTCCCTAACCTCTGCTCCCTCACCTGCCCTCGAGGCAGATGCTTCCATCTGCTCTCTTAGGCCAGCTACAACACCCCTGAAATATAAACAGGATTTTTACTGTACTTTGTGCAGTTAAGTAACTGCAGTGACAACTGCACCCCTAAAGTACCTGCTACATCTGTTCATCGCTCACCTTGCCAAAAGCAGCTCCGGTCAAGTCCCGCGTTGTACACTGTGTTTCAGCTTTAACAAATGAAAACGGTCACAAGATAATCATTCAGCTGCCAGCATTAGCACCCATCCCTCAACAACACAAAGGGACCCCGTTTACAATATTATCATTTCAAAACAGCAGCCCCCTTGCCTCAGCACACCTCAGAAGTAGACCAAGCCAGTCACCGAGCTGCCTACGGAGCGCTGAACAGTTCCGGAAGGAGCTCTTTCCTGTGACAGGTTCCTCCAAAGGTTTACACTGTACTGGGAACAGGATAGAAATAAAAATAAAACTTTCAAAACCCCATATCTGTAAGCTTTCAAGATTCGACAGACCTCCTCCTCAAGCACACCGTTCAAGCACTATGCGAGCAGCTGCTCACAAGCAGCTCAACTCTCCCCCCCACACACACATCTGACAAACACCACAGAGATGACTGTGCCTGCTGCCCTTCAGTACGTGCGCAGAGGCAGACCAGATGTCTTCGCCAACACAGTCCGGACAATGTATTAGCACACCCATGCACTGCCACGTTAGCTGTCATCACTAACTGCCAGGCAGGACAGCTCCAGACCAAACACATACACACACAGGCACGCCGCAAACACTACAAACAAAACACACAACACAAGGCGCAAGAAAAAGTGAGCCCCGGAGGGAAGCCCTATGGCAACAGCAAGTCAGAACAGGTGCTCTGCACCAGACCCAAGGAGAGACGCAAATGTCACGACACGCAACTGGAAGACACTGCCAGAACTGGGGTGATGGAGGCCTAAAAAGCCTGCCTTCAAGGCAAGAGACCAGAAGGATGGGGACTGAAAACCCCATATGATTCAAAGATTGAAGCCGAAATTCCTTTAAGCGGTATATTCTTTATTGCAGCGCTGGATGCACGGGGGATCTCTCCACCTATCGTGCATACCCAAAGCAGAAAGCAGTCTTGAATTTATACAATCAATCAATATTCTACCGGCGCCTATACATATTCATTACCTACCCCCGCCTTCCCTCGCTTCTCATGCTAATTAGCCTTTTGGCACCTTGCGCCTGCGTAGAGCCTCCCAAGAATTGTGGGCAGGGGCCTTTGGGACATGGGCAGGGGTCTTTGGGAGGAAGACCCCGAGTCTTCCTCACAGTGTACTTTTCACCTTTGGTCAGGAATCCGCTGAGTTGGCATGTTTCTTAATCACAAGAGCTGGCTGTTGCTAATTCTTCCCTTTGTTGTGTCTTTATAATGAATTCCAACGTCCAGTTTCGAGATTTATAGTCCTTACATTTGTTTCACTGTCCGTCTGCCGCTTCCTTATCGTGAGTTCCGGTGTCTTGTTTCGAGATATACAGTCCTTGTCAGGGGACTGCCCTTGCCTCCCCAATACCTCCTTAATCACATAAGACGACGCTTAGGAAATCAATTTCCAAGCAAGAGCTCCTGATGCGGCCCAGATGACTTCCGCAAGAGTGAGGATGGAAACAGACGCCATCTCAAACCGAATACGATGCACGAGACCTGAAACAGAACTGCATTTCAAGCAGCGACTGCAAGACAAGAAGTGCTCGGATCAGAGCCACGATGACAAAACAAGCACTGAGGCCCTTCAGCACCGCTACCAAGTCCCCTGTCTGGTCAGTCCAGTGTAAAAAGCTAGAAGGATATCAAGACCCGAGAAGCACAGAACAGACGCTGCAGAAGCAACACTACAGGACAGACGAACAGAAGGAAACCGTCCTGCCTGGCGCACGCACTCACACTACAAAATAATCCCGCTGCTTCTATTAGCCTGGTGACCCAGCCACAAGCAGCCTGAACGTGACCCAGCCTGAACCACCCTCTCCGTGGCACCAAGTCTAGTCAGCCAGCAGGCACCATGCTCCTCTGGCTCCCAGCTCCCATTAGCCACCCCAGATATGCAAATACCAGGTGCCCCCCAACTTAGCTCTCAGGTTGTTGCATGGTATAGTCCCTCCGCCTCAAGAAATACACAGGCACTGGTCGTCATCTTAGGCAATTGCCAGGCTCATCATCAGCTGCAAAAACAGAGTACCAGCACTCACTAGCATGCCGGTCATGATGCCCAACCTTCTCCACAACGCTGACTACTGCTGATGCAACATACAACTATGCTCACCTGTTCCTCTCCAAATCCAAGCTCCAACAGTGCAACCAGTATCATCCACACCACCTGGGAAAACAAAGGGATTAAACGATCGTTGCGTTCACAACACATCACCCAATGGTGTTTTTTTTTTGTTGTTGTTGTTTTTGTTATTGTTGTTTTTTGTGTGTGTGTTTCCTGTATTTATTTATTTTTTAGTCTGCTTTAGCTCAACGGCATGCAGAGGGCAGACAAGAAAACTGGGGTGTTTCTTGAAGCAACAATCCCCACGCTTTTGCTGTAGCTTTGAATATTAAAAGGACAATACGACCCAGCAAGTAACTGGAACTTTCTTACCTGGAATTAGCTCAAACTTTTCTTCACATTGAAAGAAAAATCTAGGAGCAGAACAGATTATACACCAACAAAATTGAGTCCATTTCATCCCCAGAAAAAAAATCACATACTCTCATCCCCTCCTGTACCTCAGCCGCTTGCCTACCCCACGTGGCACACGCTTCCATCTGTTCTCTTTACCCACTTATAGCACCTCTAAAAGGCAAACTGGAATTTTACTCTATTGGCTGTAGGAAAATAACTGCAGTGACAACCGCGCCCCAAACTGAGCCAGCAGCCCCTACTAAACATCCCTCTACTAAGTGAATTCCAAGCACTTAAAATCCAGAAATCCATAGACTCCAGCCTGCCTAAACAACCCTGCAACGGACAGAAGGAAAAACAAAGCACTGCCCCCAAAGAGCAGCCCAGGCAGAAGGAGCTCTCTGATGGCATGCCTGGGGCTCATATAGCATTTAGCCCCGCCCAGCACCCAAACCCAATCACCTGGGAAAGGGGAGGGGCAAAGCACATGAAAGTAGGAAGAGAGCAAAAGAAGCAGCTGTGTTTTGTTTTTTCCTTTGTTTTTTAAAATCTGTTTTATCTCAAAAACATTCAGAGAGCAGACAAGAGACCTGTGGTGTTTCTAGAAGCAAAAATCCCCTTTTGCTTTTGCTGCAGCTTTTAATGTTGAACTGATAGCGGCACCAAGCAAGTAACTGAAACTTCTTCAACTGGAATTAGTTTAAACACGCTCACCGTCATCTGCAAACACAGAGAACCAGCATTCACTAGCCCTAACCCTAACCCCAACCCGCACCCTAAACTCTAACCCTAGCCCCAGCCCTAGTCCCTAACCCCAACCCTAGTTCCCGAGAACTTCATTTCCAGGCATGCTCTGGGCGCTCAACATGGCCTCCCGGAGGTCCGGAGTCCCAGAACTACATTTCCCGGCATGCTCTGGGCACCCAATATGGCCTCCCGGAAGTTCGGAGTCCCAGAACTACATCTCCCGGCATGCTCTGGGCAGTCAAGACGGCCTACCGGAAGCCTGGTGCCGGAAAACTACACCTACCAGAATTCCCTGGACAGCCAGCACGGCCAATCAGAGGCCGAGTTTTCGAGAACTACATTTAACAGCACTCACTGTAACCCTAGCCCTTCCCGCCCTTACACAAAAAAGCCTCAAGCCCTAAACATCCTCGAAACCCCTACAGACCTAACCCAAATTATTTACCACACTAAACCCCTGAAGTCCTATGCCTAAAACCCCTAACCCAATAAATTGAGACGCTCAAATCCCAAACCCGCAAAATTGAGATGCTCAAATCCCAAACCCAAAAAAATAGGACGCTCAAATCCCAAACCCCCTTCCAAAAAAGAAAAAGAAAAATCAAGAAAAAGAAAAATCAAACAAAACAAAAACAACAAAAGGGGTAGATCTGGTGGCATCTGCCCTGTAACCCTGCAAAAATCACGAGGGACCTAGAACAACAAAGCAAACGCACAAAATAACATTGACATCCTATCCATAAATGTGCTATAACAATTAATCACCTCCAAAGAGCTTCAAGCAATAAATGCACATACTACTAGATCGGTTTCCTCTAAAAGATCGTACCAGACCCTGACCCACCAACAGAACCCTGCATGTAGCTAACAGAAGCATCAACAAAGCACTGACCCCAAAGAGCAGCCCAGGCAGAAGGAGCTCTCTGATGCCGTGCCTGGGGCTCATATACCATTTGGCCCCGCCCAGCACCCAAACCCAATCACCTGGGAAAGGGGAGGGGGCAAACCACAAGAAAGAGAGCAGGAGCAGCAGCAGCTGTGTTCTTTTATTTATTTATTTATTTGGTTTTTTTTTGTGCCTATCCCTAGTTTACAGCATGCAGAGTGCAGACAAAAGAACTGGGGTGTTTCTAGAAGCAAAATTTACCGTATTTATGCCTCAGCTTTGAACATAGAAAGGACAATACAACCAAGAAAGTAAATGAAATATTTTCCACGGGAATTAGCTCAAACTTTAGTGTTAGGTCAGAGGCTGGACTCAATGATCTTGAGGTCTCTTCCAACCTAGAAGATCTGTGATTCTGTGTGATTTACATATGAAGAAAAACCTAGGAGCGTAGGAAATTACACATCAAAAAAAACAACGACGTAATAAGCAACGCGCATGCACGGCCCCACGGCCGCCTGCAGTACTCGTTTTCCACCAGCAGGAGGCGGCAGAGGGCGCCCCCGGGCCCCACCGCGCATGCGCCCCCCTCGGCCGCCTGCAGTACTCGATCTCCACCAGCAGGTGGCGGTAGAGGACGCCCGCGGGCGTCACCGCGCATGCGCGCCCCCCGGCCGCCTGCAGTACTCACTTCACACCAGCAGGTGGCGGCAGAGGGCGCCCGCGGGCGTCACCGCGCATGCGCGCCCCCCGGCCGCCTGCAGTACCCGAATAACAGCAGCAGGTGGCGGCAGAGGGCGCCCGCGGGCGTCACCGCGCATGCGCGCCCCCCGGCCGCCTGCAGTACCCGAATACCACCAGCAGGTGGCGGCAGAGGGCGCCACCGGACCCCACCGCGCATGCGTGCACGCCGGCCGCCTGCAGTACTCGTTCTCCACCAGCAGGTGGCGGCAGAGGGCGCCCGCCGGCGTCACGGCGCATGCGCAGCCCCCGGGCGCCTGCAGTACCCGAATAACAGCAGCAGGTGGCGGCAGAGGGCGCCCGCCGGCGCCACCGCGCATGCGCGCCCCTCGGCCGCCTGCAGTATCCTTTCTCCACCAGCAGGTGGCGGCAGAGGGCGCCCCCGGGCCCCACCGCGCATTCGCGCTCCCCGGACGCCTGCAGTACTCACTTCACACCAGCAGGTGGCGGCAGAGGGCGCCCGCGGGCGTCACCGCGCATGCGCGCCCCCCGGCCGCCTGCAATACCCGATTAAAACCAGCAGGTGGCGGCAGAGGGCGCCCCCGGGCGTCACCGCGCATGCGCGCTCCCCGGCCGCCTGCAGTACTCGTTCTCCACCAGCAGGTGGCGGCAGAGGGCGCCACCGGACCGCACCGCGCATGCGCGCCCCTCGGCCGCCTGCAGTACTCGCTTCCCACCAGCAGGTGGCGGCAGAGGGCGCCCGCGGGAGTCACCGCGCTATGCGCGCCCCCCGGCCGCCTGCAGTACCCGAATGACACCAGCAGGTGGCGGTAGAGGGCGCCCGCGGGAGGCCTTGTCGGGCGGATCACAGCTCGCCTACTGTGCCATTCGGAGCTTGTGGCTGTATTTTTTCCAACGTGTTTGCTACCCACACCCCGCGGGGCAGCTTGTCTTACAACGAATTCTCTCTGTTAATATTCTCTTTAAGGCGGGCACGAAGCATCCACTGCTCTTCTAAGCAAGCAACCTTCCTTCTGTGCTCCCTTCGGGATGCAGGACTACGTGCACTGAGATTTATTCCACTCATTTTTTCTTCGCCTTTTCATTGGCACAGTCTCCAAGGACGCCTGGCTTTCTTCTCACAGACTCGCGTCCGTTTCAGCGTAAGGCATCTTTTCCCTCCGCCGCTCTAATCCAAATTCAAATTATCCAGATAATACAATAGCGAGGTAAGAGAGAACTGTCTGAGTTAAAGTCACCATCTTTCTGTAACTAATTTAGCAGACAGCTGTACCACATCAGAGGAGGAGGTTTAGGTGCTAACCAGGTCACAGGCCCTGCTCAGGCACATCACGGTCAAGTGAGTGCCCCCGGAATCACTAAAGAAACTTAAGTAAGAATCTACTAGAAGAAAGCTGTCTCCTCTTACCACCACCTATTTAAGAGATAGCGTAGTACAGGCAGTTCTACACGCACAAAACCACATACACACAGTATACCTGACCCAAGTAAATTCCCTCTTAGAAGTCCACCATTAAGCAAAAGAGGCGTATTGTGGTGACATACAGCTGCCGTGTAATGATCCTGAAGGGATGAATCGCCCTATGTATTCCAAGGTACTACTGTGGTTTGGTTTTTTTGTTTTGTTTTTTTGTTTTGTTTTTTTTCCCCCCCCAGTACGTTCAACGGTACAGATAAGTACGTTCCCGATAAGAAAAAGAGTTCAGAATTGTTTATAACGAGTTCGTTCCACGTGTCACTTTCTCACTTAACGTAGTAATAAAGATACGCTGCTGCTTTTGGATTTAATTTCCTTCTTGAATCTCACTGGTGTAATTCCAATGGTCAAACAACCTCTTCCAGAAAGACCAGCCCCCTGCTTCACAGGAGAAGGAAAAGATGTCTCACACACGCTGGCTAGTACTAAAAAGAGGAAGAGGAAGAGAAGTTCAGGCCATCAACGTAAGTATGTTTCCCTGCCTCTTCTGCTGGCTGGTCAAGTGGAATCCTCAGGACAGCCCCAGTACCTTGTGAAGAGCTTGTTAACGCCAGCACAACTTCAACTTGTCTTTTAAAAGAAAGCTGTTAAAGGAGCAGGAGACTGTTTTTAAATGAGAACAACCGAAAATAAAATTATCTGAAGAGCCACTTACTACTGGCACATTACCGTTTAAAAGGAAAATATTAATTACGTGCAGGTGCTCCACTCTTCGTTGCATTTTCTGTGATTCACAACATTACCTTTGAACAAAAGAGTAAGAGGAACGGAAGGGAGGATATTAACTCGGGTAACCAAGGATTTGGCAAGCTGGAACTTGGTGTCTTTAACACTTTAGCCTTGGAGCAAAAATGTACACCCTGTACAGGCTGAGCTGACTGATGAGGCAGGTGCTCCAGGGTACGTGCTACCGGGAGGTAAGTAACAAACACATTCCGCAGCTATTACCAGAAGTGGGGTTTCAGGATATGCAGACTGGTTTCACAAAAAATATTAGCGGTCTGTTGGTGACAGACAATTCGAGGAATTCAGCGCTGCCCATTACAGACTCCTCAGATCAGCACTTAATGAGAATTAATAAAACGGTTTATTTTTTATATATATATATATATATATAAAATAAACCATTTTATATATACATATATACATATATATATATATATACACATATACACACACACACACCCCTATGTTCAAAAAACTGTATACAGTTAAAATATCAAATTAGTGATCCGGTAACAACACTGTTCAAAACCAGTCTCTTTTGTATGAACATTAAAATAAATGCACACTTTTAAAAGCATTTCTTTTTAGTGCTTCCAAAGCACAGCGTGTGCCAAGGCAAGGCCACCTGAAGAATCTCCGTCCTGCTCACGGGATGAAAGAGAACTGAAGTCAGGGAC
The DNA here is from genome assembly GCF_964035555.1 of Netta rufina. NCBI lineage: Eukaryota > Metazoa > Chordata > Aves > Anseriformes > Anatidae > Netta > Netta rufina. The sequence continues at coordinate 65,413,882 of NC_140128.1, read as the reverse complement.
CTGGGAAGCCTCAGGTGCGCTTTCATAATGTCTGCAGATAAAAACAGAAGAGAGTCTGAGGTAGATTGTTTAGTAACCACCAAGTGGTAACAGTCACAGGGCTGTCTTTAGCTTTCATTAACACAACAGCAGTTTCTTTACTCTCGATCTACGCTGAATCTCAAGTTTAAAGGCATGGCTAGCAGTTCTTGGGAACAAGACCCTCGTCTCTGTGCTGGCAACATGCAATATTACCAGTGCAGGTGTTTCTGGGAGTTTTTTTTTTTTGTTTGTTTGTTTTTTTATTGGGGGGGGGGGGGGGGGGGGGGAGACACGACACACAACAGATGGGATCTCTCCACAATGCAGACACTGTGTGCATTTGACAGTGCCCCATTTTAGTGCGATCCACTGCCTATTGCACGTAAAACGGCTAATGACAGTATTCAAGTGAGTAAATTCTCACCACCTGCAGGAGGGGCAGCAATGGTTATTTTTTTCAGCCTGTTGAGCAAAGAGCACCCTCCACAGGAAAAAAGCCACACCTTTCATAGCACGTCCTTAAGGTTACAGCCCAGCTTCTGCCGATAGAGGTTCGTAAAGTTAAAGCTCTGCTGCTTCTTCTCAAACTCTGACAGTAAGATCACTTGACCGCCAGGATGGCGAGGGCAACAGCTACGTCCTCTTCCACTCTTCTGCGGCACAGCAAACTCATTCCCGGTCCGTATTCCTCTGGCTGGTACACTATTATCTACCGTTCACCTGATTAACTCTGTTGGGTAGGCTGTTGAACTCTAGCTCCTCTAGCGTTCTCTCTAAGTGCTGTATTAAGACACGATTTTTAAACCTAGGGAAGTAATTTCATTTCTTCTTCCAAAAACAGCAGTTAAATAACTCAGTATTATTTTGCCACGACAAACAGTATTAGCAGAGGCTCTCTGTTTCCAGCATGGAAGAGCTTCCCTCATTTCTGACATCAGAATGGCAAATTTAATTTGATACAGCCATCTTTCCCCAACCCACGCAAATTCTGGGTCTTTCTTCCATAACCACCCATATCTTTCTATTTCACACTTCAGCTCTAGGTAACGACCATTTACTTCAGAAAATACAACGGCAGTTTGACCGCTGAAACTGTAATAATTTCAGTATGTCAAAACAAAACACTTGTTTTGAAAAAGATTGAGATTTGCTATCATGAACAACGTTAGCGTTTAACTCTGAATCATTCGTATCTATACAAACCTTGCTCCTTCCCTTATAGCAAATTCAATGAAATACTTCTGAGTTTCCATCCGTCCTTGTACGTACCTCCTCAAGAAGAGAGAAGATTTTTTTCACGATCTTAAAGAAGAGATCCAAACAGATATTAGAAACAGATCTTGTAAATGCATTTTCAGTAAATCTCAACAGCCAAAAGGAAAAACAACACAGCCTAGAGTTTCCCATTTCTGCATACAGTAATGCACATAAGAAAAAAAAGCCAGCATGCCAATAATTTGAAGTGATATCGATTAGCTGATATTCAAATGTAACGCTGAATTTTGTTCTCTTAAAAGAGCAGTATCTAGAAACACCTGCCCTTGGAAAATGCAGACTAGGTTTAATCAGCAGAGAAGCCTTGTATCTCCACGAACACGCTGCCATGATCAGCAGTTAATAGAAACAAAGGGATACCAAGCCATGTTTCAACCTAGAGCTGTCATTTTTGAAAGCAGAGGTTTAAGATAACTACTCTTTACAAGATGACCGATCTATGCGGAGCATGAGCACGATTGTCTCGTATAAAGTTTAACAAAAAAAAAAAAAAAAAAAAGTAGCGCAAAAGAATGAACCGGACACCTTAGATGTGAAACAACAGTATTTTTTCATTGGTTTCTGTGTTTTCTTCTCTGAACCAACTATGAAAACACGAATGGTGCTGTGATTAAGCCTGCTTAAGAGTGCTGCAGTAAGGACGGTGAGGATATAAAGTTGGACTGTGAATACGTGTACTTACTTTCTTGTTCTTCCACTACTTGTACACGAGTAATCAAAAATCATTCCAAATCTGAGGTTTTATTTTCAAAATAGATCCTCATTTCAAGAAAAAGTCTTCTGTACCCCTAGCCTATTTTTAATACACTAATAAAGAACTTACTTCTTCCACGTTTGCGAACCTCTTTCACCACTCTGATTTTAATACCAGCATCGCTTCCCTCCAACATTGTAGGTGTTATTTTAAATCAATTTGGCACAGATTCAGAAGTAGACTCCATCACTCGTTTTTGGTCATCTCCAGCCACGCTGTAATTTAGAGGCCCTCGAACAAGTGCATTGGTACCAGGCTTATGATCCAAGCCATCTTCGCATCATTTAAGCAATTGAACTCATCATGTAGAGAGTCTAAGTCACCAGGTGACATTTCATCCTCTCCCTTAACAGCTGGAACCGAAGAAGCCATTTGCACAGACAAGCCATCAATTTGCTTTTCCAGCAACTGACAGTTTTCTGCTTTCTTCTCTCCATTACCATCTTGGACAGTACTGATACCAGTGTCTGAAAATTAAGAAGGAGCTTAGTAGTGCATATAACTGCAGGATCAAAAAACACAGAAGGACATTATTCTGCATCCCTTCTTGTTGAAAGTACTGTGTAGAGAGTTACTCAGCACTGTCAGATCACTTCAGTAGTTTTATTCACCCTTTGACGCAACCACAGGAATACCTCCTTTTGGGCTGCTACCGTCTCATATGACTGTCGTTAAGTTATTTGCTGTATTCCCATTTCAGTGACTAAAGTAAACTAAAGTTTCCCCTCCTTCCCCCAGTTCCAGCAAATTTTTCTTTCGACTCTGCTGCAACAGGTGGGTAAATTACTATTTGTGAGAAATTTTAATTTTTTTTTTTTTTTTTTAAACACACTTTCCTTCCCCACTTCTCCCTTCCCCACTACAGAATACACAAATGAGAATTAAAAGCTGAAATGAAATCCTTGCTACCGCCAAACCATCGTGGTGAAAGGTTTCAGCACTTTTTAGAAACAGTTCAAAATTATTGCTCATTCAGGACTTCGTTACCTATAGCAACAGCCTGTTTGTCTAAGCCGACCAAAGAAATTCAGTCCCAATTAACTCTAAAACTTACGTGTCCTTTTGAATTAACACAGAAAGCACTGAGACTTTTTTTTTTTTTTCTGCACACTATGTCCATTTATGACCACACAAGTTCCTGTACTACAACAACTCCAACATACCTTTATTTGTTGGCATGCCTTTGAGGTTCAGATATGGTGACGGAGATCCAGCAGCACAGGGTGGCCCTTTCCCACCAACATGGTTTGTCACAACAGTGATTGTGGCCGTCGCAATAGCGGCGACATGCTACGCCTTCTCTCTTTAGTGATGCTGGAGTATTGGGCTCTCCAGGACGCTTGATCTTAATTCTGAGGCCCAGCAACAAATTTATCTGCTTCATCTATCATCATACCCTGAAAAGACTTTTTTTTTTTTTTTTTAATATAAGTAAAATACAATTGCTTCGTCAATTCACTACCAGAGTATTTGCCTCCGTGTTACAATTCAGTTACTTTTCAAATAATGATACAGCAGATAGCAAGACTTCTCCTACCTTCTCATCCTGTTTGAACAGACTGCCAAGTGTATGAAGAAGCCTTTTTGGTTGATCTGGATCAATCTCCCGAAGGGGTGAAGGCATCATTTTCAACTACTCCTGATGATTTCCCCTTTGAGCAACAGGAACGCCGTGAAGGCAGTCTGCAGCAGAACAAGGTATCTAAATTTAGTCTACCTTAAGACTAAGGAAATACAAGCCTCGCATGCTTCCATTTCCAGTGTTAGCATTTAAGAACTAGAAATCACTATTTCCTCCCTCTACAAAACAAAGGAAAAGCAAAAGGCAAATAAAGCCCCTCTTTCCTTTCACCATCACTATAAGAACATCTACTGCATCCTGTTGCACAGGAAAGCTCACCCATGAAACTTAATTTTCAAATTCCAAGCACGCACAACATGTTTTGTGACAGAAGGCAGAAATTTCATTCTTTTCCTTCAGAATCTAGGGAAGGACGACTGACCCAAGAAACGGTGCAAAGTCTACTTCCTCTCCCACACCGAGGACAGAAACACTACTTAGGTGAATTAAATAGCTGTACCAGAATATTAATAAATAATTGTGTCCATTTACCTTCATCCTGCCCCACGATATCCCTGTGTGTTTTCAGAAGATTGGTTCTCATTCCGGTTAGCTGATCTAGAAGACTGTGACAAGACATATCATATGCATTTCTGAATGCCCGTGGCTTCAAATCCTAGTTTTATAATAAAACAAGTAACTTTCAGTTAACCCGCGAGTTCTCACGCACAAAGAAATTGCTCTGTGGGCTGTACTACCGTTAACTACTAAAAAAAAAAAAAAAAAAAAAATTCCAAAACAACTTCAGACATTCTGAACGTATTCTGAAACAACTTTCTTTCCATCTCTCTGGAAAGAGCTTTCCTCCTATCTGTGACAAAGGGAAAAAAAAAAAAAAAAAAGTTGTGATCGCGGGAGTCGTTACACAAAGCCACACTCTGTGAATTCACTACTACAGTTAAGATCATTTTTAGTCAAAAAATACCTCGGCAGCAATGCTATCACTGCAAACATAGCGTTGCCAAAAAAAAAAAAAAAAAAAAAAATTCAACTCAAGATATAGGAGAGGGCGAGCTAAAAGCACAAATAACATGACCGATGGAGGCTGCAACAACCACCTGGTAGATGGTTGTCCACAGCCCTCGGATTGCATGGTCGTCTTTCCTGACAAACGAATACTGGAAGAACAGAAAAGATACACCGTGTGTCCGCAAAAGCCTTCGGGGAGACTACTGAAAGGAAAACCAAACCAAAAAACTAGGAACAGCAAGTGGCGTATACGTCAGTTTTGTTAACAGAGCACCACTAATGTACCAGGAATTTCCACATTCTTCGCCCCTCCTCTACCTTGAAAATGTCACCCAATTCTGTCAGTGTCTTCACCATCAGCATTTATTTATTTATTTCGTTTTTCACGTGGACATCCAAGGAAAACATTTCGAGTCCCTGTCATCGAGGAAGAAGAGGAGAGGGGGGGGGAGGAAAAAAAAAAAAAAAAAAAAAGAGAGATGAGGGGGGAAGAAGCACTGCCATTCCCTTTCCTCGGTAATGCGAGCAAAAAGCTCAGGCGCTCAGCAACAACGTGCTTTGAAAGATAAAACACAGAAGAAACTGCACATTATTTAGTCTCAGCTATAGAGTCACGTGTATTTGTACCTGCTCATTTATTCATCTGCCAGTGTATTTTAGTACAAACGCTACAGAACATAGAAACCGCAAGGTTACTACTACCTTTTGTGACCGACGCGATCTTTGGCAGGAACAGCTATCGAGAAAGAACCAACAAAATCCCCTTCGTCGACAGCCATCTGAACCTTTATCGTCTAACAGCAGTCCTACAAACATCCCCTGGGATGCTCAACTCCTGAAACTTTCTGTTCAACTTGAGGCAGAACAAGCCCTTACCCTGGGCACCTTCACCCAGCTCTCCACTGCTAGCAGAGTAGCACCCTGATACTGTCCAGGACGCGCTGCAGCAGCCTACTCGCTTACGCGTATTTACTGCAGCCTGGTTCGACACGCGCACAGAGGGACCCACGAAAAATCCACCCTTTCCTTCAGAGAACTAAATACATACATACGGATGACACGGTAAGGAAGAAAAGCTGAACACACAGCATGCGGTCCTTTACCGTGGGGCAGATCCAGCATCAGCACAAGGAGCTTTGGGGCACGTGAGCGATCATCTACACCGGCCATCGCGACAAGCCAAACTCACGCACACAAGCCTCGACCTAAAAAAAAAAAAAAAACAAAAAAAAACAAACAAACAAAAAAAAAAAACCACACAGAACACATTAAGTTCCTTTATAGCTTATGGAAGTAACAACCAGCATCTTAGATGCAGTTGGATAGTTGGATTGCATCAGCTTAGGGACTGCCTCCTTCAAAACGCACAGGGGGGTGGGGAAACCAGTCTTGGAAACCTGTTGCCTAACAGGAAGGAGACTGTTGTTTTCTCCTCCATAGGTGACGTTCTTCCAAGCATCGTCCTGCTCCTGGATTTTACCAGCCACGACGGGATGGTCCTACCAGCGTGAGTCGGGAACGCTTCCCACGGGGTTTCTGTGACACTGAAGTAAGTTTTCTGCAGGTACAAGTAACGCAGCACGAGACGGCAAGGAAGCTAAGGCACCGTCTGCAGCACAGCACGTGTGCGATATTGGGCCTGAGGGGACCAGTCAAAGCCTGCAGTAATCGCTGAACAGGTGGGCAAGCAGGGAGCCCTACGGGAAACAAAGCTCACGTTCTGCAAAGCTCTTTTCCCGTCAAGAAGACGGCCTTTTCTATTCAGCGCATTTACTGAACTTTAGGCTACTTCCCATTCGCTTTGGCAAGTTAGCCTTTGCGTAAGCCAAGAGGTTTTAAACTGCCAAGCACCACTGATGGTTCTTGTTCTCCAACAACAGGGAATTTCAGTCAGGGCACTCGTTAACAGGAAAGTCTGGCTCTGTTTCACACAAATCACGTACCTAAACCACGGAGACAGGAGTCTGCAGGAAGAACTCTTTAAAAGGTGAACTTAAAGAGAAGGATACTACTCATTTTTCCAGAACTTCTGCAAGGACTGCGGCAAAAAAAAGGCTGAACCAGGGACGTCTCTATCATCCCCTCTAGAATTCAGCAACTCCATACAGTTATGGGTCAAATACCACAGCTGCAGCGCAAGACAAACAAAGACCTCGAAGGTCACGTTTCTGCCTGCGTACCGAGCTCCGCTGGGAAGACCCCCCACCTCTGGAAAGACCCCCAGCCGCTCAACTCCCAAGCAACGTTGCCACGGCCAGTGCTTACGCAGAGTTTTGCTCTCTCTCGCTGCTCAGTACAGGCCCAAGGCCTCCTTTATTGCACACAGTTCAAGCAAAACTCTTGGGACATAACCAATAGACAGACAGACAGACTGAAATTGCCTCTCACGTCTGTCCTCACTGACCGCAACCAGCGTCCTGGAAAGCCCCGCAAGCACCAGTCTATTCCTAGGACAACTCCGAAAGCTGAGGCGGGACAAAGTTTAGCCTCTCGTACCAAAGACTGAGCAACAGACAGAGCCTGACAGGCCAATTCATTCTAGGTCTAAGAGGCTACTACGACTCGGCAGGCACTACGTGCCTTCCTTCCCTTTGCGCTTCCCAGCGCCGAGCAGCTCGCGCTTCCGCAAATTCAATGAAGCCTTTGAGCCGGGGCTGCAGGAAGCTTACGAGCACGCCTTGATTCCACCCCGAGGTCGCTGCGACTTACCTGGACAGTCGGGACGGACGGGCTGCTCTCTCTCCTGAGAACCCTGCGACCGCAGCACGCCAGCTGCGGCTTTCCTCGCTTTACCCGGTGCGCCACCTTCGCTCGGCAACAAACCCCGCAGGGGTCCTAGCGGCGGGGAGCTGCTTCTGCCCCGGTGAACCGCAGCACAAGGAGAGAGCCGGCTGTCAGGACGCAGGGAGAGGAAAGCCTCCGAGGCGCGGCGCGGCGCAGCCCAACGATCAAGCGCAGCGAGGACCCGTGCCCGGCCTCAACACCCCCCGCCCCTCCCGGCCCGACGGTCCGAGGAGGCACCCCCGGAGGCTCTCGCTCGCCTCACCGCCGGCAACCGCGCTCGCCGCCAGCGGCAACCTGCGCCCCCCGGCGCGCACGGCCCGGCCCCGGCCCCGGCCCCGGCCCGGCCGCGCAGCCCGGAGCCCACGTGGCCGCCCGGCAGCGCAGAACTACAGCTCCCAGCATGCCTCGGGACGGAGCAGTCCAGCCAACCCAGAGGGGCGTCGGCCACACGCACGCAACGGCACCTCCTCCTGCTGCCCTCTCTGCCCCCCCCCGCCGCCACAGCCGCCCCCCTCTCCCCTGTCCCCTCTCCCCCAGCCCCCCGAAGCCGCCCCAGCTCCTCTCGTGCTCCGAGCATCTCCAGCATTTCAGGAACTGGAACCCTGGAACCGCTGACGTCTGGCACGTGTCAGAAACGTGGCAGGAGACGTACTCTGCTGTCGCAAGGCACTTGCAAAGCCGGCCCGACAGCTGAAGCAGACTCACACAGTCCACCGACCAACTCGGGGCCCCCACTGCTGTCCACTCACCCTCATGCTTCGTTCAAGCTTCCGTGCCTACGCCCTGAGCTACAAGAAACAAAGAGAGAAGGTCACATCCACAATGGATACGCAAACAGTGCCGCACATGCAGAGGACTCAAACACAGAGACCAGAGCCAGACAAATAAAAACAAACAAACAAACAAACAAACTGAAGTCCACAAATGCCACAAGGCCATGAATGCATAGCAGCCCCGGCAGGGGTAATGACAGACATACCCTCTGCAGATGAAAAAGGTGACCCTGCTCAGTCTCTTGGTAATACTGCACCAACGCGGTCAAGCCTCTTGTAGCATGTCATCAAGCTGGTTTTAGTCCTCTGGAGAGTTACACAAGTGGGTTGATTCATCTAGAGATTAAAATACAGATCAAACACAGGAGCGTATCCCACCATCCCAAAAAAAAAGTGAGCCAGCAACCTCTGCTAAATATCCCTCTATGAAGTGAATTCCAAGCCCTTAGAATTCCAGAAATCCATAGACTCCAGCCTGCCTAGAGAACCCGGCAACTGACTGAAGGAAAAACAAAGCACTTACCCCCAAAGAGCAGCCCAGGCAGAAGGAGCTCTCTGACGGCATACTTGGGGCTCATATACCTTTTGGTCCCACCCAGCACCCAAACCCAATCACCTGGGAAAGGGGAGGGGCAAAGCACAAGAAAGTAGAAAGAGGAGGAGCAGCAGCTGTGGTTTATTTACTTATTTATAAGGCTTAGCTCAACAGCATGCAGAGGGCAGACAAGAGAACTGGGGTGTTTCTAGAAGCAACAATCCCCACGCTTTCGCTGCAGCTTTGAATATTGAAAGGACAACACAACCAAGCAAGTAACTGAAGCTTTTTCAGCTCGAATTAGCTCAAACTTTTATTTACGCAGAAAGAAAAATCTAGGAGCAGAACAGATTATACGCCAACAAAATCAATTCCGTTCCACTCGCAGCAAAAATCACTTACTTCAGCAGGCTACCTGAGAACCAAAAGGCTATGCTGATGGGTCAAAACACACTACAGGACACTGGGGCCGGGCCCTCCGCTGCACCCACTTAAAACCCATCCCTACACTCACCAAGGTGCAACCCCAACCCGAACACAGACGCAGCATTTCAGCCTCAACACAGTTTCCAGAACTGCTGGAAAGCAGGCTTCATCCTCAGCGAGGCGTGCTCAGGCTGCACAGGAGGGGGCTTCGGGCACCTCTTTGCCTACCAAAGAAGACCGCCATCAGCGCCTGCTTTGTTCCGATCCTAAAGGCTAACATCACAGCCCACGTTGCCTGGGACACCTGATAAACAGAAGAGAAAGCAGCCATACCGTTTTCAAGCCGTCCCTGCACGTGTCGCTCCTCGATGATCTGCAACCTCTTCTCAAATCCTCAACCGCTTCTGTGGAGAGCCTGCCATGGCACCTGCAAAGCAAGACCCTTCACAGTCACCTCGTGCTACTTGGCAGTTCTGCTCCAATCCAGCTCACAAACAGCCCGCCCTTCCCGTGCTGCTCTTCAGAGTGCAGCTTGGCCCCACTCAGCCTGTGCGACACACCTGTGAAACAAAAAGAAAAGCATAGGCTGAAGCAGCATCCAAAGCCACAGCACAGCTGGGACAGTTACTCTCATCTGCTCCCTAACCTCTGCTCCCTCACCTGCCCTCGAGGCAGATGCTTCCATCTGCTCTCTTAGGCCAGCTACAACACCCCTGAAATATAAACAGGATTTTTACTGTACTTTGTGCAGTTAAGTAACTGCAGTGACAACTGCACCCCTAAAGTACCTGCTACATCTGTTCATCGCTCACCTTGCCAAAAGCAGCTCCGGTCAAGTCCCGCGTTGTACACTGTGTTTCAGCTTTAACAAATGAAAACGGTCACAAGATAATCATTCAGCTGCCAGCATTAGCACCCATCCCTCAACAACACAAAGGGACCCCGTTTACAATATTATCATTTCAAAACAGCAGCCCCCTTGCCTCAGCACACCTCAGAAGTAGACCAAGCCAGTCACCGAGCTGCCTACGGAGCGCTGAACAGTTCCGGAAGGAGCTCTTTCCTGTGACAGGTTCCTCCAAAGGTTTACACTGTACTGGGAACAGGATAGAAATAAAAATAAAACTTTCAAAACCCCATATCTGTAAGCTTTCAAGATTCGACAGACCTCCTCCTCAAGCACACCGTTCAAGCACTATGCGAGCAGCTGCTCACAAGCAGCTCAACTCTCCCCCCCACACACACATCTGACAAACACCACAGAGATGACTGTGCCTGCTGCCCTTCAGTACGTGCGCAGAGGCAGACCAGATGTCTTCGCCAACACAGTCCGGACAATGTATTAGCACACCCATGCACTGCCACGTTAGCTGTCATCACTAACTGCCAGGCAGGACAGCTCCAGACCAAACACATACACACACAGGCACGCCGCAAACACTACAAACAAAACACACAACACAAGGCGCAAGAAAAAGTGAGCCCCGGAGGGAAGCCCTATGGCAACAGCAAGTCAGAACAGGTGCTCTGCACCAGACCCAAGGAGAGACGCAAATGTCACGACACGCAACTGGAAGACACTGCCAGAACTGGGGTGATGGAGGCCTAAAAAGCCTGCCTTCAAGGCAAGAGACCAGAAGGATGGGGACTGAAAACCCCATATGATTCAAAGATTGAAGCCGAAATTCCTTTAAGCGGTATATTCTTTATTGCAGCGCTGGATGCACAGGGGATCTCTCCACCTATCGTGCATACCCAAAGCAGAAAGCAGTCTTGAATTTATACAATCAATCAATATTCTACCGGCGCCTATACATATTCATTACCTACCCCCGCCTTCCCTCGCTTCTCATGCTAATTAGCCTTTTGGCACCTTGCGCCTGCGTAGAGCCTCCCAAGAATTGTGGGCAGGGGCCTTTGGGACATGGGCAGGGGTCTTTGGGAGGAAGACCCCGAGTCTTCCTCACAGTGTACTTTTCACCTTTGGTCAGGAATCCGCTGAGTTGGCATGTTTCTTAATCGCAAGAGCTGGCTGTTGCTAATTCTTCCCTTTGTTGTGTCTTTATAATGAATTCCAACGTCCAGTTTTGAGATTTATAGTCCTTACATTTGTTTCTCTGTCCGTCTGCCGCTTCCTTATCGTGAGTTCCGGTGTCTTGTTTCGAGATATACAGTCCTTGTCAGGGGACTGCCCTTGCCTCCCCAATACCTCCTTAATCACATAAGACGACGCTTAGGAAATCAATTTCCAAGCAAGAGCTCCTGATGCGGCCCAGATGACTTCCGCAAGAGTGAGGATGGAAACAGACGCCATCTCAAACCGAATACGATGCACGAGACCTGAAACAGAACTGCATTTCAAGCAGCGACTGCAAGACAAGAAGTGCTCGGATCAGAGCCACGATGACAAAACAAGCACTGAGGCCCTTCAGCACCGCTACCAAGTCCCCTGTCTGGTCAGTCCAGTGTAAAAAGCTAGAAGGATATCAAGACCCGAGAAGCACAGAACAGACGCTGCAGAAGCAACACTACAGGACAGACGAACAGAAGGAAACCGTCCTGCCTGGCGCACGCACTCACGCTACAAAATAATCCCGCTGCTTCTATTAGCCTGGTGACCCAGCCACAAGCAGCCTGAACGTGACCCAGCCTGAACCACCCTCTCCGTGGCACCAAGTCTAGTCAGCCAGCAGGCACCATGCTCCTCTGGCTCCCAGCTCCCATTAGCCACCCCAGATATGCAAATACCAGGTGCCCCCCAACTTAGCTCTCAGGTTGCTGCATGGTAAATTCCCTCCGCCTCAAGAAATACACAGGCACTGGTCGTCATCTTAGGCAATTGCCAGGCTCATCATCAGCTGCAAAAACAGAGTACCAGCACTCACTAGCATGCCGGTCATGATGCCCAACCTTCTCCACAACGCTGACTACTGCTGATGCAACATACAACTATGCTCACCTGTTCCTCTCCAAATCCAAGCTCCAACAGTGCAACCAGTATCATCCACACCACCTGGGAAAACAAAGGGATTAAACGATCGTTGCGTTCACAACACATCACCCAATGGTGTTTTTTTTTTGTTGTTGTTGTTTTTGTTATTGTTGTTTTTTGTGTGTGTGTTTCCTGTATTTATTTATTTTTTAGTCTGCTTTAGCTCAACGGCATGCAGAGGGCAGACAAGAAAACTGGGGTGTTTCTTGAAGCAACAATCCCCACGCTTTTGCTGTAGCTTTGAATATTAAAAGGACAATACGACCCAGCAAGTAACTGGAACTTTCTTACCTGGAATTAGCTCAAACTTTTCTTCACATTGAAAGAAAAATCTAGGAGCAGAACAGATTATACACCAACAAAATTGAGTCCATTTCATCCCCAGAAAAAAAATCACATACTCTCATCCCCTCCTGTACCTCAGCCGCTTGCCTACCCCACGTGGCACACGCTTCCATCTGTTCTCTTTACCCACTTATAGCACCTCTAAAAGGCAAACTGGAATTTTACTCTATTGGCTGTAGGAAAATAACTGCAGTGACAACCGCGCCCCAAACTGAGCCAGCAGCCCCTACTAAACATCCCTCTACTAAGTGAATTCCAAGCACTTAAAATCCAGAAATCCATAGACTCCAGCCTGCCTAAACAACCCTGCAACGGACAGAAGGAAAAACAAAGCACTGCCCCCAAAGAGCAGCCCAGGCAGAAGGAGCTCTCTGATGGCATGCCTGGGGCTCATATAGCATTTAGCCCCGCCCAGCACCCAAACCCAATCACCTGGGAAAGGGGAGGGGCAAAGCACATGAAAGTAGGAAGAGAGCAAAAGAAGCAGCTGTGTTTTGTTTTTTCCTTTGTTTTTTAAAATCTGTTTTATCTCAAAAACATTCAGAGAGCAGACAAGAGACCTGTGGTGTTTCTAGAAGCAAAAATCCCCTTTTGCTTTTGCTGCAGCTTTTAATGTTGAACTGATAGCGGCACCAAGCAAGTAACTGAAACTTCTTCAACTGGAATTAGTTTAAACACGCTCACCGTCATCTGCAAACACAGAGAACCAGCATTCACTAGCCCTAACCCTAACCCCAACCCGCACCCTAAACTCTAACCCTAGCCCCAGCCCTAGTCCCTAACCCCAACCCTAGTTCCCGAGAACTTCATTTCCAGGCATGCTCTGGGCGCTCAACATGGCCTCCCGGAGGTCCGGAGTCCCAGAACTACATTTCCCGGCATGCTCTGGGCACCCAACATGGCCTCTCGGAAGTTCGGAGTCCCAGAACTACATCTCCCGGCATGCTCTGGGCAGTCAAGACGGCCTACCGGAAGCCTGGTGCCGGAAAACTACACCTACCAGAATTCCCTGGACAGCCAGCACGGCCAATCAGAGGCCGAGTTTTCGAGAACTACATTTAACAGCACTCACTGTAACCCTAGCCCTTCCCGCCCTTACACAAAAAAGCCTCAAGCCCTAAACATCCTCGAAACCCCTACAGACCTAACCCAAATTATTTACCACACTAAACCCCTGAAGTCCTATGCCTAAAACCCCTAACCCAATAAATTGAGACGCTCAAATCCCAAACCCGCAAAATTGAGATGCTCAAATCCCAAACCCAAAAAAATAGGACGCTCAAATCCCAAACCCCCTTCCAAAAAAGAAAAAGAAAAATCAAGAAAAAGAAAAATCAAACAAAACAAAAACAACAAAAGGGGTAGATCTGGTGGCATCTGCCCTGTAACCCTGCAAAAATCACGAGGGACCTAGAACAACAAAGCAAACGCACAAAATAACATTGACATCCTATCCATAAATGTGCTATAACAATTAATCACCTCCAAAGAGCTTCAAGCAATAAATGCACATACTACTAGATCGGTTTCCTCTAAAAGATCGTACCAGACCCTGACCCACCAACAGAACCCTGCATGTAGCTAACAGAAGCATCAACAAAGCACTGACCCCAAAGAGCAGCCCAGGCAGAAGGAGCTCTCTGATGCCGTGCCTGGGGCTCCTATACCATTTGGCCCCGCCCAGCACCCAAACCCAATCACCTGGGAAAGGGGAGGGGGCAAACCACAAGAAAGAGAGCAGGAGCAGCAGCAGCTGTGTTCTTTTATTTATTTATTTATTTGGGTTTTTTTTGTGCCTATCCCTAGTTTACAGCATGCAGAGTGCAGACAAAAGAACTGGGGTGTTTCTAGAAGCAAAATTTACCGTATTTATGCCTCAGCTTTGAACATAGAAAGGACAATACAACCAAGAAAGTAAATGAAATATTTTCCACGGGAATTAGCTCAAACTTTAGTGTTAGGTCAGAGGCTGGACTCAATGATCTTGAGGTCTCTTCCAACCTAGAAGATCTGTGATTCTGTGTGATTTACATATGAAGAAAAACCTAGGAGCGTAGGAAATTACACATCAAAAAAAACAACGACGTAATAAGCAACGCGCATGCACGGCCCCACGGCCGCCTGCAGTACTCGTTTTCCACCAGCAGGAGGCGGCAGAGGGCGCCCCCGGGCCCCACCGCGCATGCGCCCCCCTCGGCCGCCTGCAGTACTCGATCTCCACCAGCAGGTGGCGGTAGAGGACGCCCGCGGGCGTCACCGCGCATGCGCGCCCCCCGGCCGCCTGCAGTACTCACTTCACACCAGCAGGTGGCGGCAGAGGGCGCCCGCGGGCGTCACCGCGCATGCGCGCCCCCCGGCCGCCTGCAGTACCCGAATAACAGCAGCAGGTGGCGGCAGAGGGCGCCCGCGGGCGTCACCGCGCATGCGCGCCCCCCGGCCGCCTGCAGTACCCGAATACCACCAGCAGGTGGCGGCAGAGGGCCACCGGACCCCACCGCGCATGCGTGCACGCCGGCCGCCTGCAGTACTCGTTCTCCACCAGCAGGTGGCGGCAGAGGGCGCCCGCCGGCGTCACGGCGCATGCGCAGCCCCCGGGCGCCTGCAGTACCCGAATAACAGCAGCAGGTGGCGGCAGAGGGCGCCCGCCGGCGCCACCGCGCATGCGCGCCCCTCGGCCGCCTGCAGTATCCTTTCTCCACCAGCAGGTGGCGGCAGAGGGCTCCCCCGGGCCCCACCGCGCATTCGCGCTCCCCGGACGCCTGCAGTACTCACTTCACACCAGCAGGTGGCGGCAGAGGGCGCCCGCGGGCGTCACCGCGCATGCGCGCCCCCCGGCCGCCTGCAATACCCGATTAAAACCAGCAGGTGGCGGCAGAGGGCGCCCCCGGGCGTCACCGCGCATGCGCGCTCCCCGGCCGCCTGCAGTACTCGTTCTCCACCAGCAGGTGGCGGCAGAGGGCGCCACCGGACCGCACCGCGCATGCGCGCCCCTCGGCCGCCTGCAGTACTCGCTTCCCACCAGCAGGTGGCGGCAGAGGGCGCCCGCGGGAGTCACCGCGCTATGCGCGCCCCCCGGCCGCCTGCAGTACCCGAATGACACCAGCAGGTGGCGGTAGAGGGCGCCCGCGGGAGGCCTTGTCGGGCGGATCACAGCTCGCCTACTGTGCCATTCGGAGCTTGTGGCTGTATTTTTTCCAACGTGTTTGCTACCCACACCCCGCGGGGCAGCTTGTCTTACAACGAATTCTCTCTGTTAATATTCTCTTTAAGGCGGGCACGAAGCATCCACTGCTCTTCTAAGCAAGCAACCTTCCTTCTGTGCTCCCTTCGGGATGCAGGACTACGTGCACTGAGATTTATTCCACTCATTTTTTCTTCGCCTTTTCATTGGCACAGTCTCCAAGGACGCCTGGCTTTCTTCTCACAGACTCGCGTCCGTTTCAGCGTAAGGCATCTTTTCCCTCCGCCACTCTAATCCAAATTCAAATTATCCAGATAAAACAATAGCGAGGTAAGAGAGAACTGTCTGAGTTAAAGTCACCATCTTTCTGTAACTAATTTAGCAGACAGCTGTACCACATCAGAGGAGGAGGTTTAGGTGCTAACCAGGTCACAGGCCCTGCTCAGGCACATCACGGTCAAGTGAGTGCCCCCGGAATCACTAAAGAAACTTAAGTAAGAATCTACTAGAAGAAAGCTGTCTCCTCTTACCACCACCTATTTAAGAGATAGCGTAGTACAGGCAGTTCTACACGCATAAAACCACATACACACAGTATACCTGACCCAAGTAAATTCCCTCTTAGAAGTCCACCATTAAGCAAAAGAGGCGTATTGTGGTGACATACAGCTGCCGTGTAATGATCCTGAAGGGATGAATCGCCCTATGTATTCCAAGGTACTACTGTGGTTTGGTTTTTTTGTTTTGTTTTTTTGTTTTGTTTTTTTTCCCCCCCCAGTACGTTCAACGGTACAGATAAGTACGTTCCCGATAAGAAAAAGAGTTCAGAATTGTTTATAACGAGTTCGTTCCACGTGTCACTTTCTCACTTAACGTAGTAATAAAGATACGCTGCTGCTTTTGGATTTAATTTCCTTCTTGAATCTCACTGGTGTAATTCCAATGGTCAAACAACCTCTTCCAGAAAGACCAGCCCCCTGCTTCACAGGAGAAGGAAAAGATGTCTCACACACGCTGGCTAGTACTAAAAAGAGGAAGAGGAAGAGAAGTTCAGGCCATCAACGTAAGTATGTTTCCCTGCCTCTTCTGCTGGCTGGTCAAGTGGAATCCTCAGGACAGCCCCAGTACCTTGTGAAGAGCTTGTTAACGCCAGCACAACTTCAACTTGTCTTTTAAAAGAAAGCTGTTAAAGGAGCAGGAGACTGTTTTTAAATGAGAACAACCGAAAATAAAATTATCTGAAGAGCCACTTACTACTGGCACATTACCGTTTAAAAGGAAAATATTAATTACGTGCAGGTGCTCCACTCTTCGTTGCATTTTCTGTGATTCACAACATTACCTTTGAACAAAAGAGTAAGAGGAACGGAAGGGAGGATATTAACTCGGGTAACCAAGGATTTGGCAAGCTGGAACTTGGTGTCTTTAACACTTTAGCCTTGGAGCAAAAATGTACACCCTGTACAGGCTGAGCTGACTGATGAGGCAGGTGCTCCAGGGTACGTGCTACCGGGAGGTAAGTAACAAACACATTCCGCAGCTATTACCAGAAGTGGGGTTTCAGGATATGCAGACTGGTTTCACAAAAAATATTAGCGGTCTGTTGGTGACAGACAATTCGAGGAATTCAGCGCTGCCCATTACAGACTCCTCAGATCAGCACTTAATGAGAATTAATAAAACGGTTTATTTTTTATATATATATATATATATATATAAAAATAAACCATTTTATATATACATATATACATATATATATATACACATATACACACACACACACACACACCTATGTTCAAAAAAATGTATACAGTTAAAATATCAAATTAGTGATCCGGTAACAACACTGTTCAAAACCAGTCTCTTTTGTATGAACATTAAAATAAATGCACACTTTTAAAAGCATTTCTTTTTAGTGCTTCCAAAGCACAGCGTGTGCCAAGGCAAGGCCACCTGAAGAATCTCCGTCCTGCTCACGGGATGAAAGAGAACTGAAGTCAGGGACCTGGGAAGCCTCAGGTGCGCTTTCATAATGTCTGCAGATAAAAACAGAAGAGAGTCTGAGGTAGATTGTTTAGTAACCACCAAGTGGTAACAGTCACAGGGCTGTCTTTAGCTTTCATTAACACAACAGCAGTTTCTTTACTCTCGATCTACGCTGAATCTCAAGTTTAAAGGCATGGCTAGCAGTTCTCGGGAACAAGACCCTCGTCTCTGTGCTGGCAACATGCAATATTACCAGTTCAGGTGTTTCTGGGAGTTTTTGTTTGTTTGTTTTTTTATTGGGGGGGGGGGGGGGGGGGGGCACAAAACAGATGGGATCTCTCCACAATGCAGACACCGTGTGCATTTGACAGTGCCCCATTTTAGTGCGATCCACTGCCTATTGCACGTAAAACGGCTAATGACAGTATTCAAGTGAGTAAATTCTCACCACCTGCAGGAGGGGCAGCAATGGTTATTTTTTTCAGCCTGTTGAGCAAAGAGCACCCTCCACAGGAAAAAAGCCACACCTTTCATAGCACGTCCTTAAGGTTACAGCCCAGCTTCTGCCGATAGAGGTTCGTAAAGTTAAAGCTCTGCTGCTTCTTCTCAGACTCTGACAGTAAGATCACTTGACCGCCAGGATGGCGAGGGCAACAGCTACGTCCTCTTCCACTCTTCTGCGGCACAGCAAACTCATTCCCGGTCCGTATTCCTCTGGCTGGTACACTATTATCTACCGTTCACCTGATTAACTCTGTTGGGTAGGCTGTTGAACTCTAGCTCCTCTAGCGTTCTCTAAGTGCTGTATTAAGACACGATTTTTAAACCTAGGGAAGTAATTTCATTTCTTCTTCCAAAAACAACAGTTAAATAACTCAGTATTATTTTGCCACGACAAACAGTATTAGCAGAGGCTCTCTGTTTCCAGCATGGAAGAGCTTCCCTCATTTCTGACATCAGAATGGCAAATTTAATTTGATACAACCACCTTTCCCCAACCCACGCAAATTCTGGGTCTTTCTTCCATAACCACCCATATCTTTCTATTTCACACTTCAGCTCTAGGTAACGACCATTTACTTCAGAAAATACAACGGCAGTTTGACCGCTGAAACTGTAATAATTTCAGCATGTCAAAACAAAACACTTGTTTTGGAAAAGATTGAGATTTGCTATCATGAACAACGTTAGCGTTTAACTCTGAATCATTCGTATCTATACAAACCTTGCTCCTTCCCTTACAGCAAATTCAATGAAATACTTCTGAGTTTCCATCCGTCCTTGTACGTACCTCCTCAAGAAGAGAGAAGATTTTTTTCATGATCTTAAAGAAGAGATCCAAACAGATATTAGAAACAGATCTTGTAAATGCATTTTCAGTAAATCTCAACAGCCAAAGGAAAAACAACAAAGCCTAGAGTTTCCCATTTCTGCATACAGTAATGCACATAAGAAAAAAAAGCCAGCATACCAATAATTTGAAGTGATATCGATTAGCTGATATTCAAATGTAACGCTGAATTTTGTTCTCTTAAAAGAGCAGTATCTAGAAACACCTGCCCTTGGAAAATGCAGACTAGGTTTAATCAGCAGAGAAGCCTTGTATCTCCACGAACACGCTGCCATGATCAGCAGTTAATAGAAACAAAGGGATACCAAGCCATGTTTCAACCTAGAGCTGTCATTTTTGAAAGCAGAGGTTTAAGATAACTACTCTTTACAAGATGACCGATCTATGTGGAGCACGAGCACGATTGTCTCGTATAAAGTTTAACAAAAAAAAAAAAAAAAGTAGCGCAAAAGAATGAACCGGACACCTTAGATGTGAAACAACAGTATTTTTTCATTGGTTTCTGTGTTTTCTTCTCTGAACCAACTATGAAAACACGAATGGTGCTGTGATTAAGCCTGCTTAAGAGTGCTGCAGTAAGGACGGTGAGGATATAAAGTTGGACTGTGAATACGTGTACTTACTTTCTTGTTCTTCCACTACTTGTACACGAGTAATCAAAAATCATTCCAAATCTGAGGTTTTATTTTCAAAATAGATCCTCATTTCAAGAAAAAGTCTTCTGTACCCCTAGCCTATTTTTAATACACTAATAAAGAACTTACTTCTTCCACGTTTGCGAACCTCTTTCACCACTCTGATTTTAATACCAGCATCGCTTCCCTCCAACATTGTAGGTGTTATTTTAAATCAATTTGGCACAGATTCAGAAGTAGACTCCATCACTCGTTTTTGGTCATCTCCAGCCACGCTGTAATTTAGAGGCCCTCGAACAAGTGCATTGGTACCAGGCTTATGATCCAAGCCATCTTCGCATCATTTAAGCAATTGAACTCATCATGTAGAGAGTCTAAGTCACCAGGTGACATTTCATCCTCTCCCTTAACAGCTGGAACCGAAGAAGCCATTTGCACAGACAAGCCATCAATTTGCTTTTCCAGCAACTGACAGTTTTCTGCTTTCTTCTCTCCATTACCATCTTGGACAGTACTGATACCAGTGTCTGAAAATTAAGAAGGAGCTTAGTAGTGCATATAACTGCAGGATCAAAAAACACAGAAGGACATTATTCTGCATCCCTTCTTGTTGAAAGTACTGTGTAGAGAGTTACTCAGCACTGTCAGATCACTTCAGTAGTTTTATTCACCCTTTGACGCAACCACAGGAATACCTCCTTTTGGGCTGCTACCGTCTCATATGACTGTCGTTAAGTTATTTGCTGTATTCCCATTTCAGTGACTAAAGTAAACTAAAGTTTCCCCTCCTTCCCCCAGTTCCAGCAAATTTTTCTTTCGACTCTGCTGCAACAGGTGGGTAAATTACTATTTGTGAGAAATTTTAATTTTTTTTTTTTTTTTTTAAACACACTTTCCTTCCCCACTTCTCCCTTCCCCACTACAGAATACACAAATGAGAATTAAAAGCTGAAATGAAATCCTTGCTACCGCCAAACCATCGTGGTGAAAGGTTTCAGCACTTTTTAGAAACAGTTCAAAATTATTGCTCATTCAGGACTTCGTTACCTATAGCAACAGCCTGTTTGTCTAAGCCGACCAAAGAAATTCAGTCCCAATTAACTCTAAAACTTACGTGTCCTTTTGAATTAACACAGAAAGCACTGAGACTTTTTTTTTTTTTTTCTGCACACTATGTCCATTTATGACCACACAAGTTCCTGTACTACAACAACTCCAACATACCTTTATTTGTTGGCATGCCTTTGAGGTTCAGATATGGTGACGGAGATCCAGCAGCACAGGGTGGCCCTTTCCCACCAACATGGTTTGTCACAACAGTGATTGTGGCCGTCGCAATAGCGGCGACATGCTACGCCTTCTCTCTTTAGTGATGCTGGAGTATTGGGCTCTCCAGGACGCTTGATCTTAATTCTGAGGCCCAGCAACAAATTTATCTGCTTCATCTATCATCATACCCTGAAAAGACTTTTTTTTTTTTTTTTAATATAAGTAAAATACAATTGCTTCGTCAATTCACTACCAGAGTATTTGCCTCCGTGTTACAATTCAGTTACTTTTCAAATAATGATACAGCAGATAGCAAGACTTCTCCTACCTTCTCATCCTGTTTGAACAGACTGCCAAGTGTATGAAGAAGCCTTTTTGGTTGATCTGGATCAATCTCCCGAAGGGGTGAAGGCATCATTTTCAACTACTCCTGATGATTTCCCCTTTGAGCAACAGGAACGCCGTGAAGGCAGTCTGCAGCAGAACAAGGTATCTAAATTTAGTCTACCTTAAGACTAAGGAAATACAAGCCTCGCATGCTTCCATTTCCAGTGTTAGCATTTAAGAACTAGAAATCACTATTTCCTCCCTCTACAAAACAAAGGAAAAGCAAAAGGCAAATAAAGCCCCTCTTTCCTTTCACCATCACTATAAGAACATCTACTGCATCCTGTTGCACAGGAAAGCTCACCCATGAAACTTAATTTTCAAATTCCAAGCAC
Source organism: Netta rufina (assembly GCF_964035555.1). Classification (NCBI taxonomy): domain Eukaryota; kingdom Metazoa; phylum Chordata; class Aves; order Anseriformes; family Anatidae; genus Netta; species Netta rufina. The sequence continues at coordinate 65,392,243 of NC_140128.1, read as the reverse complement.
GCACAACATGTTTTGTGACAGAAGGCAGAAATTTCATTCTTTTCCTTCAGAATCTAGGGAAGGACGACTGACCCAAGAAACGGTGCAAAGTCTACTTCCTCTCCCACACCGAGGACAGAAACACTACTTAGGTGAATTAAATAGCTGTACCAGAATATTAATAAATAATTGTGTCCATTTACCTTCATCCTGCCCCACGATATCCCTGTGTGTTTTCAGAAGATTGGTTCTCATTCCGGTTAGCTGATCTAGAAGACTGTGACAAGACATATCATATGCATTTCTGAATGCCCGTGGCTTCAAATCCTAGTTTTATAATAAAACAAGTAACTTTCAGTTAACCCGCGAGTTCTCACGCACAAAGAAATTGCTCTGTGGGCTGTACTACCGTTAACTACTAAAAAAAAAAAAAAAAAAAAAATTCCAAAACAACTTCAGACATTCTGAACGTATTCTGAAACAACTTTCTTTCCATCTCTCTGGAAAGAGCTTTCCTCCTATCTGTGACAAAGGGAAAAAAAAAAAAAAAAAAAGTTGTGATCGCGGGAGTCGTTACACAAAGCCACACTCTGTGAATTCACTACTACAGTTAAGATCATTTTTAGTCAAAAAATACCTCGGCAGCAATGCTATCACTGCAAACATAGCGTTGCCAAAAAAAAAAAAAAAAAAAAAATTCAACTCAAGATATAGGAGAGGGCGAGCTAAAAGCACAAATAACATGACCGATGGAGGCTGCAACAACCACCTGGTAGATGGTTGTCCACAGCCCTCGGATTGCATGGTCGTCTTTCCTGACAAACGAATACTGGAAGAACAGAAAAGATACACCGTGTGTCCGCAAAAGCCTTCGGGGAGACTACTGAAAGGAAAACCAAACCAAAAAACTAGGAACAGCAAGTGGCGTATACGTCAGTTTTGTTAACAGAGCACCACTAATGTACCAGGAATTTCCACATTCTTCGCCCCTCCTCTACCTTGAAAATGTCACCCAATTCTGTCAGTGTCTTCACCATCAGCATTTATTTATTTATTTCGTTTTTCACGTGGACATCCAAGGAAAACATTTCGAGTCCCTGTCATCGAGGAAGAAGAGGAGAGGGGGGGGGAGGAAAAAAAAAAAAAAAAAAAAGAGAGATGAGGGGGGAAGAAGCACTGCCATTCCCTTTCCTCGGTAATGCGAGCAAAAAGCTCAGGCGCTCAGCAACAACGTGCTTTGAAAGATAAAACACAGAAGAAACTGCACATTATTTAGTCTCAGCTATAGAGTCACGTGTATTTGTACCTGCTCATTTATTCATCTGCCAGTGTATTTTAGTACAAACGCTACAGAACATAGAAACCGCAAGGTTACTACTACCTTTTGTGACCGACGCGATCTTTGGCAGGAACAGCTATCGAGAAAGAACCAACAAAATCCCCTTCGTCGACAGCCATCTGAACCTTTATCGTCTAACAGCAGTCCTACAAACATCCCCTGGGATGCTCAACTCCTGAAACTTTCTGTTCAACTTGAGGCAGAACAAGCCCTTACCCTGGGCACCTTCACCCAGCTCTCCACTGCTAGCAGAGTAGCACCCTGATACTGTCCAGGACGCGCTGCAGCAGCCTACTCGCTTACGCGTATTTACTGCAGCCTGGTTCGACACGCGCACAGAGGGACCCACGAAAAATCCACCCTTTCCTTCAGAGAACTAAATACATACATACGGATGACACGGTAAGGAAGAAAAGCTGAACACACAGCATGCGGTCCTTTACCGTGGGGCAGATCCAGCATCAGCACAAGGAGCTTTGGGGCACGTGAGCGATCATCTACACCGGCCATCGCGACAAGCCAAACTCACGCACACAAGCCTCGACCTAAAAAAAAAAAAAAACAAAAAAAAACAAACAAAAAAAAAAAAAAAACACACAGAACACATTAAGTTCCTTTATAGCTTATGGAAGTAACAACCAGCATCTTAGATGCAGTTGGATAGTTGGATTGCATCAGCTTAGGGACTGCCTCCTTCAAAACGCACAGGGGGGTGGGGAAACCAGTCTTGGAAACCTGTTGCCTAACAGGAAGGAGACTGTTGTTTTCTCCTCCATAGGTGACGTTCTTCCAAGCATCGTCCTGCTCCTGGATTTTACCAGCCACGACGGGATGGTCCTACCAGCGTGAGTCGGGAACGCTTCCCACGGGGTTTCTGTGACACTGAAGTAAGTTTTCTGCAGGTACAAGTAACGCAGCACGAGACGGCAAGGAAGCTAAGGCACCGTCTGCAGCACAGCACGTGTGCGATATTGGGCCTGAGGGGACCAGTCAAAGCCTGCAGTAATCGCTGAACAGGTGGGCAAGCAGGGAGCCCTACGGGAAACAAAGCTCACGTTCTGCAAAGCTCTTTTCCCGTCAAGAAGACGGCCTTTTCTATTCAGCGCATTTACTGAACTTTAGGCTACTTCCCATTCGCTTTGGCAAGTTAGCCTTTGCGTAAGCCAAGAGGTTTTAAACTGCCAAGCACCACTGATGGTTCTTGTTCTCCAACAACAGGGAATTTCAGTCAGGGCACTCGTTAACAGGAAAGTCTGGCTCTGTTTCACACAAATCACGTACCTAAACCACGGAGACAGGAGTCTGCAGGAAGAACTCTTTAAAAGGTGAACTTAAAGAGAAGGATACTACTCATTTTTCCAGAACTTCTGCAAGGACTGCGGCAAAAAAAAGGCTGAACCAGGGACGTCTCTATCATCCCCTCTAGAATTCAGCAACTCCATACAGTTATGGGTCAAATACCACAGCTGCAGCGCAAGACAAACAAAGACCTCGAAGGTCACGTTTCTGCCTGCGTACCGAGCTCCGCTGGGAAGACCCCCCACCTCTGGAAAGACCCCCAGCCGCTCAACTCCCAAGCAACGTTGCCACGGCCAGTGCTTACGCAGAGTTTTGCTCTCTCTCGCTGCTCAGTACAGGCCCAAGGCCTCCTTTATTGCACACAGTTCAAGCAAAACTCTTGGGACATAACCAATAGACAGACAGACAGACAGAAATTGCCTCTCACGTCTGTCCTCACTGACCGCAACCAGCGTCCTGGAAAGCCCCGCAAGCACCAGTCTATTCCTAGGACAACTCCGAAAGCTGAGGCGGGACAAAGTTTAGCCTCTCGTACCAAAGACTGAGCAACAGACAGAGCCTGACAGGCCAATTCATTCTAGGTCTAAGAGGCTACTACGACTCGGCAGGCACTACGTGCCTTCCTTCCCTTTGCGCTTCCCAGCGCCGAGCAGCTCGCGCTTCCGCAAATTCAATGAAGCCTTTGAGCCGGGGCTGCAGGAAGCTTACGAGCACGCCTTGATTCCACCCCGAGGTCGCTGCGACTTACCTGGACAGTCGGGACGGACGGGCTGCTCTCTCTCCTGAGAACCCTGCGACCGCAGCACGCCAGCTGCGGCTTTCCTCGCTTTACCCGGTGCGCCACCTTCGCTCGGCAACAAACCCCGCAGGGGTCCTAGCGGCGGGGAGCTGCTTCTGCCCCGGTGAACCGCAGCACAAGGAGAGAGCCGGCTGTCAGGACGCAGGGAGAGGAAAGCCTCCGAGGCGCGGCGCGGCGCAGCCCAACGATCAAGCGCAGCGAGGACCCGTGCCCGGCCTCAACACCCCCCGCCCCTCCCGGCCCGACGGTCCGAGGAGGCACCCCCGGAGGCTCTCGCTCGCCTCACCGCCGGCAACCGCGCTCGCCGCCAGCGGCAACCTGCGCCCCCCGGCGCGCACGGCCCGGCCCCGGCCCCGGCCCGGCCGCGCAGCCCGGAGCCCACGTGGCCGCCCGGCAGCGCAGAACTACAGCTCCCAGCATGCCTCGGGACGGAGCAGTCCAGCCAACCCAGAGGGGCGTCGGCCACACGCACGCAACGGCACCTCCTCCTGCTGCCCTCTCTGCCCCCCCCCGCCGCCACAGCCGCCCCCCTCTCCCCTGTCCCCTCTCCCCCAGCCCCCCGAAGCCGCCCCAGCTCCTCTCGTGCTCCGAGCATCTCCAGCATTTCAGGAACTGGAACCCTGGAACCGCTGACGTCTGGCACGTGTCAGAAACGTGGCAGGAGACGTACTCTGCTGTCGCAAGGCACTTGCAAAGCCGGCCCGACAGCTGAAGCAGACTCACACAGTCCACCGACCAACTCGGGGCCCCCACTGCTGTCCACTCACCCTCATGCTTCGTTCAAGCTTCCGTGCCTACGCCCTGAGCTACAAGAAACAAAGAGAGAAGGTCACATCCACAATGGATACGCAAACAGTGCCGCACATGCAGAGGACTCAAACACAGAGACCAGAGCCAGACAAATAAAAACAAACAAACAAACAAACAAACTGAAGTCCACAAATGCCACAAGGCCATGAATGCATAGCAGCCCCGGCAGGGGTAATGACAGACATACCCTCTGCAGATGAAAAAGGTGACCCTGCTCAGTCTCTTGGTAATACTGCACCAACGCGGTCAAGCCTCTTGTAGCATGTCATCAAGCTGGTTTTAGTCCTCTGGAGAGTTACACAAGTGGGTTGATTCATCTAGAGATTAAAATACAGATCAAACACAGGAGCGTATCCCACCATCCCAAAAAAAAAGTGAGCCAGCAACCTCTGCTAAATATCCCTCTATGAAGTGAATTCCAAGCCCTTAGAATTCCAGAAATCCATAGACTCCAGCCTGCCTAGAGAACCCGGCAACTGACTGAAGGAAAAACAAAGCACTTACCCCCAAAGAGCAGCCCAGGCAGAAGGAGCTCTCTGACGGCATACTTGGGGCTCATATACCTTTTGGTCCCACCCAGCACCCAAACCCAATCACCTGGGAAAGGGGAGGGGCAAAGCACAAGAAAGTAGAAAGAGGAGGAGCAGCAGCTGTGGTTTATTTACTTATTTATAAGGCTTAGCTCAACAGCATGCAGAGGGCAGACAAGAGAACTGGGGTGTTTCTAGAAGCAACAATCCCCACGCTTTCGCTGCAGCTTTGAATATTGAAAGGACAACACAACCAAGCAAGTAACTGAAGCTTTTTCAGCTCGAATTAGCTCAAACTTTTATTTACGCAGAAAGAAAAATCTAGGAGCAGAACAGATTATACGCCAACAAAATCAATTCCGTTCCACTCGCAGCAAAAATCACTTACTTCAGCAGGCTACCTGAGAACCAAAAGGCTATGCTGATGGGTCAAAACACACTACAGGACACTGGGGCCGGGCCCTCCGCTGCACCCACTTAAAACCCATCCCTACACTCACCAAGGTGCAACCCCAACCCGAACACAGACGCAGCATTTCAGCCTCAACACAGTTTCCAGAACTGCTGGAAAGCAGGCTTCATCCTCAGCGAGGCGTGCTCAGGCTGCACAGGAGGGGGCTTCGGGCACCTCTTTGCCTACCAAAGAAGACCGCCATCAGCGCCTGCTTTGTTCCGATCCTAAAGGCTAACATCACAGCCCACGTTGCCTGGGACACCTGATAAACAGAAGAGAAAGCAGCCATACCGTTTTCAAGCCGTCCCTGCACGTGTCGCTCCTCGATGATCTGCAACCTCTTCTCAAATCCTCAACCGCTTCTGTGGAGAGCCTGCCATGGCACCTGCAAAGCAAGACCCTTCACAGTCACCTCGTGCTACTTGGCAGTTCTGCTCCAATCCAGCTCACAAACAGCCCGCCCTTCCCGTGCTGCTCTTCAGAGTGCAGCTTGGCCCCACTCAGCCTGTGCGACACACCTGTGAAACAAAAAGAAAAGCATAGGCTGAAGCAGCATCCAAAGCCACAGCACAGCTGGGACAGTTACTCTCATCTGCTCCCTAACCTCTGCTCCCTCACCTGCCCTCGAGGCAGATGCTTCCATCTGCTCTCTTAGGCCAGCTACAACACCCCTGAAATATAAACAGGATTTTTACTGTACTTTGTGCAGTTAAGTAACTGCAGTGACAACTGCACCCCTAAAGTACCTGCTACATCTGTTCATCGCTCACCTTGCCAAAAGCAGCTCCGGTCAAGTCCCGCGTTGTACACTGTGTTTCAGCTTTAACAAATGAAAACGGTCACAAGATAATCATTCAGCTGCCAGCATTAGCACCCATCCCTCAACAACACAAAGGGACCCCGTTTACAATATTATCATTTCAAAACAGCAGCCCCCTTGCCTCAGCACACCTCAGAAGTAGACCAAGCCAGTCACCGAGCTGCCTACGGAGCGCTGAACAGTTCCGGAAGGAGCTCTTTCCTGTGACAGGTTCCTCCAAAGGTTTACACTGTACTGGGAACAGGATAGAAATAAAAATAAAACTTTCAAAACCCCATATCTGTAAGCTTTCAAGATTCGACAGACCTCCTCCTCAAGCACACCGTTCAAGCACTATGCGAGCAGCTGCTCACAAGCAGCTCAACTCTCCCCCCCACACACACATCTGACAAACACCACAGAGATGACTGTGCCTGCTGCCCTTCAGTACGTGCGCAGAGGCAGACCAGATGTCTTCGCCAACACAGTCCGGACAATGTATTAGCACACCCATGCACTGCCACGTTAGCTGTCATCACTAACTGCCAGGCAGGACAGCTCCAGACCAAACACATACACACACAGGCACGCCGCAAACACTACAAACAAAACACACAACACAAGGCGCAAGAAAAAGTGAGCCCCGGAGGGAAGCCCTATGGCAACAGCAAGTCAGAACAGGTGCTCTGCACCAGACCCAAGGAGAGACGCAAATGTCACGACACGCAACTGGAAGACACTGCCAGAACTGGGGTGATGGAGGCCTAAAAAGCCTGCCTTCAAGGCAAGAGACCAGAAGGATGGGGACTGAAAACCCCATATGATTCAAAGATTGAAGCCGAAATTCCTTTAAGCGGTATATTCTTTATTGCAGCGCTGGATGCACGGGGGATCTCTCCACCTATCGTGCATACCCAAAGCAGAAAGCAGTCTTGAATTTATACAATCAATCAATATTCTACCGGCGCCTATACATATTCATTACCTACCCCCACCTTCCCTCGCTTCTCATGCTAATTAGCCTTTTGGCACCTTGCGCCTGCGTAGAGCCTCCCAAGAATTGTGGGCAGGGGCCTTTGGGACATGGGCAGGGGTCTTTGGGAGGAAGACCCCGAGTCTTCCTCACAGTGTACTTTTCACCTTTGGTCAGGAATCCGCTGAGTTGGCATGTTTCTTAATCACAAGAGCTGGCTGTTGCTAATTCTTCCCTTTGTTGTGTCTTTATAATGAATTCCAACGTCCAGTTTTGAGATTTATAGTCCTTACATTTGTTTCACTGTCCGTCTGCCGCTTCCTTATCGTGAGTTCCGGTGTCTTGTTTCGAGATATACAGTCCTTGTCAGGGGACTGCCCTTGCCTCCCCAATACCTCCTTAATCACATAAGACGACGCTTAGGAAATCAATTTCCAAGCAAGAGCTCCTGATGCGGCCCAGATGACTTCCGCAAGAGTGAGGATGGAAACAGACGCCATCTCAAACCGAATACGATGCACGAGACCTGAAACAGAACTGCATTTCAAGCAGCGACTGCAAGACAAGAAGTGCTCGGATCAGAGCCACGATGACAAAACAAGCACTGAGGCCCTTCAGCACCGCTACCAAGTCCCCTGTCTGGTCAGTCCAGTGTAAAAAGCTAGAAGGATATCAAGACCCGAGAAGCACAGAACAGACGCTGCAGAAGCAACACTACAGGACAGACGAACAGAAGGAAACCGTCCTGCCTGGCGCACGCACTCACGCTACAAAATAATCCCGCTGCTTCTATTAGCCTGGTGACCCAGCCACAAGCAGCCTGAACGTGACCCAGCCTGAACCACCCTCTCCGTGGCACCAAGTCTAGTCAGCCAGCAGGCACCATGCTCCTCTGGCTCCCAGCTCCCATTAGCCACCCCAGATATGCAAATACCAGGTGCCCCCCAACTTAGCTCTCAGGTTGCTGCATGGTAAATTCCCTCCGCCTCAAGAAATACACAGGCACTGGTCGTCATCTTAGGCAATTGCCAGGCTCATCATCAGCTGCAAAAACAGAGTACCAGCACTCACTAGCATGCCGGTCATGATGCCCAACCTTCTCCACAACGCTGACTACTGCTGATGCAACATACAACTATGCTCACCTGTTCCTCTCCAAATCCAAGCTCCAACAGTGCAACCAGTATCATCCACACCACCTGGGAAAACAAAGGGATTAAACGATCGTTGCGTTCACAACACATCACCCAATGGTGTTTTTTTTTTGTTGTTGTTGTTTTTGTTATTGTTGTTTTTTGTGTGTGTGTTTCCTGTATTTATTTATTTTTTAGTCTGCTTTAGCTCAACGGCATGCAGAGGGCAGACAAGAAAACTGGGGTGTTTCTTGAAGCAACAATCCCCACGCTTTTGCTGTAGCTTTGAATATTAAAAGGACAATACGACCCAGCAAGTAACTGGAACTTTCTTACCTGGAATTAGCTCAAACTTTTCTTCACATTGAAAGAAAAATCTAGGAGCAGAACAGATTATACACCAACAAAATTGAGTCCATTTCATCCCCAGAAAAAAAATCACATACTCTCATCCCCTCCTGTACCTCAGCCGCTTGCCTACCCCACGTGGCACACGCTTCCATCTGTTCTCTTTACCCACTTATAGCACCTCTAAAAGGCAAACTGGAATTTTACTCTATTGGCTGTAGGAAAATAACTGCAGTGACAACCGCGCCCCAAACTGAGCCAGCAGCCCCTACTAAACATCCCTCTACTAAGTGAATTCCAAGCACTTAAAATCCAGAAATCCATAGACTCCAGCCTGCCTAAACAACCCTGCAACGGACAGAAGGAAAAACAAAGCACTGCCCCCAAAGAGCAGCCCAGGCAGAAGGAGCTCTCTGATGGCATGCCTGGGGCTCATATAGCATTTAGCCCCGCCCAGCACCCAAACCCAATCACCTGGGAAAGGGGAGGGGCAAAGCACATGAAAGTAGGAAGAGAGCAAAAGAAGCAGCTGTGTTTTGTTTTTTCCTTTGTTTTTTAAAATCTGTTTTATCTCAAAAACATTCAGAGAGCAGACAAGAGACCTGTGGTGTTTCTAGAAGCAAAAATCCCCTTTTGCTTTTGCTGCAGCTTTTAATGTTGAACTGATAGCGGCACCAAGCAAGTAACTGAAACTTCTTCAACTGGAATTAGTTTAAACACGCTCACCGTCATCTGCAAACACAGAGAACCAGCATTCACTAGCCCTAACCCTAACCCCAACCCGCACCCTAAACTCTAACCCTAGCCCCAGCCCTAGTCCCTAACCCCAACCCTAGTTCCCGAGAACTTCATTTCCAGGCATGCTCTGGGCGCTCAACATGGCCTCCCGGAGGTCCGGAGTCCCAGAACTACATTTCCCGGCATGCTCTGGGCACCCAACATGGCCTCCCGGAAGTTCGGAGTCCCAGAACTACATCTCCCGGCATGCTCTGGGCAGTCAAGACGGCCTACCGGAAGCCTGGTGCCGGAAAACTACACCTACCAGAATTCCCTGGACAGCCAGCACGGCCAATCAGAGGCCGAGTTTTCGAGAACTACATTTAACAGCACTCACTGTAACCCTAGCCCTTCCCGCCCTTACACAAAAAAGCCTCAAGCCCTAAACATCCTCGAAACCCCTACAGACCTAACCCAAATTATTTACCACACTAAACCCCTGAAGTCCTATGCCTAAAACCCCTAACCCAATAAATTGAGACGCTCAAATCCCAAACCCGCAAAATTGAGATGCTCAAATCCCAAACCCAAAAAAATAGGACGCTCAAATCCCAAACCCCCTTCCAAAAAAGAAAAAGAAAAATCAAGAAAAAGAAAAATCAAACAAAACAAAAACAACAAAAGGGGTAGATCTGGTGGCATCTGCCCTGTAACCCTGCAAAAATCACGAGGGACCTAGAACAACAAAGCAAACGCACAAAATAACATTGACATCCTATCCATAAATGTGCTATAACAATTAATCACCTCCAAAGAGCTTCAAGCAATAAATGCACATACTACTAGATCGGTTTCCTCTAAAAGATCGTACCAGACCCTGACCCACCAACAGAACCCTGCATGTAGCTAACAGAAGCATCAACAAAGCACTGACCCCAAAGAGCAGCCCAGGCAGAAGGAGCTCTCTGATGCCGTGCCTGGGGCTCATATACCATTTGGCCCCGCCCAGCACCCAAACCCAATCACCTGGGAAAGGGGAGGGGGCAAACCACAAGAAAGAGAGCAGGAGCAGCAGCAGCTGTGTTCTTTTATTTATTTATTTATTTGGGTTTTTTTTGTGCCTATCCCTAGTTTACAGCATGCAGAGTGCAGACAAAAGAACTGGGGTGTTTCTAGAAGCAAAATTTACCGTATTTATGCCTCAGCTTTGAACATAGAAAGGACAATACAACCAAGAAAGTAAATGAAATATTTTCCACGGGAATTAGCTCAAACTTTAGTGTTAGGTCAGAGGCTGGACTCAATGATCTTGAGGTCTCTTCCAACCTAGAAGATCTGTGATTCTGTGTGATTTACATATGAAGAAAAACCTAGGAGCGTAGGAAATTACACATCAAAAAAAACAACGACGTAATAAGCAACGCGCATGCACGGCCCCACGGCCGCCTGCAGTACTCGTTTTCCACCAGCAGGAGGCGGCAGAGGGCGCCCCCGGGCCCCACCGCGCATGCGCCCCCCTCGGCCGCCTGCAGTACTCGATCTCCACCAGCAGGTGGCGGTAGAGGACGCCCGCGGGCGTCACCGCGCATGCGCGCCCCCCGGCCGCCTGCAGTACTCACTTCACACCAGCAGGTGGCGGCAGAGGGCGCCCGCGGGCGTCACCGCGCATGCGCGCCCCCCGGCCGCCTGCAGTACCCGAATAACAGCAGCAGGTGGCGGCAGAGGGCGCCCGCGGGCGTCACCGCGCATGCGCGCCCCCCGGCCGCCTGCAGTACCCGAATACCACCAGCAGGTGGCGGCAGAGGGCGCCACCGGACCCCACCGCGCATGCGTGCACGCCGGCCGCCTGCAGTACTCGTTCTCCACCAGCAGGTGGCGGCAGAGGGCGCCCGCCGGCGTCACGGCGCATGCGCAGCCCCCGGGCGCCTGCAGTACCCGAATAACAGCAGCAGGTGGCGGCAGAGGGCGCCCGCCGGCGCCACCGCGCATGCGCGCCCCTCGGCCGCCTGCAGTATCCTTTCTCCACCAGCAGGTGGCGGCAGAGGGCGCCCCCGGGCCCCACCGCGCATTCGCGCTCCCCGGACGCCTGCAGTACTCACTTCACACCAGCAGGTGGCGGCAGAGGGCGCCCGCGGGCGTCACCGCGCATGCGCGCCCCCCGGCCGCCTGCAATACCCGATTAAAATCAGCAGGTGGCGGCAGAGGGCGCCCCCGGGCGTCACCGCGCATGCGCGCTCCCCGGCCGCCTGCAGTACTCGTTCTCCACCAGCAGGTGGCGGCAGAGGGCGCCACCGGACCGCACCGCGCATGCGCGACCCTCGGCCGCCTGCAGTACTCGCTTCCCACCAGCAGGTGGCGGCAGAGGGCGCCCGCGGGAGTCACCGCGCTATGCGCGCCCCCCGGCCGCCTGCAGTACCCGAATGACACCAGCAGGTGGCGGCAGAGGGCACCCGCGGGAGTCACCGCGCTATGCGCGCCCCTCGGCCGCCTGCAGTACCCGAATGACACCAGCAGGTGGCGGCAGAGGGCACCCGCGGGAGTCACCGCGCTATGCGCGGCCCCCGGCCGCCTGCAGTACCCGAATAACAGCAGCAGGTGGCGGCAGAGGGCGCCCGCCGGCGTCACCGCGCATGCGCGGCCCTCGGCCGCCTGCAGTACCCCTTTCCCACCAGCAGGTGGCGGTAGAGGGCGCCCGCGGGAGGCCTTGTCGGGCGGATCACAGCTCGCCTACTGTGCCATTCGGAGCTTGTGGCTGTATTTTTTCCAACGTGTTTGCTACCCACACCCCGCGGGGCAGCTTGTCTTACAACGAATTCTCTCTGTTAATATTCTCTTTAAGGCGGGCACGAAGCATCCACTGCTCTTCTAAGCAAGCAACCTTCCTTCTGTGCTCCCTTCGGGATGCAGGACTACGTGCACTGAGATTTATTCCACTCATTTTTTCTTCGCCTTTTCATTGGCACAGTCTCCAAGGACGCCTGGCTTTCTTCTCACAGACTCGCGTCCGTTTCAGCGTAAGGCATCTTTTCCCTCCGCCGCTCTAATCCAAATTCAAATTATCCAGATAAAACAATAGCGAGGTAAGAGAGAACTGTCTGAGTTAAAGTCACCATCTTTCTGTAACTAATTTAGCAGACAGCTGTACCACATCAGAGGAGGAGGTTTAGGTGCTAACCAGGTCACAGGCCCTGCTCAGGCACATCACAGTCAAGTGAGTGCCCCCGGAATCACTAAAGAAACTTAAGTAAGAATCTACTAGAAGAAAGCTGTCTCCTCTTACCACCACCTATTTAAGAGATAGCGTAGTACAGGCAGTTCTACACGCATAAAACCACATACACACAGTATACCTGACCCAAGTAAATTCCCTCTTAGAAGTCCACCATTAAGCAAAAGAGGCGTATTGTGGTGACATACAGCTGCCGTGTAATGATCCTGAAGGGATGAATCGCCCTATGTATTCCAAGGTACTACTGTGGTTTGGTTTTTTTGTTTTGTTTTTTTGTTTTGTTTTTTTTTCCCCCCCCAGTACGTTCAACGGTACAGATAAGTACGTTCCCGATAAGAAAAAGAGTTCAGAATTGTTTATAACGAGTTCGTTCCACGTGTCACTTTCTCACTTAACGTAGTAATAAAGATACGCTGCTGCTTTTGGATTTAATTTCCTTCTTGAATCTCACTGGTGTAATTCCAATGGTCAAACAACCTCTTCCAGAAAGACCAGCCCCCTGCTTCACAGGAGAAGGAAAAGATGTCTCACACACGCTGGCTAGTACTAAAAAGAGGAAGAGGAAGAGAAGTTCAGGCCATCAACGTAAGTATGTTTCCCTGCCTCTTCTGCTGGCTGGTCAAGTGGAATCCTCAGGACAGCCCCAGTACCTTGTGAAGAGCTTGTTAACGCCAGCACAACTTCAACTTGTCTTTTAAAAGAAAGCTGTTAAAGGAGCAGGAGACTGTTTTTAAATGAGAACAACCGAAAATAAAATTATCTGAAGAGCCACTTACTACTGGCACATTACCGTTTAAAAGGAAAATATTAATTACGTGCAGGTGCTCCAGTCTTCGTTGCATTTTCTGTGATTCACAACATTACCTTTGAACAAAAGAGTAAGAGGAACGGAAGGGAGGATATTAACTCGGGTAACCAAGGATTTGGCAAGCTGGAACTTGGTGTCTTTAACACTTTAGCCTTGGAGCAAAAATGTACACCCTGTACAGGCTGAGCTGACTGATGAGGCAGGTGCTCCAGGGTACGTGCTACCGGGAGGTAAGTAACAAACACATTCCGCAGCTATTACCAGAAGTGGGGTTTCAGGATATGCAGACTGGTTTCACAAAAAATATTAGCGGTCTGTTGGTGACAGACAATTCGAGGAATTCAGCGCTGCCCATTACAGACTCCTCAGATCAGCACTTAATGAGAATTAATAAAACGGTTTATTTTTTATATATATATATATATATATAAAATAAACCATTTTATATATACATATATATATATATATATATACACATATACACACACACACACCCCTATGTTCAAAAAACTGTATACAGTTAAAATATCAAATTAGTGATCCGGTAACAACACTGTTCAAAACCAGTCTCTTTTGTATGAACATTAAAATAAATGCACACTTTTAAAAGCATTTCTTTTTAGTGCTTCCAAAGCACAGCGTGTGCCAAGGCAAGGCCACCTGAAGAATCTCCGTCCTGCTCACGGGATGAAAGAGAACTGAAGTCAGGGACCTGGGAAGCCTCAGGTGCGCTTTCATAATGTCTGCAGATAAAAACAGAAGAGAGTCTGAGGTAGATTGTTTAGTAACCACCAAGTGGTAACAGTCACAGGGCTGTCTTTAGCTTTCATTAACACAACAGCAGTTTCTTTACTCTCGATCTACGCTGAATCTCAAGTTTAAAGGCATGGCTAGCAGTTCTCGGGAACAAGACCCTCGTCTCTGTGCTGGCAACATGCAATATTACCAGTTCAGGTGTTTCTGGGAGTTTTTGTTTGTTTGTTTTTTTATTGGGGGGGGGGGGGGGGGGGGGGGCACAAAACAGATGGGATCTCTCCACAATGCAGACACCGTGTGCATTTGACAGTGCCCCATTTTAGTGCGATCCACTGCCTATTGCACGTAAAACGGCTAATGACAGTATTCAAGTGAGTAAATTCTCACCACCTGCAGGAGGGGCAGCAATGGTTATTTTTTTCAGCCTGTTGAGCAAAGAGCACCCTCCACAGGAAAAAAGCCACACCTTTCATAGCACGTCCTTAAGGTTACAGCCCAGCTTCTGCCGATAGAGGTTCGTAAAGTTAAAGCTCTGCTGCTTCTTCTCAAACTCTGACAGTAAGATCACTTGACCGCCAGGATGGCGAGGGCAACAGCTACGTCCTCTTCCACTCTTCTGCGGCACAGCAAACTCATTCCCGGTCCGTATTCCTCTGGCTGGTACACTATTATCTACCGTTCACCTGATTAACTCTGTTGGGTAGGCTGTTGAACTCTAGCTCCTCTAGCGTTCTCTCTAAGTGCTGTATTAAGACACGATTTTTAAACCTAGGGAAGTAATTTCATTTCTTCTTCCAAAAACAGCAGTTAAATAACTCAGTATTATTTTGCCACGACAAACAGTATTAGCAGAGGCTCTCTGTTTCCAGCATGGAAGAGCTTCCCTCATTTCTGACATCAGAATGGCAAATTTAATTTGATACAGCCATCTTTCCCCAACCCACGCAAATTCTGGGTCTTTCTTCCATAACCACCCATATCTTTCTATTTCACACTTCAGCTCTAGGTAACGACCATTTACTTCAGAAAATACAACGGCAGTTTGACCGCTGAAACTGTAATAATTTCAGTATGTCAAAACAAAACACTTGTTTTGGAAAAGATTGAGATTTGCTATCATGAACAACGTTAGCGTTTAACTCTGAATCATTCGTATCTATACAAACCTTGCTCCTTCCCTTATAGCAAATTCAATGAAATACTTCTGAGTTTCCATCCGTCCTTGTACGTACCTCCTCAAGAAGAGAGAAGATTTTTTTCACGATCTTAAAGAAGAGATCCAAACAGATATTAGAAACAGATCTTGTAAATGCATTTTCAGTAAATCTCAACAGCCAAAAGGAAAAACAACACAGCCTAGAGTTTCCCATTTCTGCATACAGTAATGCACATAAGAAAAAAAAGCCAGCATGCCAATAATTTGAAGTGATATCGATTAGCTGATATTCAAATGTAACGCTGAATTTTGTTCTCTTAAAAGAGCAGTATCTAGAAACACCTGCCCTTGGAAAATGCAGACTAGGTTTAATCAGCAGAGAAGCCTTGTATCTCCACGAACACGCTGCCATGATCAGCAGTTAATAGAAACAAAGGGATACCAAGCCATGTTTCAACCTAGAGCTGTCATTTTTGAAAGCAGAGGTTTAAGATAACTACTCTTTACAAGATGACCGATCTATGTGGAGCATGAGCACGATTGTCTCGTATAAAGTTTAACAAAAAAAAAAAAAAAAAAAGTAGCGCAAAAGAATGAACCGGACACCTTAGATGTGAAACAACAGTATTTTTTCATTGGTTTCTGTGTTTTCTTCTCTGAACCAACTATGAAAACACGAATGGTGCTGTGATTAAGCCTGCTTAAGAGTGCTGCAGTAAGGACGGTGAGGATATAAAGTTGGACTGTGAATACGTGTACTTACTTTCTTGTTCTTCCACTACTTGTACACGAGTAATCAAAAATCATTCCAAATCTGAGGTTTTATTTTCAAAATAGATCCTCATTTCAAGAAAAAGTCTTCTGTACCCCTAGCCTATTTTTAATACACTAATAAAGAACTTACTTCTTCCACGTTTGCGAACCTCTTTCACCACTCTGATTTTAATACCAGCATCGCTTCCCTCCAACATTGTAGGTGTTATTTTAAATCAATTTGGCACAGATTCAGAAGTAGACTCCATCACTCGTTTTTGGTCATCTCCAGCCACGCTGTAATTTAGAGGCCCTCGAACAAGTGCATTGGTACCAGGCTTATGATCCAAGCCATCTTCGCATCATTTAAGCAATTGAACTCATCATGTAGAGAGTCTAAGTCACCAGGTGACATTTCATCCTCTCCCTTAACAGCTGGAACCGAAGAAGCCATTTGCACAGACAAGCCATCAATTTGCTTTTCCAGCAACTGACAGTTTTCTGCTTTCTTCTCTCCATTACCATCTTGGACAGTACTGATACCAGTGTCTGAAAATTAAGAAGGAGCTTAGTAGTGCATATAACTGCAGGATCAAAAAACACAGAAGGACATTATTCTGCATCCCTTCTTGTTGAAAGTACTGTGTAGAGAGTTACTCAGCACTGTCAGATCACTTCAGTAGTTTTATTCACCCTTTGACGCAACCACAGGAATACCTCCTTTTGGGCTGCTACCGTCTCATATGACTGTCGTTAAGTTATTTGCTGTATTCCCATTTCAGTGACTAAAGTAAACTAAAGTTTCCCCTCCTTCCCCCAGTTCCAGCAAATTTTTCTTTCGACTCTGCTGCAACAGGTGGGTAAATTACTATTTGTGAGAAATTTTAATTTTTTTTTTTTTTTTAAACACACTTTCCTTCCCCACTTCTCCCTTCCCCACTACAGAATACACAAATGAGAATTAAAAGCTGAAATGAAATCCTTGCTACCGCCAAACCATCGTGGTGAAAGGTTTCAGCACTTTTTAGAAACAGTTCAAAATTATTGCTCATTCAGGACTTCGTTACCTATAGCAACAGCCTGTTTGTCTAAGCCGACCAAAGAAATTCAGTCCCAATTAACTCTAAAACTTACGTGTCCTTTTGAATTAACACAGAAAGCACGGAGACCTTTTTTTTTTTTTTTCTGCACACTATGTCCATTTATGACCACACAAGTTCCTGTACTACAACAACTCCAACATACCTTTATTTGTTGGCATGCCTTTGAGGTTCAGATATGGTGACGGAGATCCAGCAGCACAGGGTGGCCCTTTCCCACCAACATGGTTTGTCACAACAGTGATTGTGGCCGTCGCAATAGCGGCGACATGCTACGCCTTCTCTCTTTAGTGATGCTGGAGTATTGGGCTCTCCAGGACGCTTGATCTTAATTCTGAGGCCCAGCAACAAATTTATCTGCTTCATCTATCATCATACCCTGAAAAGACTTTTTTTTTTTTTTTTAATATAAGTAAAATACAATTGCTTCGTCAATTCACTACCAGAGTATTTGCCTCCGTGTTACAATTCAGTTACTTTTCAAATAATGATACAGCAGATAGCAAGACTTCTCCTACCTTCTCATCCTGTTTGAACAGACTGCCAAGTGTATGAAGAAGCCTTTTTGGTTGATCTGGATCAATCTCCCGAAGGGGTGAAGGCATCATTTTCAACTACTCCTGATGATTTCCCCTTTGAGCAACAGGAATGCCGTGAAGGCAGTCTGCAGCAGAACAAGGTATCTAAATTTAGTCTACCTTAAGACTAAGGAAATACAAGCCTCGCATGCTTCCATTTCCAGTGTTAGCATTTAAGAACTAGAAATCACTATTTCCTCCCTCTACAAAACAAAGGAAAAGCAAAAGGCAAATAAAGCCCCTCTTTCCTTTCACCATCACTATAAGAACATCTACTGCATCCTGTTGCACAGGAAAGCTCACCCATGAAACTTAATTTTCAAATTCCAAGCACGCACAACATGTTTTGTGACAGAAGGCAGAAATTTCATTCTTTTCCTTCAGAATCTAGGGAAGGACGACTGACCCAAGAAACGGTGCAAAGTCTACTTCCTCTCCCACACCGAGGACAGAAACACTACTTAGGTGAATTAAATAGCTGTACCAGAATATTAATAAATAATTGTGTCCATTTACCTTCATCCTGCCCCACGATATCCCTGTGTGTTTTCAGAAGATTGGTTCTCATTCCGGTTAGCTGATCTAGAAGACTGTGACAAGACATATCATATGCATTTCTGAATGCCCGTGGCTTCAAATCCTAGTTTTATAATAAAACAAGTAACTTTCAGTTAACCCGCGAGTTCTCACGCACAAAGAAATTGCTCTGTGGGCTGTACTACCGTTAACTACTAAAAAAAAAAAAAAAAAAAAAATTCCAAAACAACTTCAGACATTCTGAACGTATTCTGAAACAACTTTCTTTCCATCTCTCTGGAAAGAGCTTTCCTCCTATCTGTGACAAAGGGAAAAAAAAAAAAAAAAAAGTTGTGATCGCGGGAGTCGTTACACAAAGCCACACTCTGTGAATTCACTACTACAGTTAAGATCATTTTTAGTCAAAAAATACCTCGGCAGCAATGCTATCACTGCAAACATAGCGTTGCCAAAAAAAAAAAAAAAAAAAAAAATTCAACTCAAGATATAGGAGAGGGCGAGCTAAAAGCACAAATAACATGACCGATGGAGGCTGCAACAACCACCTGGTAGATGGTTGTCCACAGCCCTCGGATTGCATGGTCGTCTTTCCTGACAAACGAATACTGGAAGAACAGAAAAGATACACCGTGTGTCCGCAAAAGCCTTCGGGGAGACTACTGAAAGGAAAACCAAACCAAAAAACTAGGAACAGCAAGTGGCGTATACGTCAGTTTTGTTAACAGAGCACCACTAATGTACCAGGAATTTCCACATTCTTCGCCCCTCCTCTACCTTGAAAATGTCACCCAATTCTGTCAGTGTCTTCACCATCAGCATTTATTTATTTATTTCGTTTTTCACGTGGACATCCAAGGAAAACATTTCGAGTCCCTGTCATCGAGGAAGAAGAGGAGAGGGGGGGGGAGGAAAAAAAAAAAAAAAAAAAAAGAGAGATGAGGGGGGAAGAAGCACTGCCATTCCCTTTCCTCGGTAATGCGAGCAAAAAGCTCAGGCGCTCAGCAACAACGTGCTTTGAAAGATAAAACACAGAAGAAACTGCACATTATTTAGTCTCAGCTATAGAGTCACGTGTATTTGTACCTGCTCATTTATTCATCTGCCAGTGTATTTTAGTACAAACGCTACAGAACATAGAAACCGCAAGGTTACTACTACCTTTTGTGACCGACGCGATCTTTGGCAGGAACAGCTATCGAGAAAGAACCAACAAAATCCCCTTCGTCGACAGCCATCTGAACCTTTATCGTCTAACAGCAGTCCTACAAACATCCCCTGGGATGCTCAACTCCTGAAACTTTCTGTTCAACTTGAGGCAGAACAAGCCCTTACCCTGGGCACCTTCACCCAGCTCTCCACTGCTAGCAGAGTAGCACCCTGATACTGTCCAGGACGCGCTGCAGCAGCCTACTCGCTTACGCGTATTTACTGCAGCCTGGTTCGACACGCGCACAGAGGGACCCACGAAAAATCCACCCTTTCCTTCAGAGAACTAAATACATACATACGGATGACACGGTAAGGAAGAAAAGCTGAACACACAGCATGCGGTCCTTTACCGTGGGGCAGATCCAGCATCAGCACAAGGAGCTTTGGGGCACGTGAGCGATCATCTACACCGGCCATCGCGACAAGCCAAACTCACGCACACAAGCCTCGACCTAAAAAAAAAAAAAAACAAAAAAAAACAAACAAACAAAAAAAAAAAACACACAGAACACATTAAGTTCCTTTATAGCTTATGGAAGTAACAACCAGCATCTTAGATGCAGTTGGATAGTTGGATTGCATCAGCTTAGGGACTGCCTCCTTCAAAACGCACAGGGGGGTGGGGAAACCAGTCTTGGAAACCTGTTGCCTAACAGGAAGGAGACTGTTGTTTTCTCCTCCATAGGTGACGTTCTTCCAAGCATCGTCCTGCTCCTGGATTTTACCAGCCACGACGGGATGGTCCTACCAGCGTGAGTCGGGAACGCTTCCCACGGGGTTTCTGTGACACTGAAGTAAGTTTTCTGCAGGTACAAGTAACGCAGCACGAGACGGCAAGGAAGCTAAGGCACCGTCTGCAGCACAGCACGTGTGCGATATTGGGCCTGAGGGGACCAGTCAAAGCCTGCAGTAATCGCTGAACAGGTGGGCAAGCAGGGAGCCCTACGGGAAACAAAGCTCACGTTCTGCAAAGCTCTTTTCCCGTCAAGAAGACGGCCTTTTCTATTCAGCGCATTTACTGAACTTTAGGCTACTTCCCATTCGCTTTGGCAAGTTAGCCTTTGCGTAAGCCAAGAGGTTTTAAACTGCCAAGCACCACTGATGGTTCTTGTTCTCCAACAACAGGGAATTTCAGTCAGGGCACTCGTTAACAGGAAAGTCTGGCTCTGTTTCACACAAATCACGTACCTAAACCACGGAGACAGGAGTCTGCAGGAAGAACTCTTTAAAAGGTGAACTTAAAGAGAAGGATACTACTCATTTTTCCAGAACTTCTGCAAGGACTGCGGCAAAAAAAAGGCTGAACCAGGGACGTCTCTATCATCCCCTCTAGAATTCAGCAACTCCATACAGTTATGGGTCAAATACCACAGCTGCAGCGCAAGACAAACAAAGACCTCGAAGGTCACGTTTCTGCCTGCGTACCGAGCTCCGCTGGGAAGACCCCCCACCTCTGGAAAGACCCCCAGCCGCTCAACTCCCAAGCAACGTTGCCACGGCCAGTGCTTACGCAGAGTTTTGCTCTCTCTCGCTGCTCAGTACAGGCCCAAGGCCTCCTTTATTGCACACAGTTCAAGCAAAACTCTTGGGACATAACCAATAGACAGACAGACAGACAGAAATTGCCTCTCACGTCTGTCCTCACTGACCGCAACCAGCGTCCTGGAAAGCCCCGCAAGCACCAGTCTATTCCTAGGACAACTCCGAAAGCTGAGGCGGGACAAAGTTTAGCCTCTCGTACCAAAGACTGAGCAACAGACAGAGCCTGACAGGCCAATTCATTCTAGGTCTAAGAGGCTACTACGACTCGGCAGGCACTACGTGCCTTCCTTCCCTTTGCGCTTCCCAGCGCCGAGCAGCTCGCGCTTCCGCAAATTCAATGAAGCCTTTGAGCCGGGGCTGCAGGAAGCTTACGAGCACGCCTTGATTCCACCCCGAGGTCGCTGCGACTTACCTGGACAGTCGGGACGGACGGGCTGCTCTCTCTCCTGAGAACCCTGCGACCGCAGCACGCCAGCTGCGGCTTTCCTCGCTTTACCCGGTGCGCCACCTTCGCTCGGCAACAAACCCCGCAGGGGTCCTAGCGGCGGGGAGCTGCTTCTGCCCCGGTGAACCGCAGCACAAGGAGAGAGCCGGCTGTCAGGACGCAGGGAGAGGAAAGCCTCCGAGGCGCGGCGCGGCGCAGCCCAACGATCAAGCGCAGCGAGGACCCGTGCCCGGCCTCAACACCCCCCGCCCCTCCCGGCCCGACGGTCCGAGGAGGCACCCCCGGAGGCTCTCGCTCGCCTCACCGCCGGCAACCGCGCTCGCCGCCAGCGGCAACCTGCGCCCCCCGGCGCGCACGGCCCGGCCCCGGCCCCGGCCCGGCCGCGCAGCCCGGAGCCCACGTGGCCGCCCGGCAGCGCAGAACTACAGCTCCCAGCATGCCTCGGGACGGAGCAGTCCAGCCAACCCAGAGGGGCGTCGGCCACACGCACGCAACGGCACCTCCTCCTGCTGCCCTCTCTGCCCCCCCCCCGCCGCCACAGCCGCCCCCCTCTCCCCTGTCCCCTCTCCCCCAGCCCCCCGAAGCCGCCCCAGCTCCTCTCGTGCTCCGAGCATCTCCAGCATTTCAGGAACTGGAACCCTGGAACCGCTGACGTCTGGCACGTGTCAGAAACGTGGCAGGAGACGTACTCTGCTGTCGCAAGGCACTTGCAAAGCCGGCCCGACAGCTGAAGCAGACTCACACAGTCCACCGACCAACTCGGGGCCCCCACTGCTGTCCACTCACCCTCATGCTTCGTTCAAGCTTCCGTGCCTACGCCCTGAGCTACAAGAAACAAAGAGAGAAGGTCACATCCACAATGGATACGCAAACAGTGCCGCACATGCAGAGGACTCAAACACAGAGACCAGAGCCAGACAAATAAAAACAAACAAACAAACAAACAAACTGAAGTCCACAAATGCCACAAGGCCATGAATGCATAGCAGCCCCGGCAGGGGTAATGACAGACATACCCTCTGCAGATGAAAAAGGTGACCCTGCTCAGTCTCTTGGTAATACTGCACCAACGCGGTCAAGCCTCTTGTAGCATGTCATCAAGCTGGTTTTAGTCCTCTGGAGAGTTACACAAGTGGGTTGATTCATCTAGAGATTAAAATACAGATCAAACACAGGAGCGTATCCCACCATCCCAAAAAAAAAGTGAGCCAGCAACCTCTGCTAAATATCCCTCTATGAAGTGAATTCCAAGCCCTTAGAATTCCAGAAATCCATAGACTCCAGCCTGCCTAGAGAACCCGGCAACTGACTGAAGGAAAAACAAAGCACTTACCCCCAAAGAGCAGCCCAGGCAGAAGGAGCTCTCTGACGGCATACTTGGGGCTCATATACCTTTTGGTCCCACCCAGCACCCAAACCCAATCACCTGGGAAAGGGGAGGGGCAAAGCACAAGAAAGTAGAAAGAGGAGGAGCAGCAGCTGTGGTTTATTTACTTATTTATAAGGCTTAGCTCAACAGCATGCAGAGGGCAGACAAGAGAACTGGGGTGTTTCTAGAAGCAACAATCCCCACGCTTTCGCTGCAGCTTTGAATATTGAAAGGACAACACAACCAAGCAAGTAACTGAAGCTTTTTCAGCTCGAATTAGCTCAAACTTTTATTTACGCAGAAAGAAAAATCTAGGAGCAGAACAGATTATACGCCAACAAAATCAATTCCGTTCCACTCGCAGCAAAAATCACTTACTTCAGCAGGCTATCTGAGAACCAAAAGGCTATGCTGATGGGTCAAAACACACTACAGGACACTGGGGCCGGGCCCTCCGCTGCACCCACTTAAAACCCATCCCTACACTCACCAAGGTGCAACCCCAACCCGAACACAGACGCAGCATTTCAGCCTCAACACAGTTTCCAGAACTGCTGGAAAGCAGGCTTCATCCTCAGCGAGGCGTGCTCAGGCTGCACAGGAGGGGGCTTCGGGCACCTCTTTGCCTACCAAAGAAGACCGCCATCAGCGCCTGCTTTGTTCCGATCCTAAAGGCTAACATCACAGCCCACGTTGCCTGGGACACCTGATAAACAGAAGAGAAAGCAGCCATACCGTTTTCAAGCCGTCCCTGCACGTGTCGCTCCTCGATGATCTGCAACCTCTTCTCAAATCCTCAACCGCTTCTGTGGAGAGCCTGCCATGGCACCTGCAAAGCAAGACCCTTCACAGTCACCTCGTGCTACTTGGCAGTTCTGCTCCAATCCAGCTCACAAACAGCCCGCCCTTCCCGTGCTGCTCTTCAGAGTGCAGCTTGGCCCCACTCAGCCTGTGCGACACACCTGTGAAACAAAAAGAAAAGCATAGGCTGAAGCAGCATCCAAAGCCACAGCACAGCTGGGACAGTTACTCTCATCTGCTCCCTAACCTCTGCTCCCTCACCTGCCCTCGAGGCAGATGCTTCCATCTGCTCTCTTAGGCCAGCTACAACACCCCTGAAATATAAACAGGATTTTTACTGTACTTTGTGCAGTTAAGTAACTGCAGTGACAACTGCACCCCTAAAGTACCTGCTACATCTGTTCATCGCTCACCTTGCCAAAAGCAGCTCCGGTCAAGTCCCGCGTTGTACACTGTGTTTCAGCTTTAACAAATGAAAACGGTCACAAGATAATCATTCAGCTGCCAGCATTAGCACCCATCCCTCAACAACACAAAGGGACCCCGTTTACAATATTATCATTTCAAAACAGCAGCCCCCTTGCCTCAGCACACCTCAGAAGTAGACCAAGCCAGTCACCGAGCTGCCTACGGAGCGCTGAACAGTTCCGGAAGGAGCTCTTTCCTGTGACAGGTTCCTCCAAAGGTTTACACTGTACTGGGAACAGGATAGAAATAAAAATAAAACTTTCAAAACCCCATATCTGTAAGCTTTCAAGATTCGACAGACCTCCTCCTCAAGCACACCGTTCAAGCACTATGCGAGCAGCTGCTCACAAGCAGCTCAACTCTCCCCCCCACACACACATCTGACAAACACCACAGAGATGACTGTGCCTGCTGCCCTTCAGTACGTGCGCAGAGGCAGACCAGATGTCTTCGCCAACACAGTCCGGACAATGTATTAGCACACCCATGCACTGCCACGTTAGCTGTCATCACTAACTGCCAGGCAGGACAGCTCCAGACCAAACACATACACACACAGGCACGCCGCAAACACTACAAACAAAACACACAACACAAGGCGCAAGAAAAAGTGAGCCCCGGAGGGAAGCCCTATGGCAACAGCAAGTCAGAACAGGTGCTCTGCACCAGACCCAAGGAGAGACGCAAATGTCACGACACGCAACTGGAAGACACTGCCAGAACTGGGGTGATGGAGGCCTAAAAAGCCTGCCTTCAAGGCAAGAGACCAGAAGGATGGGGACTGAAAACCCCATATGATTCAAAGATTGAAGCCGAAATTCCTTTAAGCGGTATATTCTTTATTGCAGCGCTGGATGCACGGGGGATCTCTCCACCTATCGTGCATACCCAAAGCAGAAAGCAGTCTTGAATTTATACAATCAATCAATATTCTACCGGCGCCTATACATATTCATTACCTACCCCCGCCTTCCCTCGCTTCTCATGCTAATTAGCCTTTTGGCACCTTGCGCCTGCGTAGAGCCTCCCAAGAATTGTGGGCAGGGGCCTTTGGGACATGGGCAGGGGTCTTTGGGAGGAAGACCCCGAGTCTTCCTCACAGTGTACTTTTCACCTTTGGTCAGGAATCCGCTGAGTTGGCATGTTTCTTAATCGCAAGAGCTGGCTGTTGCTAATTCTTCCCTTTGTTGTGTCTTTATAATGAATTCCAACGTCCAGTTTTGAGATTTATAGTCCTTACATTTGTTTCACTGTCCGTCTGCCGCTTCCTTATCGTGAGTTCCGGTGTCTTGTTTCGAGATATACAGTCCTTGTCAGGGGACTGCCCTTGCCTCCCCAATACCTCCTTAATCACATAAGACGACGCTTAGGAAATCAATTTCCAAGCAAGAGCTCCTGATGCGGCCCAGATGACTTCCGCAAGAGTGAGGATGGAAACAGACGCCATCTCAAACCGAATACGATGCACGAGACCTGAAACAGAACTGCATTTCAAGCAGCGACTGCAAGACAAGAAGTGCTCGGATCAGAGCCACGATGACAAAACAAGCACTGAGGCCCTTCAGCACCGCTACCAAGTCCCCTGTCTGGTCAGTCCAGTGTAAAAAGCTAGAAGGATATCAAGACCCGAGAAGCACAGAACAGACGCTGCAGAAGCAACACTACAGGACAGACGAACAGAAGGAAACCGTCCTGCCTGGCGCACGCACTCACGCTACAAAATAATCCCGCTGCTTCTATTAGCCTGGTGACCCAGCCACAAGCAGCCTGAACGTGACCCAGCCTGAACCACCCTCTCCGTGGCACCAAGTCTAGTCAGCCAGCAGGCACCATGCTCCTCTGGCTCCCAGCTCCCATTAGCCACCCCAGATATGCAAATACCAGGTGCCCCCCAACTTAGCTCTCAGGTTGCTGCATGGTAAATTCCCTCCGCCTCAAGAAATACACAGGCACTGGTCGTCATCTTAGGCAATTGCCAGGCTCATCATCAGCTGCAAAAACAGAGTACCAGCACTCACTAGCATGCCGGTCATGATGCCCAACCTTCTCCACAACGCTGACTACTGCTGATGCAACATACAACTATGCTCACCTGTTCCTCTCCAAATCCAAGCTCCAACAGTGCAACCAGTATCATCCACACCACCTGGGAAAACAAAGGGATTAAACGATCGTTGCGTTCACAACACATCACCCAATGGTGTTTTTTTTTTGTTGTTGTTGTTTTTGTTATTGTTGTTTTTTGTGTGTGTGTTTCCTGTATTTATTTATTTTTTAGTCTGCTTTAGCTCAACGGCATGCAGAGGGCAGACAAGAAAACTGGGGTGTTTCTTGAAGCAACAATCCCCACGCTTTTGCTGTAGCTTTGAATATTAAAAGGACAATACGACCCAGCAAGTAACTGGAACTTTCTTACCTGGAATTAGCTCAAACTTTTCTTCACATTGAAAGAAAAATCTAGGAGCAGAACAGATTATACACCAACAAAATTGAGTCCATTTCATCCCCAGAAAAAAAATCACATACTCTCATCCCCTCCTGTACCTCAGCCGCTTGCCTACCCCACGTGGCACACGCTTCCATCTGTTCTCTTTACCCACTTATAGCACCTCTAAAAGGCAAACTGGAATTTTACTCTATTGGCTGCAGGAAAATAACTGCAGTGACAACCGCGCCCCAAACTGAGCCAGCAGCCCCTACTAAACATCCCTCTACTAAGTGAATTCCAAGCACTTAAAATCCAGAAATCCATAGACTCCAGCCTGCCTAAACAACCCTGCAACGGACAGAAGGAAAAACAAAGCACTGCCCCCAAAGAGCAGCCCAGGCAGAAGGAGCTCTCTGATGGCATGCCTGGGGCTCATATAGCATTTAGCCCCGCCCAGCACCCAAACCCAATCACCTGGGAAAGGGGAGGGGCAAAGCACATGAAAGTAGGAAGAGAGCAAAAGAAGCAGCTGTGTTTTGTTTTTTCCTTTGTTTTTTAAAATCTGTTTTATCTCAAAAACATTCAGAGAGCAGACAAGAGACCTGTGGTGTTTCTAGAAGCAAAAATCCCCTTTTGCTTTTGCTGCAGCTTTTAATGTTGAACTGATAGCGGCACCAAGCAAGTAACTGAAACTTCTTCAACTGGAATTAGTTTAAACACGCTCACCGTCATCTGCAAACACAGAGAACCAGCATTCACTAGCCCTAACCCTAACCCCAACCCGCACCCTAAACTCTAACCCTAGCCCCAGCCCTAGTCCCTAACCCCAACCCTAGTTCCCGAGAACTTCATTTCCAGGCATGCTCTGGGCGCTCAACATGGCCTCCCGGAGGTCCGGAGTCCCAGAACTACATTTCCCGGCATGCTCTGGGCACCCAACATGGCCTCCCGGAAGTTCGGAGTCCCAGAACTACATCTCCCGGCATGCTCTGGGCAGTCAAGACGGCCTACCGGAAGCCTGGTGCCGGAAAACTACACCTACCAGAATTCCCTGGACAGCCAGCACGGCCAATCAGAGGCCGAGTTTTCGAGAACTACATTTAACAGCACTCACTGTAACCCTAGCCCTTCCCGCCCTTACACAAAAAAGCCTCAAGCCCTAAACATCCTCGAAACCCCTACAGACCTAACCCAAATTATTTACCACACTAAACCCCTGAAGTCCTATGCCTAAAACCCCTAACCCAATAAATTGAGACGCTCAAATCCCAAACCCGCAAAATTGAGATGCTCAAATCCCAAACCCAAAAAAATAGGACGCTCAAATCCCAAACCCCCTTCCAAAAAAGAAAAAGAAAAATCAAGAAAAAGAAAAATCAAACAAAACAAAAACAACAAAAGGGGTAGATCTGGTGGCATCTGCCCTGTAACCCTGCAAAAATCACGAGGGACCTAGAACAACAAAGCAAACGCACAAAATAACATTGACATCCTATCCATAAATGTGCTATAACAATTAATCACCTCCAAAGAGCTTCAAGCAATAAATGCACATACTACTAGATCGGTTTCCTCTAAAAGATCGTACCAGACCCTGACCCACCAACAGAACCCTGCATGTAGCTAACAGAAGCATCAACAAAGCACTGACCCCAAAGAGCAGCCCAGGCAGAAGGAGCTCTCTGATGCCGTGCCTGGGGCTCCTATACCATTTGGCCCCGCCCAGCACCCAAACCCAATCACCTGGGAAAGGGGAGGGGGCAAACCACAAGAAAGAGAGCAGGAGCAGCAGCAGCTGTGTTCTTTTATTTATTTATTTATTTGGTTTTTTTTTGTGCCTATCCCTAGTTTACAGCATGCAGAGTGCAGACAAAAGAACTGGGGTGTTTCTAGAAGCAAAATTTACCGTATTTATGCCTCAGCTTTGAACATAGAAAGGACAATACAACCAAGAAAGTAAATGAAATATTTTCCACGGGAATTAGCTCAAACTTTAGTGTTAGGTCAGAGGCTGGACTCAATGATCTTGAGGTCTCTTCCAACCTAGAAGATCTGTGATTCTGTGTGATTTACATATGAAGAAAAACCTAGGAGCGTAGGAAATTACACATCAAAAAAAACAACGACGTAATAAGCAACGCGCATGCACGGCCCCACGGCCGCCTGCAGTACTCGTTTTCCACCAGCAGGAGGCGGCAGAGGGCGCCCCCGGGCCCCACCGCGCATGCGCCCCCCTCGGCCGCCTGCAGTACTCGATCTCCACCAGCAGGTGGCGGTAGAGGACGCCCGCGGGCGTCACCGCGCATGCGCGCCCCCCGGCCGCCTGCAGTACTCACTTCACACCAGCAGGTGGCGGCAGAGGGCGCCCGCGGGCGTCACCGCGCATGCGCGCCCCCCGGCCGCCTGCAGTACCCGAATAACAGCAGCAGGTGGCGGCAGAGGGCGCCCGCGGGCGTCACCGCGCATGCGCGCCCCCCGGCCGCCTGCAGTACCCGAATACCACCAGCAGGTGGCGGCAGAGGGCGCCACCGGACCCCACCGCGCATGCGCGCCCCTCGGCCGCCTGCAGTATCCTTTCTCCACCAGCAGGTGGCGGCAGAGGGCGCCCCCGGGCCCCACCGCGCATTCGCGCTCCCCGGACGCCTGCAGTACTCACTTCACACCAGCAGGTGGCGGCAGAGGGCGCCCGCGGGCGTCACCGCGCATGCGCGCCCCCCGGCCGCCTGCAATACCCGATTAAAACCAGCAGGTGGCGGCAGAGGGCGCCCCCGGGCGTCACCGCGCATGCGCGCTCCCCGGCCGCCTGCAGTACTCGTTCTCCACCAGCAGGTGGCGGCAGAGGGCGCCACCGGACCGCACCGCGCATGCGCGCCCCTCGGCCGCCTGCAGTACTCGCTTCCCACCAGCAGGTGGCGGCAGAGGGCGCCCGCGGGAGTCACCGCGCTATGCGCGCCCCCCGGCCGCCTGCAGTACCCGAATGACACCAGCAGGTGGCGGCAGAGGGCACCCGCGGGAGTCACCGCGCTATGCGCGGCCCCCGGCCGCCTGCAGTACCCGAATAACAGCAGCAGGTGGCGGCAGAGGGCGCCCGCCGGCGTCACCGCGCATGCGCGGCCCTCGGCCGCCTGCAGTACCCCTTTCCCACCAGCAGGTGGCGGTAGAGGGCGCCCGCGGGAGGCCTTGTCGGGCGGATCACAGCTCGCCTACTGTGCCATTCGGAGCTTGTGGCTGTATTTTTTCCAACGTGTTTGCTACCCACACCCCGCGGGGCAGCTTGTCTTACAACGAATTCTCTCTGTTAATATTCTCTTTAAGGCGGGCACGAAGCATCCACTGCTCTTCTAAGCAAGCAACCTTCCTTCTGTGCTCCCTTCGGGATGCAGGACTACGTGCACTGAGATTTATTCCACTCATTTTTTCTTCGCCTTTTCATTGGCACAGTCTCCAAGGACGCCTGGCTTTCTTCTCACAGACTCGCGTCCGTTTCAGCGTAAGGCATCTTTTCCCTCCGCCGCTCTAATCCAAATTCAAATTATCCAGATAAAACAATAGCGAGGTAAGAGAGAACTGTCTGAGTTAAAGTCACCATCTTTCTGTAACTAATTTAGCAGACAGCTGTACCACATCAGAGGAGGAGGTTTAGATGCTAACCAGGTCACAGGCCCTGCTCAGGCACATCGCGGTCAAGTGAGTGCCCCCGGAATCACTAAAGAAACTTAAGTAAGAATCTACTAGAAGAAAGCTGTCTCCTCTTACCACCACCTATTTAAGAGATAGCGTAGTACAGGCAGTTCTACACGCATAAAACCACATACACACAGTATACCTGACCCAAGTAAATTCCCTCTTAGAAGTCCACCATTAAGCAAAAGAGGCGTATTGTGGTGACATACAGCTGCCGTGTAATGATCCTGAAGGGATGAACCGCCCTATGTATTCCAAGGTACTACTGTGGTTTGGTTTTTTTTTTGTTTGTTTTGTTTTTGTTTTTTTTTCCCCCCCCAAGTACGTTCAACGGTACAGATAAGTACGTTCCCGATAAGAAAAAGAGTTCAGAATTGTTTATAACGAGTTCGTTCCACGTGTCACTTTCTCACTTAACGTAGTAATAAAGATACGCTGCTGCTTTTGGATTTAATTTCCTTCTTGAATCTCACTGGTGTAATTCCAATGGTCAAACAACCTCTTCCAGAAAGACCAGCCCCCTGCTTCACAGGAGAAGGAAAAGATGTCTCACACACGCTGGCTAGTACTAAAAAGAGGAAGAGGAAGAGAAGTTCAGGCCATCAACGTAAGTATGTTTCCCTGCCTCTTCTGCTGGCTGGTCAAGTGGAATCCTCAGGACAGCCCCAGTACCTTGTGAAGAGCTTGTTAACGCCAGCACAACTTCAACTTGTCTTTTAAAAGAAAGCTGTTAAAGGAGCAGGAGACTGTTTTTAAATGAGAACAACCGAAAATAAAATTATCTGAAGAGCCACTTACTACTGGCACATTACCGTTTAAAAGGAAAATATTAATTACGTGCAGGTGCTCCAGTCTTCGTTGCATTTTCTGTGATTCACAACATTACCTTTGAACAAAAGAGTAAGAGGAACGGAAGGGAGGATATTAACTCGGGTAACCAAGGATTTGGCAAGCTGGAACTTGGTGTCTTTAACACTTTAGCCTTGGAGCAAAAATGTACACCCTGTACAGGCTGAGCTGACTGATGAGGCAGGTGCTCCAGGGTACGTGCTACCGGGAGGTAAGTAACAAACACATTCCGCAGCTATTACCAGAAGTGGGGTTTCAGGATATGCAGACTGGTTTCACAAAAAATATTAGCGGTCTGTTGGTGACAGACAATTCGAGGAATTCAGCGCTGCCCATTACAGACTCCTCAGATCAGCACTTAATGAGAATTAATAAAACGGTTTATTTTTTATATATATATATATATATATAAAATAAACCATTTTATATATACATATATACATATATATATATATATACACATATACACACACACACACACACCTATGTTCAAAAAAATGTATACAGTTAAAATATCAAATTAGTGATCCGGTAACAACACTGTTCAAAACCAGTCTCTTTTGTATGAACATTAAAATAAATGCACACTTTTAAAAGCATTTCTTTTTAGTGCTTCCAAAGCACAGCGTGTGCCAAGGCAAGGCCACCTGAAGAATCTCCGTCCTGCTCACGGGATGAAAGAGAACTGAAGTCAGGGACCTGGGAAGCCTCAGGTGCGCTTTCATAATGTCTGCAGATAAAAACAGAAGAGAGTCTGAGGTAGATTGTTTAGTAACCACCAAGTGGTAACAGTCACAGGGCTGTCTTTAGCTTTCATTAACACAACAGCAGTTTCTTTACTCTCGATCTACGCTGAATCTCAAGTTTAAAGGCATGGCTAGCAGTTCTTGGGAACAAGACCCTCGTCTCTGTGCTGGCAACATGCAATATTACCAGTGCAGGTGTTTCTGGGAGTTTTTTTTGTTTGTTTGTTTGTTTTTTTATTGGGGGGGGGGGGGGGGGGGGGGGAGACACGACACACAACAGATGGGATCTCTCCACAATGCAGACACTGTGTGCATTTGACAGTGCCCCATTTTAGTGCGATCCACTGCCTATTGCACGTAAAACGGCTAATGACAGTATTCAAGTGAGTAAATTCTCACCACCTGCAGGAGGGGCAGCAATGGTTATTTTTTTCAGCCTGTTGAGCAAAGAGCACCCTCCACAGGAAAAAAGCCACACCTTTCATAGCACGTCCTTAAGGTTACAGCCCAGCTTCTGCCGATAGAGGTTCGTAAAGTTAAAGCTCTGCTGCTTCTTCTCAGACTCTGACAGTAAGATCACTTGACCGCCAGGATGGCGAGGGCAACAGCTACGTCCTCTTCCACTCTTCTGCGGCACAGCAAACTCATTCCCGGTCCGTATTCCTCTGGCTGGTACACTATTATCTACCGTTCACCTGATTAACTCTGTTGGGTAGGCTGTTGAACTCTAGCTCCTCTAGCGTTCTCTCTAAGTGCTGTATTAAGACACGATTTTTAAACCTAGGGAAGTAATTTCATTTCTTCTTCCAAAAACAGCAGTTAAATAACTCAGTATTATTTTGCCACGACAAACAGTATTAGCAGAGGCTCTCTGTTTCCAGCATGGAAGAGCTTCCCTCATTTCTGACATCAGAATGGCAAATTTAATTTGATACAGCCATCTTTCCCCAACCCACGCAAATTCTGGGTCTTTCTTCCATAACCACCCATATCTTTCTATTTCACACTTCAGCTCTAGGTAACGACCATTTACTTCAGAAAATACAACGGCAGTTTGACCGCTGAAACTGTAATAATTTCAGTATGTCAAAACAAAACACTTGTTTTGGAAAAGATTGAGATTTGCTATCATGAACAACGTTAGCGTTTAACTCTGAATCATTCGTATCTATACAAACCTTGCTCCTTCCCTTATAGCAAATTCAATGAAATACTTCTGAGTTTCCATCCGTCCTTGTACGTACCTCCTCAAGAAGAGAGAAGATTTTTTTCACGATCTTAAAGAAGAGATCCAAACAGATATTAGAAACAGATCTTGTAAATGCATTTTCAGTAAATCTCAACAGCCAAAAGGAAAAACAACACAGCCTAGAGTTTCCCATTTCTGCATACAGTAATGCACATAAGAAAAAAAAGCCAGCATGCCAATAATTTGAAGTGATATCGATTAGCTGATATTCAAATGTAACGCTGAATTTTGTTCTCTTAAAAGAGCAGTATCTAGAAACACCTGCCCTTGGAAAATGCAGACTAGGTTTAATCAGCAGAGAAGCCTTGTATCTCCACGAACACGCTGCCATGATCAGCAGTTAATAGAAACAAAGGGATACCAAGCCATGTTTCAACCTAGAGCTGTCATTTTTGAAAGCAGAGGTTTAAGATAACTACTCTTTACAAGATGACCGATCTATGTGGAGCATGAGCACGATTGTCTCGTATAAAGTTTAACAAAAAAAAAAAAAAAAAAAAGTAGCGCAAAAGAATGAACCGGACACCTTAGATGTGAAACAACAGTATTTTTTCATTGGTTTCTGTGTTTTCTTCTCTGAACCAACTATGAAAACACGAATGGTGCTGTGATTAAGCCTGCTTAAGAGTGCTGCAGTAAGGACGGTGAGGATATAAAGTTGGACTGTGAATACGTGTACTTACTTTCTTGTTCTTCCACTACTTGTACACGAGTAATCAAAAATCATTCCAAATCTGAGGTTTTATTTTCAAAATAGATCCTCATTTCAAGAAAAAGTCTTCTGTACCCCTAGCCTATTTTTAATACACTAATAAAGAACTTACTTCTTCCACGTTTGCGAACCTCTTTCACCACTCTGATTTTAATACCAGCATCGCTTCCCTCCAACATTGTAGGTGTTATTTTAAATCAATTTGGCACAGATTCAGAAGTAGACTCCATCACTCGTTTTTGGTCATCTCCAGCCACGCTGTAATTTAGAGGCCCTCGAACAAGTGCATTGGTACCAGGCTTATGATCCAAGCCATCTTCGCATCATTTAAGCAATTGAACTCATCATGTAGAGAGTCTAAGTCACCAGGTGACATTTCATCCTCTCCCTTAACAGCTGGAACCGAAGAAGCCATTTGCACAGACAAGCCATCAATTTGCTTTTCCAGCAACTGACAGTTTTCTGCTTTCTTCTCTCCATTACCATCTTGGACAGTACTGATACCAGTGTCTGAAAATTAAGAAGGAGCTTAGTAGTGCATATAACTGCAGGATCAAAAAACACAGAAGGACATTATTCTGCATCCCTTCTTGTTGAAAGTACTGTGTAGAGAGTTACTCAGCACTGTCAGATCACTTCAGTAGTTTTATTCACCCTTTGACGCAACCACAGGAATACCTCCTTTTGGGCTGCTACCGTCTCATATGACTGTCGTTAAGTTATTTGCTGTATTCCCATTTCAGTGACTAAAGTAAACTAAAGTTTCCCCTCCTTCCCCCAGTTCCAGCAAATTTTTCTTTCGACTCTGCTGCAACAGGTGGGTAAATTACTATTTGTGAGAAATTTTAATTTTTTTTTTTTTTTTTAAACACACTTTCCTTCCCCACTTCTCCCTTCCCCACTACAGAATACACAAATGAGAATTAAAAGCTGAAATGAAATCCTTGCTACCGCCAAACCATCGTGGTGAAAGGTTTCAGCACTTTTTAGAAACAGTTCAAAATTATTGCTCATTCAGGACTTCGTTACCTATAGCAACAGCCTGTTTGTCTAAGCCGACCAAAGAAATTCAGTCCCAATTAACTCTAAAACTTACGTGTCCTTTTGAATTAACACAGAAAGCACGGAGACCTTTTTTTTTTTTTTTCTGCACACTATGTCCATTTATGACCACACAAGTTCCTGTACTACAACAACTCCAACATACCTTTATTTGTTGGCATGCCTTTGAGGTTCAGATATGGTGACGGAGATCCAGCAGCACAGGGTGGCCCTTTCCCACCAACATGGTTTGTCACAACAGTGATTGTGGCCGTCGCAATAGCGGCGACATGCTACGCCTTCTCTCTTTAGTGATGCTGGAGTATTGGGCTCTCCAGGACGCTTGATCTTAATTCTGAGGCCCAGCAACAAATTTATCTGCTTCATCTATCATCATACCCTGAAAAGACTTTTTTTTTTTTTTTTTAATATAAGTAAAATACAATTGCTTCGTCAATTCACTACCAGAGTATCTGCCTCCGTGTTACAATTCAGTTACTTTTCAAATAATGATACAGCAGATAGCAAGACTTCTCCTACCTTCTCATCCTGTTTGAACAGACTGCCAAGTGTATGAAGAAGCCTTTTTGGTTGATCTGGATCAATCTCCCGAAGGGGTGAAGGCATCATTTTCAACTACTCCTGATGATTTCCCCTTTGAGCAACAGGAACGCCGTGAAGGCAGTCTGCAGCAGAACAAGGTATCTAAATTTAGTCTACCTTAAGACTAAGGAAATACAAGCCTCGCATGCTTCCATTTCCAGTGTTAGCATTTAAGAACTAGAAATCACTATTTCCTCCCTCTACAAAACAAAGGAAAAGCAAAAGGCAAATAAAGCCCCTCTTTCCTTTCACCATCACTATAAGAACATCTACTGCATCCTGTTGCACAGGAAAGCTCACCCATGAAACTTAATTTTCAAATTCCAAGCACGCACAACATGTTTTGTGACAGAAGGCAGAAATTTCATTCTTTTCCTTCAGAATCTAGGGAAGGACGACTGACCCAAGAAACGATGCAAAGTCTACTTCCTCTCCCACACCGAGGACAGAAACACTACTTAGGTGAATTAAATAGCTGTACCAGAATATTAATAAATAATTGTGTCCATTTACCTTCATCCTGCCCCACGATATCCCTGTGTGTTTTCAGAAGATTGGTTCTCATTCCGGTTAGCTGATCTAGAAGACTGTGACAAGACATATCATATGCATTTCTGAATGCCCGTGGCTTCAAATCCTAGTTTTATAATAAAACAAGTAACTTTCAGTTAACCCGCGAGTTCTCACGCACAAAGAAATTGCTCTGTGGGCTGTACTACCGTTAACTACTAAAAAAAAAAAAAAAAAAAAAATTCCGAAACAACTTCAGACATTCTGAACGTATTCTGAAACAACTTTCTTTCCATCTCTCTGGAAAGAGCTTTCCTCCTATCTGTGACAAAGGAAAAAAAAAAAAAAAAAGTTGTGATCACGGGAGTCGTTACACAAAGCCACACTCTGTGAATTCACTACTACAGTTAAGATCATTTTTAGTCAAAAAATACCTCGGCAGCAATGCTATCACTGCAAACATAGCGTTGCCAAAAAAAAAAAAAAAAAAAAAATTCAACTCAAGATATAGGAGAGGGCGAGCTAAAAGCACAAATAACATGACCGATGGAGGCTGCAACAACCACCTGGTAGATGGTTGTCCACAGCCCTCGGATTGCATGGTCGTCTTTCCTGACAAACGAATACTGGAAGAACAGAAAAGATACACCGTGTGTCCGCAAAAGCCTTCGGGGAGACTACTGAAAGGAAAACCAAACCAAAAAACTAGGAACAGCAAGTGGCGTATACGTCAGTTTTGTTAACAGAGCACCACTAATGTACCAGGAATTTCCACATTCTTCGCCCCTCCTCTACCTTGAAAATGTCACCCAATTCTGTCAGTGTCTTCACCATCAGCATTTATTTATTTATTTCGTTTTTCACGTGGACATCCAAGGAAAACATTTCGAGTCCCTGTCATCGAGGAAGAAGAGGAGAGGGGGGGGGGGGAAAAAAAAAAAAAAAAAGAGAGATGAGGGGGGAAGAAGCACTGCCATTCCCTTTCCTCGGTAATGCGAGCAAAAAGCTCAGGCGCTCAGCAACAACGTGCTTTGAAAGATAAAACACAGAAGAAACTGCACATTATTTAGTCTCAGCTATAGAGTCACGTGTATTTGTACCTGCTCATTTATTCATCTGCCAGTGTATTTTAGTACAAACGCTACAGAACATAGAAACCGCAAGGTTACTACTACCTTTTGTGACCGACGCGATCTTTGGCAGGAACAGCTATCGAGAAAGAACCAACAAAATCCCCTTCGTCGACAGCCATCTGAACCTTTATCGTCTAACAGCAGTCCTACAAACATCCCCTGGGATGCTCAACTCCTGAAACTTTCTGTTCAACTTGAGGCAGAACAAGCCCTTACCCTGGGCACCTTCACCCAGCTCTCCACTGCTAGCAGAGTAGCACCCTGATACTGTCCAGGACGCGCTGCAGCAGCCTACTCGCTTACGCGTATTTACTGCAGCCTGGTTCGACACGCGCACAGAGGGACCCACGAAAAATCCACCCTTTCCTTCAGAGAACTAAATACATACATACGGATGACACGGTAAGGAAGAAAAGCTGAACACACAGCATGCGGTCCTTTACCGTGGGGCAGATCCAGCATCAGCACAAGGAGCTTTGGGGCACGTGAGCGATCATCTACACCGGCCATCGCGACAAGCCAAACTCACGCACACAAGCCTCGACCTAAAAAAAAAAAAAAACAAAAACCACAGAACACATTAAGTTCCTTTATAGCTTATGGAAGTAACAACCAGCATCTTAGATGCAGTTGGATAGTTGGATTGCATCAGCTTAGGGACTGCCTCCTTCAAAACGCACAGGGGGGTGGGGAAACCAGTCTTGGAAACCTGTTGCCTAACAGGAAGGAGACTGTTGTTTTCTCCTCCATAGGTGACGTTCTTCCAAGCATCGTCCTGCTCCTGGATTTTACCAGCCACGACGGGATGGTCCTACCAGCGTGAGTCGGGAACGCTTCCCACGGGGTTTCTGTGACACTGAAGTAAGTTTTCTGCAGGTACAAGTAACGCAGCACGAGACGGCAAGGAAGCTAAGGCACCGTCTGCAGCACAGCACGTGTGCGATATTGGGCCTGAGGGGACCAGTCAAAGCCTGCAGTAATCGCTGAACAGGTGGGCAAGCAGGGAGCCCTACGGGAAACAAAGCTCACGTTCTGCAAAGCTCTTTTCCCGTCAAGAAGACGGCCTTTTCTATTCAGCGCATTTACTGAACTTTAGGCTACTTCCCATTCGCTTTGGCAAGTTAGCCTTTGCGTAAGCCAAGAGGTTTTAAACTGCCAAGCACCACTGATGGTTCTTGTTCTCCAACAACAGGGAATTTCAGTCAGGGCACTCGTTAACAGGAAAGTCTGGCTCTGTTTCACACAAATCACGTACCTAAACCACGGAGACAGGAGTCTGCAGGAAGAACTCTTTAAAAGGTGAACTTAAAGAGAAGGATACTACTCATTTTTCCAGAACTTCTGCAAGGACTGCGGCAAAAAAAAGGCTGAACCAGGGACGTCTCTATCATCCCCTCTAGAATTCAGCAACTCCATACAGTTATGGGTCAAATACCACAGCTGCAGCGCAAGACAAACAAAGACCTCGAAGGTCACGTTTCTGCCTGCGTACCGAGCTCCGCTGGGAAGACCCCCCACCTCTGGAAAGACCCCCAGCCGCTCAACTCCCAAGCAACGTTGCCACGGCCAGTGCTTACGCAGAGTTTTGCTCTCTCTCGCTGCTCAGTACAGGCCCAAGGCCTCCTTTATTGCACACAGTTCAAGCAAAACTCTTGGGACATAACCAATAGACAGACAGACAGACAGAAATTGCCTCTCACGTCTGTCCTCACTGACCGCAACCAGCGTCCTGGAAAGCCCCGCAAGCACCAGTCTATTCCTAGGACAACTCCGAAAGCTGAGGCGGGACAAAGTTTAGCCTCTCGTACCAAAGACTGAGCAACAGACAGAGCCTGACAGGCCAATTCATTCTAGGTCTAAGAGGCTACTACGACTCGGCAGGCACTACGTGCCTTCCTTCCCTTTGCGCTTCCCAGCGCCGAGCAGCTCGCGCTTCCGCAAATTCAATGAAGCCTTTGAGCCGGGGCTGCAGGAAGCTTACGAGCACGCCTTGATTCCACCCCGAGGTCGCTGCGACTTACCTGGACAGTCGGGACGGACGGGCTGCTCTCTCTCCTGAGAACCCTGCGACCGCAGCACGCCAGCTGCGGCTTTCCTCGCTTTACCCGGTGCGCCACCTTCGCTCGGCAACAAACCCCGCAGGGGTCCTAGCGGCGGGGAGCTGCTTCTGCCCCGGTGAACCGCAGCACAAGGAGAGAGCCGGCTGTCAGGACGCAGGGAGAGGAAAGCCTCCGAGGCGCGGCGCGGCGCAGCCCAACGATCAAGCGCAGCGAGGACCCGTGCCCGGCCTCAACACCCCCCGCCCCTCCCGGCCCGACGGTCCGAGGAGGCACCCCCGGAGGCTCTCGCTCGCCTCACCGCCGGCAACCGCGCTCGCCGCCAGCGGCAACCTGCGCCCCCCGGCGCGCACGGCCCGGCCCCGGCCCCGGCCCCGGCCCGGCCGCGCAGCCCGGAGCCCACGTGGCCGCCCGGCAGCGCAGAACTACAGCTCCCAGCATGCCTCGGGACGGAGCAGTCCAGCCAACCCAGAGGGGCGTCGGCCACACGCACGCAACGGCACCTCCTCCTGCTGCCCTCTCTGCCCCCCCCCCGCCGCCACAGCCGCCCCCCTCTCCCCTGTCCCCTCTCCCCCAGCCCCCCGAAGCCGCCCCAGCTCCTCTCGTGCTCCGAGCATCTCCAGCATTTCAGGAACTGGAACCCTGGAACCGCTGACGTCTGGCACGTGTCAGAAACGTGGCAGGAGACGTACTCTGCTGTCGCAAGGCACTTGCAAAGCCGGCCCGACAGCTGAAGCAGACTCACACAGTCCACCGACCAACTCGGGGCCCCCACTGCTGTCCACTCACCCTCATGCTTCGTTCAAGCTTCCGTGCCTACGCCCTGAGCTACAAGAAACAAAGAGAGAAGGTCACATCCACAATGGATACGCAAACAGTGCCGCACATGCAGAGGACTCAAACACAGAGACCAGAGCCAGACAAATAAAAACAAACAAACAAACAAACAAACTGAAGTCCACAAATGCCACAAGGCCATGAATGCATAGCAGCCCCGGCAGGGGTAATGACAGACATACCCTCTGCAGATGAAAAAGGTGACCCTGCTCAGTCTCTTGGTAATACTGCACCAACGCGGTCAAGCCTCTTGTAGCATGTCATCAAGCTGGTTTTAGTCCTCTGGAGAGTTACACAAGTGGGTTGATTCATCTAGAGATTAAAATACAGATCAAACACAGGAGCGTATCCCACCATCCCAAAAAAAAAGTGAGCCAGCAACCTCTGCTAAATATCCCTCTATGAAGTGAATTCCAAGCCCTTAGAATTCCAGAAATCCATAGACTCCAGCCTGCCTAGAGAACCCGGCAACTGACTGAAGGAAAAACAAAGCACTTACCCCCAAAGAGCAGCCCAGGCAGAAGGAGCTCTCTGACGGCATACTTGGGGCTCATATACCTTTTGGTCCCACCCAGCACCCAAACCCAATCACCTGGGAAAGGGGAGGGGCAAAGCACAAGAAAGTAGAAAGAGGAGGAGCAGCAGCTGTGGTTTATTTACTTATTTATAAGGCTTAGCTCAACAGCATGCAGAGGGCAGACAAGAGAACTGGGGTGTTTCTAGAAGCAACAATCCCCACGCTTTCGCTGCAGCTTTGAATATTGAAAGGACAACACAACCAAGCAAGTAACTGAAGCTTTTTCAGCTCGAATTAGCTCAAACTTTTATTTATGCAGAAAGAAAAATCTAGGAGCAGAACAGATTATACGCCAACAAAATCAATTCCGTTCCACTCGCAGCAAAAATCACTTACTTCAGCAGGCTACCTGAGAACCAAAAGGCTATGCTGATGGGTCAAAACACACTACAGGACACTGGGGCCGGGCCCTCCGCTGCACCCACTTAAAACCCATCCCTACACTCACCAAGGTGCAACCCCAACCCGAACACAGACGCAGCATTTCAGCCTCAACACAGTTTCCAGAACTGCTGGAAAGCAGGCTTCATCCTCAGCGAGGCGTGCTCAGGCTGCACAGGAGGGGGCTTCGGGCACCTCTTTGCCTACCAAAGAAGACCGCCATCAGCGCCTGCTTTGTTCCGATCCTAAAGGCTAACATCACAGCCCACGTTGCCTGGGACACCTGATAAACAGAAGAGAAAGCAGCCATACCGTTTTCAAGCCGTCCCTGCACGTGTCGCTCCTCGATGATCTGCAACCTCTTCTCAAATCCTCAACCGCTTCTGTGGAGAGCCTGCCATGGCACCTGCAAAGCAAGACCCTTCACGGTCACCTCATGCTACTTGGCAGTTCTGCTCCAATCCAGCTCACAAACAGCCCGCCCTTCCCGTGCTGCTCTTCAGAGTGCAGCTTGGCCCCACTCAGCCTGTGCGACACACCTGTGAAACAAAAAGAAAAGCATAGGCTGAAGCAGCATCCAAAGCCACAGCACAGCTGGGACAGTTACTCTCATCTGCTCCCTAACCTCTGCTCCCTCACCTGCCCTCGAGGCAGATGCTTCCATCTGCTCTCTTAGGCCAGCTACAACACCCCTGAAATATAAACAGGATTTTTACTGTACTTTGTGCAGTTAAGTAACTGCAGTGACAACTGCACCCCTAAAGTACCTGCTACATCTGTTCATCGCTCACCTTGCCAAAAGCAGCTCCGGTCAAGTCCCGCGTTGTACACTGTGTTTCAGCTTTAACAAATGAAAACGGTCACAAGATAATCATTCAGCTGCCAGCATTAGCACCCATCCCTCAACAACACAAAGGGACCCCGTTTACAATATTATCATTTCAAAACAGCAGCCCCCTTGCCTCAGCACACCTCAGAAGTAGACCAAGCCAGTCACCGAGCTGCCTACGGAGCGCTGAACAGTTCCGGAAGGAGCTCTTTCCTGTGACAGGTTCCTCCAAAGGTTTACACTCTAC
This sequence comes from Netta rufina, assembly GCF_964035555.1. Classification (NCBI taxonomy): domain Eukaryota; kingdom Metazoa; phylum Chordata; class Aves; order Anseriformes; family Anatidae; genus Netta; species Netta rufina. The sequence continues at coordinate 65,350,429 of NC_140128.1, read as the reverse complement.
TGGGGACAGGAGAGAAATAAAAATAAAAGTTTCAAAAACCCCTTATCTGTAAGCTTTCAAGATTCGACAGACCTCCTCCTCAAGCACACCGTTCAAGCACTATGCGAGCAGCTGCTCACAAGCAGCTCAACTCTCCCCCCCACACACACATCTGACAAACACCACAGAGATGACTGTGCCTGCTGCCCTTCAGTACGTGCGCAGAGGCAGACCAGATGCCTTCGCCAACACAGTCCGGACAATGTATTAGCACACCCATGCACTGCCACGTTAGCTGTCATCACTAACTGCCAGGCAGGACAGCTCCAGACCAAACACATACACACACAGGCACGCCGCAAACACTACAAACAAAACACACAACACAAGGCGCAAGAAAAAGTGAGCCCCGGAGGGAAGCCCTATGGCAACAGCAAGTCACAACAGGTGCTCTGCACCAGACCCAAGGAGAGACGCAAATGTCACGACACGCAACTGGAAGACACTGCCAGAACTGGGGTGATGGAGGCCTAAAAAGCCTGCCTTCAAGGCAAGAGACCAGAAGGATGGGGACTGAAAACCCCATATGATTCAAAGATTGAAGCCGAAATTCCTTTAAGCGGTATATTCTTTATTGCAGCGCTGGATGCACGGGGGATCTCTCCACCTATCGTGCATACCCAAAGCAGAAAGCAGTCTTGAATTTATACAATCAATCAATATTCTACCGGCGCCTATACATATTCATTACCTACCCCCGCCTTCCCTCGCTTCTCATGCTAATTAGCCTTTTGGCACCTTGCGCCTGCGTAGAGCCTCCCAAGAATTGTGGGCAGGGGCCTTTGGGACATGGGCAGGGGTCTTTGGGAGGAAGACCCCGAGTCTTCCTCACAGTGTACTTTTCACCTTTGGTCAGGAATCCGCTGAGTTGGCATGTTTCTTAATCGCAAGAGCTGGCTGTTGCTAATTCTTCCCTTTGTTGTGTCTTTATAATGAATTCCAACGTCCAGTTTTGAGATTTATAGTCCTTACATTTGTTTCTCTGTCCGTCTGCCGCTTCCTTATCGTGAGTTCCGGTGTCTTGTTTCGAGATATACAGTCCTTGTCAGGGGACTGTCCTTGCCTCCCCAATACCTCCTTAATCACATAAGACGACGCTTAGGAAATCAATTTCCAAGCAAGAGCTCCTGATGCGGCCCAGATGACTTCCGCAAGAGTGAGGATGGAAACAGACGCCATCTCAAACCGAATACGATGCACGAGACCTGAAACAGAACTGCATTTCAAGCAGCGACTGCAAGACAAGAAGTGCTCGGATCAGAGCCACGATGACAAAACAAGCACTGAGGCCCTTCAGCACCGCTACCAAGTCCCCTGTCTGGTCAGTCCAGTGTAAAAAGCTAGAAGGATATCAAGACCCGAGAAGCACAGAACAGACGCTGCAGAAGCAGCACTACAGGACAGACGAACAGAAGGAAACCGTCCTGCCTGGCACACGCACTCACGCTACAAAATAATCCCGCTGCTTCTATTAGCCTGGTGACCCAGCCACAAGCAGCCTGAACGTGACCCAGCCTGAACCACCCTCTCCGTGGCACCAAGTCTAGTCAGCCAGCAGGCACCATGCTCCTCTGGCTCCCAGCTCCCATTAGCCACCCCAGATATGCAAATACCAGGTGCCCCCCAACTTAGCTCTCAGGTTGCTGCATGGTAAATTCCCTCCGCCTCAAGAAATGCACAGGCACTGATCGTCATCTTAGGCAATTGCCAGGCTCATCATCAGCTGCAAAAACAGAGTACCAGCATTCACTAGCATGCCGGTCATGATGCCCAACCTTCTCCACAATGCTGACTACTGCTGATGCAACATACAACTATGCTCACCTGTTCCTCCTCTCCAAATCCAAGCTCCAACAGTGCAACCAGTATCATCCACACCACCTGGGAAAACAAAGGGATTAAATGATCGTTGCGTTCACAACACATCACCCAATGGTGGTTTTTTTTTGTTGTTGTTGTTTTTGTTATTGTTGTTTTGTGTGTGTGTGTTTCCTGTATTTATTTATTTTTTTAGTCTGCTTTAGCTCAACGGCATGCAGAGGGCAGACAAGAAAACTGGGGTGTTTCTTGAAGCAACAATCCCCACGCTTTTGCTGCAGCTTTGAATATTAAAAGGACAATACGACCCAGCAAGTAACTGGAACTTTCCTACCTGGAATTAGCTCAAACTTTTCTTCACGTTGAAAGAAAAATCTAGGAGCAGAACAGATTATACACCAACAAAATTGAGTCCATTTCATCCCCAGAAAAAAAATCACATACTCTCATCCCCTCCTGTACCTCAGCCGCTTGCCTACCCCACGTGGCACACGCTTCCATCTGTTCTCTTTACCCACTTATAGCACCTCTAAAAGGCAAACTGGAATTTTACTCTATTGGCTGCAGGAAAATAACTGCAGTGACAACCGCGCCCCAAACTGAGCCAGCAGCCCCTACTAAACATCCCTCTACTAAGTGAATTCCAAGCACTTAAAATCCAGAAATCCATAGACTCCAGCCTGCCTAAACAACCCTGCAACGGACAGAAGGAAAAACAAAGCACTGCCCCCAAAGAGCAGCCCAGGCAGAAGGAGCTCTCTGATGGCATGCCTGGGGCTCATATAGCATTTAGCCCCGCCCAGCACCCAAACCCAATCACCTGGGAAAGGGGAGGGGCAAAGCACATGAAAGTAGGAAGAGAGCAAAAGAAGCAGCTGTGTTTTGTTTTGTTTTTTCCTTTGTTTTTTAAAATCTGTTTTATCTCAAAAACATTCAGAGAGCAGACAAGAGACCTGTGGTGTTTCTAGAAGCAAAAATCCCCTTTTGCTTTTGCTGCAGCTTTTAATGTTGAACTGATAACGGCACCAAGTAAGTAACTGAAACTTCTTCAACTGGAATTAGTTTAAACACGCTCACCGTCATCTGCAAACACAGAGAACCAGCATTCACTAGCCCTAACCCTAACCCCAACCCGCACCCTAAACTCTAACCCTAGCCCCAGCCCTAGTCCCTAACCCCAACCCTAGTTCCCGAGAACTTCATTTCCAGGCATGCTCTGGGCGCTCAACATGGCCTCCCGGAGGTCCGGAGTCCCAGAACTACATTTCCCGGCATGCTCTGGGCACCCAACATGGCCTCCCGGAAGTTCGGAGTCCCAGAACTACATCTCCCGGCATGCTCTGGGCAGTCAAGACGGCCTACCGGAAGCCTGGTGCCGGAAAACTACACCTACCAGAATTCCCTGGACAGCCAGCACGGCCAATCAGAGGCCGAGTTTTCGAGAACTACATTTAACAGCACTCACTGTAACCCTAGCCCTTCCCGCCCTTACACAAAAAAGCCTCAAGCCCTATCCCTAAACATCCTCGAAACCCCTACAGACCTAACCCAAATTATTTACCACGCTAAACCCCTGAAGTCCTATGCCTAAAACCCCTAACCCAATAAATTGAGACGCTCAAATCCCAAACCCACAAAAATAGGACGCTCAAATCCCAAACCCCCTTCCAAAAAAGAAAAAGAAAAATCAAGAAAAAAAAAATCAAACAAACAAAACAAAAACAACAAAAGGGGTAGATCTGGTGGCATCTGCCCTGTAACCCTGCAAAAATCACGAGGGACCTAGAACAACAAAGCAAACGCACAAAATAACATTGACATCCTATCCATAAATGTGCTATAACAATTAATCACCTCCAAAGAGCTTCAAGCAATAAATGCACATACTACTAGATCGGTTTCCTCTAAAAGATCGTACCAGACCCTGACCCACCAACAGAACCCTGCATGTAGCTAACAGAAGCATCAACAAAGCACTGACCCCAAAGAGCAGCCCAGGCAGAAGGAGCTCTCTGATGCCGTGCCTGGGGCTCCTATACCATTTGGCCCCGCCCAGCACCCAAACCCAATCACCTGGGAAAGGGGAGGGGGCAAACCACAAGAAAGAGAGCAGGAGAAGCAGCAGCTGTGTTCTTTTATTTATTTATTTATTTGGGTTTTTTTGTGCCTATCCCTAGTTTACAGCATGCAGAGTGCAGACAAAAGAACTGGGGTGTTTCTAGAAGCAAAATTTACCGTATTTATGCCTCAGCTTTGAACATAGAAAGGACAATACAACCAAGAAAGTAAATGAAATATTTTCCACGGGAATTAGCTCAAACTTTAGTGTTAGGTCAGAGGTTGGACTCAATGATCTTGAGGTCTCTTCCAACCTAGAAGATCTGTGATTCTGTGTGATTTACATATGAAGAAAAACCTAGGAGCGTAGGAAATTACACATCAAAAAAAACAACGACGTAATAAGCAACGCGCATGCACGGCCCCACGGCCGCCTGCAGTACTCGTTTTCCACCAGCAGGAGGCGGCAGAGGGCGCCCCCGGGCCCCACCGCGCATGCGCCCCCCTCGGCCGCCTGCAGTACTCGATCTCCACCAGCAGGTGGCGGTAGAGGACACCCGCGGGCGTCACCGCGCATGCGCGCCCCTCGGCCGCCTGCAGTACCCCTATCCCATCAGCAGGTGGCGGAAGAGGGCGCCCCCGGGCCCCACCGCGCATGCGCGGCACCCGGCCGCCTGCAGTACCCGAATACCACCAGCAGGTGGCGGCAAAGGGCGCCACCGGACCCCACCGCGCATGCGTGCACGCCGGCCGCCTGCAGTACTCGTTCTCCACCAGCAGGTGGCGGCAGAGGGCGCCCGCCGGCGTCACTGCGCATGCGCGCCCCCCGGCCGCCTGCAATACCCGATTAAAACCAGCAGGTGGCGGCAGAGGGCGCCCGTGGGCGTCACCGCGCATGCGCGCCCCCCGACCGCCTGCAGTACCCGAAAGACACCAGCAGGTGGCGGCAGAGGGCGCCCGCGGGCGTCACCGCGCTATGCGCGCCCCCCGGCCGCCTGCAGTACCCGAATGACACCAGCAGGTGGCGGCAGAGGGCGCCACCGGACCCCCACCGCGCATGCGTGCCCCCCGGCTGCCTGCAGTACCCCTTTACCACCAGCAGGTGGCGGCAGAGGGCGCCCCCCGGGCCCCACCGCGCATGCGTGCTCCCCGGACGCCTGCAGTACCCTTTTCCGACCAGCAGGTGGCGGCAGAGGGCGCCCCCGGGCCCCACCGCGCATGCGCGCTCCCCGGACGCCTGCAGTACCCCTTTACCACCAGCAGGTGGCGGCAGGGGGCGCCACCGGACCCCCACCGCGCATGCGCGCCCCCCGGCCGCCTGCAGTACCCGAATGACACCAGCAGGTGGCGGCAGAGGGCGCCACCGGACCCCACCGCGCATGCTCGCCCCCCGGACGCCTGCAGTACTCGCTTCGCACCAGCAAGTGGCGGCAGAGGGCGCCCGCGGGAGTCACCGCGCTATGCGCGCCCCTCGGCCGCCTGCAGTACCCGAATAACAGCAGCAGGTGGCGGCAGAGGGCGCCCGCCGGCGTCACTGCGCATGCGCGCCCCCCGGCCGCCTGCAATACCCGATTAAAACCAGCAGGTGGCGGCAGAGGGCGCCCGCGGGCGTCACCGCGCATGCGCGCCCCCCGACCGCCTGCAGTACTCGCTCTCCACCAGCAGGTGGCGGCAGAGGGCGCCACCGGACCCCACCGCGCATGCGCGCCCCCCGGCCGCCTGCAGTACCCGATTAAAACCAGCAGGTGGCGGCAGAGGGCGCCCGCGGGAGTCACCGCGCTATGCGCGCCCCTCGGCCGCCTGCAGTACCCCTTTCCCACCAGCAGGTGGCGGTAGAGGGCGCCCGCGGGAGGCCTTGTCGGGCGGATCACAGCTCGCCTACTGTGCCATTCGGAGCTTGTGGCTGTATTTTTTCCAACGTGTTTGCTACCCACACCCCGCGGGGCAGCTTGTCTTACAACGAATTCTCTCTGTTAATATTCTCTTTAAGGCGGGCACGAAGCATCCACTGCTCTTCTAAGCAAGCAACCTTCCTTCTGTGCTCCCTTCGGGATGCAGGACTACGTGCACTGAGATTTATTCCACTCATTTTTTCTTCGCCTTTTCATTGGCACAGTCTCCAAGGACGCCTGGCTTTCTTCTCACAGACTCGCGTCCGTTTCAGCGTAAGGCATCTTTTCCCTCCGCCGCTCTAATCCAAATTCAAATTATCCAGATAAAACAATAGCGAGGTAAGAGAGAACTGTCTGAGTTAAAGTCACCATCTTTCTGTAACTAATTTAGCAGACAGCTGTACCACATCAGAGGAGGAGGTTTAGATGCTAACCAGGTCACAGGCCCTGCTCAGGCACATCGCGGTCAAGTGAGTGCCCCCGGAATCACTAAAGAAACTTAAGTAAGAATCTACTAGAAGAAAGCTGTCTCCTCTTACCACCACCTATTTAAGAGATAGCGTAGTACAGGCAGTTCTACACGCATAAAACCACATACACACAGTATACCTGACCCAAGTAAATTCCCTCTTAGAAGTCCACCATTAAGCAAAAGAGGCGTATTGTGGTGACATACAGCTGCCGTGTAATGATCCTGAAGGGATGAATCGCCCTATGTATTCCAAGGTACTACTGTGGTTTGGTTTTTTTGTTTTGTTTTTTTGTTTTGTTTTTTTTCCCCCCCCAGTACGTTCAACGGTACAGATAAGTACGTTCCCGATAAGAAAAAGAGTTCAGAATTGTTTATAACGAGTTCGTTCCACGTGTCACTTTCTCACTTAACGTAGTAATAAAGATACGCTGCTGCTTTTGGATTTAATTTCCTTCTTGAATCTCACTGGTGTAATTCCAATGGTCAAACAACCTCTTCCAGAAAGACCAGCCCCCTGCTTCACAGGAGAAGGAAAAGATGTCTCACACACGCTGGCTAGTACTAAAAAGAGTAAGAGGAAGAGAAGTTCAGGCCATCAACGTAAGTATGTTTCCCTGCCTCTTCTGCTGGCTGGTCAAGTGGAATCCTCAGGACAGCCCCAGTACCTTGTGAAGAGCTTGTTAACGCCAGCACAACTTCAACTTGTCTTTTAAAAGAAAGCTGTTAAAGGAGCAGGAGACTGTTTTTAAATGAGAACAACCGAAAATAAAATTATCTGAAGAGCCACTTACTACTGGCACATTACCGTTTAAAAGGAAAATATTAATTACGTGCAGGTGCTCCAGTCTTCGTTGCATTTTCTGTGATTCACAACATTACCTTTGAACAAAAGAGTAAGAGGAACGGAAGGGAGGATATTAACTCGGGTAACCAAGGATTTGGCAAGCTGGAACTTGGTGTCTTTAACACTTTAGCCTTGGAGCAAAAATGTACACCCTGTACAGGCTGAGCTGACTGATGAGGCAGGTGCTCCAGGGTACGTGCTACCGGGAGGTAAGTAACAAACACATTCCGCAGCTATTACCAGAAGTGGGGTTTCAGGATATGCAGACTGGTTTCACAAAAAATATTAGCGGTCTGTTGGTGACAGACAATTCGAGGAATTCAGCGCTGCCCATTACAGACTCCTCAGATCAGCACTTAATGAGAATTAATAAAACGGTTTTTTTTATATATATATATATATATATATATAAAAAATAAACCGTTTTATATATACATATATATATATATATATATATACACATATACACACACACACACACACCTATGTTCAAAAAACTGTATACAGTTAAAATATCAAATTAGTGATCCGGTAACAACACTGTTCAAAACCAGTCTCTTTTGTATGAACATTAAAATAAATGCACACTTTTAAAAGCATTTCTTTTTAGTGCTTCCAAAGCACAGCGTGTGCCAAGGCAAGGCCACCTGAAGAATCTCCGTCCTGCTCACGGGATGAAAGAGAACTGAAGTCAGGGACCTGGGAAGCCTCAGGTGCGCTTTCATAATGTCTGCAGATAAAAACAGAAGAGAGTCTGAGGTAGATTGTTTAGTAACCACCAAGTGGTAACAGTCACAGGGCTGTCTTTAGCTTTCATTAACACAACAGCAGTTTCTTTACTCTCGATCTACGCTGAATCTCAAGTTTAAAGGCATGGCTAGCAGTTCTCGGGAACAAGACCCTCGTCTCTGTGCTGGCAACATGCAATATTACCAGTGCAGGTGTTTCTGGGAGTTTTTTTTGTTTGTTTGTTTGTTTTTTTATTGGGGGGGGGGGGGGGGGGGGCACAAAACAGATGGGATCTCTCCACAATGCAGACACCGTGTGCATTTGACAGTGCCCCATTTTAGTGCGATCCACTGCCTATTGCACGTAAAACGGCTAATGACAGTATTCAAGTGAGTAAATTCTCACCACCTGCAGGAGGGGCAGCAATGGTTATTTTTTTCAGCCTGTTGAGCAAAGAGCACCCTCCACAGGAAAAAAGCCACACCTTTCATAGCACGTCCTTAAGGTTACAGCCCAGCTTCTGCCGATAGAGGTTCGTAAAGTTAAAGCTCTGCTGCTTCTTCTCAGACTCTGACAGTAAGATCACTTGACCGCCAGGATGGCGAGGGCAACAGCTACGTCCTCTTCCACTCTTCTGCGGCACAGCAAACTCATTCCTGGTCCGTATTCCTCTGGCTGGTACACTATTATCTACCGTTCACCTGATTAACTCTGTTGGGTAGGCTGTTGAACTCTAGCTCCTCTAGCGTTCTCTCTAAGTGCTGTATTAAGACACGATTTTTAAACCTAGGGAAGTAATTTCATTTCTTCTTCCAAAAACAACAGTTAAATAACTCAGTATTATTTTGCCACGACAAACAGTATTAGCAGAGGCTCTCTGTTTCCAGCATGGAAGAGCTTCCCTCATTTCTGACATCAGAATGGCAAATTTAATTTGATACAACCACCTTTCCCCAACCCACGCAAATTCTGGGTCTTTCTTCCATAACCACCCATATCTTTCTATTTCACACTTCAGCTCTAGGTAACGACCATTTACTTCAGAAAATACAACGGCAGTTTGACCGCTGAAACTGTAATAATTTCAGCATGTCAAAACAAAACACTTGTTTTGGAAAAGATTGAGATTTGCTATCATGAACAACGTTAGCGTTTAACTCTGAATCATTCGTATCTATACAAACCTTGCTCCTTCCCTTACAGCAAATTCAATGAAATACTTCTGAGTTTCCATCCGTCCTTGTACGTACCTCCTCAAGAAGAGAGAAGATTTTTTTCACGATCTTAAAGAAGAGATCCAAACAGATATTAGAAACAGATCTTGTAAATGCATTTTCAGTAAATCTCAACAGCCAAAGGAAAAACAACACAGCCTAGAGTTTCCCATTTCTGCATACAGTAATGCACATAAGAAAAAAAAGCCAGCATACCAATAATTTGAAGTGATATCGATTAGCTGATATTCAAATGTAACGCTGAATTTTGTTCTCTTAAAAGAGCAGTATCTAGAAACACCTGCCCTTGGAAAATGCAGACTAGGTTTAATCAGCAGAGAAGCCTTGTATCTCCACGAACACGCTGCCATGATCAGCAGTTAATAGAAACAAAGGGATACCAAGCCATGTTTCAACCTAGAGCTGTCATTTTTGAAAGCAGAGGTTTAAGATAACTACTCTTTACAAGATGACCGATCTATGTGGAGCACGAGCACGATTGTCTCGTATAAAGTTTAACAAAAAAAAAAAAAAAAAGTAGCGCAAAAGAATGAACCGGACACCTTAGATGTGAAACAACAGTATTTTTTCATTGGTTTCTGTGTTTTCTTCTCTGAACCAACTATGAAAACACGAATGGTGCTGTGATTAAGCCTGCTTAAGAGTGCTGCAGTAAGGACGGTGAGGATATAAAGTTGGACTGTGAATACATGTACTTACTTTCTTGTTCTTCCACTACTTGTACACGAGTAATCAAAAATCATTCCAAATCTGAGGTTTTATTTTCAAAATAGATCCTCATTTCAAGAAAAAGTCTTCTGTACCCCTAGCCTATTTTTAATACACTAATAAAGAACTTACTTCTTCCACGTTTGCGAACCTCTTTCACCACTCTGATTTTAATACCAGCATCGCTTCCCTCCAACATTGTAGGTGTTATTTTAAATCAATTTGGCACAGATTCAGAAGTAGACTCCATCACTCGTTTTTGGTCATCTCCAGCCACGCTGTAATTTAGAGGCCCTCGAACAAGTGCATTGGTACCAGGCTTATGATCCAAGCCATCTTCGCATCATTTAAGCAATTGAACTCATCATGTAGAGAGTCTAAGTCACCAGGTGACATTTCATCCTCTCCCTTAACAGCTGGAACCGAAGAAGCCATTTGCACAGACAAGCCATCAATTTGCTTTTCCAGCAACTGACAGTTTTCTGCTTTCTTCTCTCCATTACCATCTTGGACAGTACTGATACCAGTGTCTGAAAATTAAGAAGGAGCTTAGTAGTGCATATAACTGCAGGATCAAAAAACACAGAAGGACATTATTCTGCATCCCTTCTTGTTGAAAGTACTGTGTAGAGAGTTACTCAGCACTGTCAGATCACTTCAGTAGTTTTATTCACCCTTTGACGCAACCACAGGAATACCTCCTTTTGGGCTGCTACCGTCTCATATGACTGTCGTTAAGTTATTTGCTGTATTCCCATTTCAGTGACTAAAGTAAACTAAAGTTTCCCCTCCTTCCCCCAGTTCCAGCAAATTTTTCTTTCGACTCTGCTGCAACAGGTGGGTAAATTACTATTTGTGAGAAATTTTAATTTTTTTTTTTTTTTAAACACACTTTCCTTCCCCACTTCTCCCTTCCCCACTACAGAATACACAAATGAGAATTAAAAGCTGAAATGAAATCCTTGCTACCGCCAAACCATCGTGGTGAAAGGTTTCAGCACTTTTTAGAAACAGTTCAAAATTATTGCTCATTCAGGACTTCGTTACCTATAGCAACAGCCTGTTTGTCTAAGCCAACCAAAGAAATTCAGTCCCAATTAACTCTAAAACTTACGTGTCCTTTTGAATTAACACAGAAAGCACGGAGACCTTTTTTTTTTTTTTTCTGCACACTATGTCCATTTATGACCACACAAGTTCCTGTACTACAACAACTCCAACATACCTTTATTTGTTGGCATGCCTTTGAGGTTCAGATATGGTGACGGAGATCCAGCAGCACAGGGTGGCCCTTTCCCACCAACATGGTTTGTCACAACAGTGATTGTGGCCGTCGCAATAGCGGCGACATGCTACGCCTTCTCTCTTTAGTGATGCTGGAGTATTGGGCTCTCCAGGACGCTTGATCTTAATTCTGAGGCCCAGCAACAAATTTATCTGCTTCATCTATCATCATACCCTGAAAAGACTTTTTTTTTTTTTTTAATATAAGTAAAATACAATTGCTTCGTCAATTCACTACCAGAGTATTTGCCTCCGTGTTACAATTCAGTTACTTTTCAAATAATGATACAGCAGATAGCAAGACTTCTCCTACCTTCTCATCCTGTTTGAACAGACTGCCAAGTGTATGAAGAAGCCTTTTTGGTTGATCTGGATCAATCTCCCGAAGGGGTGAAGGCATCATTTTCAACTACTCCTGATGATTTCCCCTTTGAGCAACAGGAACGCCGTGAAGGCAGTCTGCAGCAGAACAAGGTATCTAAATTTAGTCTACCTTAAGACTAAGGAAATACAAGCCTCGCATGCTTCCATTTCCAGTGTTAGCATTTAAGAACTAGAAATCACTATTTCCTCCCTCTACAAAACAAAGGAAAAGCAAAAGGCAAATAAAGCCCCTCTTTCCTTTCACCATCACTATAAGAACATCTACTGCATCCTGTTGCACAGGAAAGCTCACCCATGAAACTTAATTTTCAAATTCCAAGCACGCACAACATGTTTTGTGACAGAAGGCAGAAATTTCATTCTTTTCCTTCAGAATCTAGGGAAGGACGACTGACCCAAGAAACGATGCAAAGTCTACTTCCTCTCCCACACCGAGGACAGAAACACTACTTAGGTGAATTAAATAGCTGTACCAGAATATTAATAAATAATTGTGTCCATTTACCTTCATCCTGCCCCACGATATCCCTGTGTGTTTTCAGAAGATTGGTTCTCATTCCGGTTAGCTGATCTAGAAGACTGTGACAAGACATATCATATGCATTTCTGAATGCCCGTGGCTTCAAATCCTAGTTTTATAATAAAACAAGTAACTTTCAGTTAACCCGCGAGTTCTCACGCACAAAGAAATTGCTCTGTGGGCTGTACTACTGTTAACTACTAAAAAAAAAAAAAAAAAAAAAAATTCCGAAACAACTTCAGACATTCTGAACGTATTCTGAAACAACTTTCTTTCCATCTCTCTGGAAAGAGCTTTCCTCCTATCTGTGACAAAGGAAAAAAAAAAAAAAAAAGTTGTGATCGCGGGAGTCGTTACACAAAGCCACACTCTGTGAATTCACTACTACAGTTAAGATCATTTTTAGTCAAAAAATACCTCGGCAGCAATGCTATCACTGCAAACATAGCGTTGCCAAAAAAAAAAAAAAAAATTCAACTCAAGATATAGGAGAGGGCGAGCTAAAAGCACAAATAACATGACCGATGGAGGCTGCAACAACCACCTGGTAGATGGTTGTCCACAGCCCTCGGATTGCATGGTCGTCTTTCCTGACAAACGAATACTGGAAGAACAGAAAAGATACACCGTGTGTCCGCAAAAGCCTTCGGGGAGACTACTGAAAGGAAAACCAAACCAAAAAACTAGGAACAGCAAGTGGCGTATACGTCAGTTTTGTTAACAGAGCACCACTAATGTACCAGGAATTTCCACATTCTTCGCCCCTCCTCTACCTTGAAAATGTCACCCAATTCTGTCAGTGTCTTCACCATCAGCATTTATTTATTTATTTCGTTTTTCACGTGGACATCCAAGGAAAACATTTCGAGTCCCTGTCATTGAGGAAGAAGAGGAGAGGGGGGGGGAGGAAAAAAAAAAAAAAAAAAAAAGAGAGATGAGGGGGGAAGAAGCACTGCCATTCCCTTTCCTCGGTAATGCGAGCAAAAAGCTCAGGCGCTCAGCAACAACGTGCTTTGAAAGATAAAACACAGAAGAAACTGCACATTATTTAGTCTCAGCTATAGAGTCACGTGTATTTGTACCTGCTCATTTATTCATCTGCCAGTGTATTTTAGTACAAACGCTACAGAACATAGAAACCGCAAGGTTACTACTACCTTTTGTGACCGACGCGATCTTTGGCAGGAACAGCTATCGAGAAAGAACCAACAAAATCCCCTTCGTCGACAGCCATCTGAACCTTTATCGTCTAACAGCAGTCCTACAAACATCCCCTGGGATGCTCAACTCCTGAAACTTTCTGTTCAACTTGAGGCAGAACAAGCCCTTACCCTGGGCACCTTCACCCAGCTCTCCACTGCTAGCAGAGTAGCACCCTGATACTGTCCAGGACGCGCTGCAGCAGCCTACTCGCTTACGCGTATTTACTGCAGCCTGGTTCGAGACGCGCACAGAGGGACCCACGAAAAAATCCACCCTTTCCTTCAGAGAAGTAAATACATACATACATACGGATGACACGGTAAGGAAGAAAAGCTGAACACACAGCATGCGGTCCTTTACCGTGGGGCAGATCCAGCATCAGCACAAGGAGCTTTGGGGCACGTGAGCGATCATCTACACCGGCCATCGCGACAAGCCAAACTCACGCACACAAGCCTCGACCTAAAAAAAAAAAAAAACAAAAACCACAGAACACATTAAGTTCCTTTATAGCTTATGGAAGTAACAACCAGCATCTTAGATGCAGTTGGATAGTTGGATTGCATCAGCTTAGGGACTGCCTCCTTCAAAACGCACAGGGGGGTGGGGAAACCAGTCTTGGAAACCTGTTGCCTAACAGGAAGGAGACTGTTGTTTTCTCCTCCATAGGTGACGTTCTTCCAAGCATCATCCTGCTCCTGGATTTTACCAGCCACGACGGGATGGTCCTACCAGCGTGAGTCGGGAACGCTTCCCACGGGGTTTCTGTGACACTGAAGTAAGTTTTCTGCAGGTACAAGTAACGCAGCACGAGACGGCAAGGAAGCTAAGGCACCGTCTGCAGCACAGCACGTGTGCGATATTGGGCCTGAGGGGACCAGTCAAAGCCTGCAGTAATCGCTGAACAGGTGGGCAAGCAGGGAGCCCTACGGGAAACAAAGCTCACGTTCTGCAAAGCTCTTTTCCCGTCAAGAAGACGGCCTTTTCTATTCAGCGCATTTACTGAACTTTAGGCTACTTCCCATTCGCTTTGGCAAGTTAGCCTTTGCGTAAGCCAAGAGGTTTTAAACTGCCAAGCACCACTGATGGTTCTTGTTCTCCAACAACAGGGAATTTCAGTCAGGGCGCTCGTTAACAGGAAAGTCTGGCTCTGTTTCACACAAATCACGTACCTAAACCACGGAGACAGGAGTCTGCAGGAAGAACTCTTTAAAAGGTGAACTTAAAGAGAAGGATACTACTCATTTTTCCAGAACTTCTGCAAGGACTGCGGCAAAAAAAAGGCTGAACCAGGGACGTCTCTATCATCCCCTCTAGAATTCAGCAACTCCATACAGTTATGGGTCAAATACCACAGCTGCAGCGCAAGACAAACAAAGACCTCGAAGGTCACGTTTCTGCCTGCGTACCGAGCTCCGCTGGGAAGACCCCCCACCTCTGGAAAGACCCCCAGCCGCTCAACTCCCAAGCAACGTTGCCACGGCCAGTGCTTACGCAGAGTTTTGCTCTCTCTCGCTGCTCAGTACAGGCCCAAGGCCTCCTTTATTGCACACAGTTCAAGCAAAACTCTTGGGACATAACCAATAGACAGACAGACAGACAGAAATTGCCTCTCACGTCTGTCCTCACTGACCGCAACCAGCGTCCTGGAAAGCCCCGCAAGCACCAGTCTATTCCTAGGACAACTCCGAAAGCTGAGGCGGGACAAAGTTTAGCCTCTCGTACCAAAGACTGAGCAACAGACAGAGCCTGACAGGCCAATTCATTCTAGGTCTAAGAGGCTACTACGACTCGGCAGGCACTACGTGCCTTCCTTCCCTTTGCGCTTCCCAGCGCCGAGCAGCTCGCGCTTCCGCAAATTCAATGAAGCCTTTGAGCCGGGGCTGCAGGAAGCTTACGAGCACGCCTTGATTCCACCCCGAGGTCGCTGCGACTTACCTGGACAGTCGGGACGGACGGGCTGCTCTCTCTCCTGAGAACCCTGCGACCGCAGCACGCCAGCTGCGGCTTTCCTCGCTTTACCCGGTGCGCCACCTTCGCTCGGCAACAAACCCCGCAGGGGTCCTAGCGGCGGGGAGCTGCTTCTGCCCCGGTGAACCGCAGCACAAGGAGAGAGCCGGCTGTCAGGACGCAGGGAGAGGAAAGCCTCCGAGGCGCGGCGCGGCGCAGCCCAACGATCAAGCGCAGCGAGGACCCGTGCCCGGCCTCAACACCCCCCGCCCCTCCCGGCCCGACGGTCCGAGGAGGCACCCCCGGAGGCTCTCGCTCGCCTCACCGCCGGCAACCGCGCTCGCCGCCAGCGGCAACCTGCGCCCCCCGGCGCGCACGGCCCGGCCCCGGCCCCGGCCCCGGCCCCGGCCCCGGCCCGGCCGCGCAGCCCGGAGCCCACGTGGCCGCCCGGCAGCGCAGAACTACAGCTCCCAGCATGCCTCGGGACGGAGCAGTCCAGCCAACCCAGAGGGGCGTCGGCCACACGCACGCAACGGCACCTCCTCCTGCTGCCCTCTCTGCCCCCCCCCGCCGCCACAGCCGCCCCCCTCTCCCCTGTCCCCTCTCCCCCAGCCCCCCGAAGCCGCCCCAGCTCCTCTCGTGCTCCGAGCATCTCCAGCATTTCAGGAACTGGAACCCTGGAACCGCTGACGTCTGGCACGTGTCAGAAACGTGGCAGGAGACGTACTCTGCTGTCGCAAGGCACTTGCAAAGCCGGCCCGACAGCTGAAGCAGACTCACACAGTCCACCGACCAACTCGGGGCCCCCACTGCTGTCCACTCACCCTCATGCTTCGTTCAAGCTTCCGTGCCTACGCCCTGAGCTACAAGAAACAAAGAGAGAAGGTCACATCCACAATGGATACGCAAACAGTGCCGCACATGCAGAGGACTCAAACACAGAGACCAGAGCCAGACAAATAAAAACAAACAAACAAACAAACAAACTGAAGTCCACAAATGCCACAAGGCCATGAATGCATAGCAGCCCCGGCAGGGGTAATGACAGACATACCCTCTGCAGATGAAAAAGGTGACCCTGCTCAGTCTCTTGGTAATACTGCACCAACGCGGTCAAGCCTCTTGTAGCATGTCATCAAGCTGGTTTTAGTCCTCTGGAGAGTTACACAAGTGGGTTGATTCATCTAGAGATTAAAATACAGATCAAACACAGGAGCGTATCCCACCATCCCAAAAAAAAAGTGAGCCAGCAACCTCTGCTAAATATCCCTCTATGAAGTGAATTCCAAGCCCTTAGAATTCCAGAAATCCATAGACTCCAGCCTGCCTAGAGAACCCGGCAACTGACTGAAGGAAAAACAAAGCACTTACCCCCAAAGAGCAGCCCAGGCAGAAGGAGCTCTCTGACGGCATACTTGGGGCTCATATACCTTTTGGTCCCACCCAGCACCCAAACCCAATCACCTGGGAAAGGGGAGGGGCAAAGCACAAGAAAGTAGAAAGAGGAGGAGCAGCAGCTGTGGTTTATTTACTTATTTATAAGGCTTAGCTCAACAGCATGCAGAGGGCAGACAAGAGAACTGGGGTGTTTCTAGAAGCAACAATCCCCACGCTTTCGCTGCAGCTTTGAATATTGAAAGGACAACACAACCAAGCAAGTAACTGAAGCTTTTTCAGCTCGAATTAGCTCAAACTTTTATTTACGCAGAAAGAAAAATCTAGGAGCAGAACAGATTATACGCCAACAAAATCAATTCCGTTCCACTCGCAGCAAAAATCACTTACTTCAGCAGGCTATCTGAGAACCAAAAGGCTATGCTGATGGGTCAAAACACACTACAGGACACTGGGGCCGGGCCCTCCGCTGCACCCACTTAAAACCCATCCCTACACTCACCAAGGTGCAACCCCAACCCGAACACAGACGCAGCATTTCAGCCTCAACACAGTTTCCAGAACTGCTGGAAAGCAGGCTTCATCCTCAGCGAGGCGTGCTCAGGCTGCACAGGAGGGGGCTTCGGGCACCTCTTTGCCTACCAAAGAAGACCGCCATCAGCGCCTGCTTTGTTCCGATCCTAAAGGCTAACATCACAGCCCACGTTGCCTGGGACACCTGATAAACAGAAGAGAAAGCAGCCATACCGTTTTCAAGCCGTCCCTGCACGTGTCGCTCCTCGATGATCTGCAACCTCTTCTCAAATCCTCAACCGCTTCTGTGGAGAGCCTGCCATGGCACCTGCAAAGCAAGACCCTTCACAGTCACCTCGTGCTACTTGGCAGTTCTGCTCCAATCCAGCTCACAAACAGCCCGCCCTTCCCGTGCTGCTCTTCAGAGTGCAGCTTGGCCCCACTCAGCCTGTGCGACACACCTGTGAAACAAAAAGAAAAGCATAGGCTGAAGCAGCATCCAAAGCCACAGCACAGCTGGGACAGTTACTCTCATCTGCTCCCTAACCTCTGCTCCCTCACCTGCCCTCGAGGCAGATGCTTCCATCTGCTCTCTTAGGCCAGCTACAACACCCCTGAAATATAAACAGGATTTTTACTGTACTTTGTGCAGTTAAGTAACTGCAGTGACAACTGCACCCCTAAAGTACCTGCTACATCTGTTCATCGCTCACCTTGCCAAAAGCAGCTCCGGTCAAGTCCCGCGTTGTACACTGTGTTTCAGCTTTAACAAATGAAAACGGTCACAAGATAATCATTCAGCTGCCAGCATTAGCACCCATCCCTCAACAACACAAAGGGACCCCGTTTACAATATTATCATTTCAAAACAGCAGCCCCCTTGCCTCAGCACACCTCAGAAGTAGACCAAGCCAGTCACCGAGCTGCCTACGGAGCGCTGAACAGTTCCGGAAGGAGCTCTTTCCTGTGACAGGTTCCTCCAAAGGTTTACACTGTACTGGGAACAGGATAGAAATAAAAATAAAACTTTCAAAACCCCATATCTGTAAGCTTTCAAGATTCGACAGACCTCCTCCTCAAGCACACCGTTCAAGCACTATGCGAGCAGCTGCTCACAAGCAGCTCAACTCTCCCCCCCACACACACATCTGACAAACACCACAGAGATGACTGTGCCTGCTGCCCTTCAGTACGTGCGCAGAGGCAGACCAGATGTCTTCGCCAACACAGTCCGGACAATGTATTAGCACACCCATGCACTGCCACGTTAGCTGTCATCACTAACTGCCAGGCAGGACAGCTCCAGACCAAACACATACACACACAGGCACGCCGCAAACACTACAAACAAAACACACAACACAAGGCGCAAGAAAAAGTGAGCCCCGGAGGGAAGCCCTATGGCAACAGCAAGTCAGAACAGGTGCTCTGCACCAGACCCAAGGAGAGACGCAAATGTCACGACACGCAACTGGAAGACACTGCCAGAACTGGGGTGATGGAGGCCTAAAAAGCCTGCCTTCAAGGCAAGAGACCAGAAGGATGGGGACTGAAAACCCCATATGATTCAAAGATTGAAGCCGAAATTCCTTTAAGCGGTATATTCTTTATTGCAGCGCTGGATGCACGGGGGATCTCTCCACCTATCGTGCATACCCAAAGCAGAAAGCAGTCTTGAATTTATACAATCAATCAATATTCTACCGGCGCCTATACATATTCATTACCTACCCCCACCTTCCCTCGCTTCTCATGCTAATTAGCCTTTTGGCACCTTGCGCCTGCGTAGAGCCTCCCAAGAATTGTGGGCAGGGGCCTTTGGGACATGGGCAGGGGTCTTTGGGAGGAAGACCCTGAGTCTTCCTCACAGTGTACTTTTCACCTTTGGTCAGGAATCCGCTGAGTTGGCATGTTTCTTAATCGCAAGAGCTGGCTGTTGCTAATTCTTCCCTTTGTTGTGTCTTTATAATGAATTCCAACGTCCAGTTTTGAGATTTATAGTCCTTACATTTGTTTCACTGTCCGTCTGCCGCTTCCTTATCGTGAGTTCCGGTGTCTTGTTTCGAGATATACAGTCCTTGTCAGGGGACTGTCCTTGCCTCCCCAATACCTCCTTAATCACATAAGACGACGCTTAGGAAATCAATTTCCAAGCAAGAGCTCCTGATGCGGCCCAGATGACTTCCGCAAGAGTGAGGATGGAAACAGACGCCATCTCAAACCGAATACGATGCACGAGACCTGAAACAGAACTGCATTTCAAGCAGCGACTGCAAGACAAGAAGTGCTCGGATCAGAGCCACGATGACAAAACAAGCACTGAGGCCCTTCAGCACCGCTACCAAGTCCCCTGTCTGGTCAGTCCAGTGTAAAAAGCTAGAAGGATATCAAGACCCGAGAAGCACAGAACAGACGCTGCAGAAGCAGCACTACAGGACAGACGAACAGAAGGAAACCGTCCTGCCTGGCGCACGCACTCACGCTACAAAATAATCCCGCTGCTTCTATTAGCCTGGTGACCCAGCCACAAGCAGCCTGAACGTGACCCAGCCTGAACCACCCTCTCCGTGGCACCAAGTCTAGTCAGCCAGCAGGCACCATGCTCCTCTGGCTCCCAGCTCCCATTAGCCACCCCAGATATGCAAATACCAGGTGCCCCCCAACTTAGCTCTCAGGTTGCTGCATGGTAAATTCCCTCCGCCTCAAGAAATGCACAGGCACTGATCGTCATCTTAGGCAATTGCCAGGCTCATCATCAGCTGCAAAAACAGAGTACCAGCATTCACTAGCTTGCCGGTCATGATGCCCAACCTTCTCCACAATGCTGACTACTGCTGATGCAACATACAACTATGCTCACCTGTTCCTCCTCTCCAAATCCAAGCTCCAACAGTGCAACCAGTATCATCCACACCACCTGGGAAAACAAAGGGATTAAATGATCGTTGCGTTCACAACACATCACCCAATGGTGGTTTTTTTTTGTTGTTGTTGTTTTTGTTATTGTTGTTTTGTGTGTGTGTGTTTCCTGTATTTATTTATTTTTTTAGTCTGCTTTAGCTCAACGGCATGCAGAGGGCAGACAAGAAAACTGGGGTGTTTCTTGAAGCAACAATCCCCACGCTTTTGCTGCAGCTTTGAATATTAAAAGGACAATACGACCCAGCAAGTAACTGGAACTTTCCTACCTGGAATTAGCTCAAACTTTTCTTCACGTTGAAAGAAAAATCTAGGAGCAGAACAGATTATACACCAACAAAATTGAGTCCATTTCATCCCCAGAAAAAAAATCACATACTCTCATCCCCTCCTGTACCTCAGCCGCTTGCCTACCCCACGTGGCACACGCTTCCATCTGTTCTCTTTACCCACTTATAGCACCTCTAAAAGGCAAACTGGAATTTTACTCTATTGGCTGCAGGAAAATAACTGCAGTGACAACCGCGCCCCAAACTGAGCCAGCAGCCCCTACTAAACATCCCTCTACTAAGTGAATTCCAAGCACTTAAAATCCAGAAATCCATAGACTCCAGCCTGCCTAAACAACCCTGCAACGGACAGAAGGAAAAACAAAGCACTGCCCCCAAAGAGCAGCCCAGGCAGAAGGAGCTCTCTGATGGCATGCCTGGGGCTCATATAGCATTTAGCCCCGCCCAGCACCCAAACCCAATCACCTGGGAAAGGGGAGGGGCAAAGCACATGAAAGTAGGAAGAGAGCAAAAGAAGCAGCTGTGTTTTGTTTTGTTTTTTCCTTTGTTTTTTAAAATCTGTTTTATCTCAAAAACATTCAGAGAGCAGACAAGAGACCTGTGGTGTTTCTAGAAGCAAAAATCCCCTTTTGCTTTTGCTGCAGCTTTTAATGTTGAACTGATAACGGCACCAAGTAAGTAACTGAAACTTCTTCAACTGGAATTAGTTTAAACACGCTCACCGTCATCTGCAAACACAGAGAACCAGCATTCACTAGCCCTAACCCTAACCCCAACCCGCACCCTAAACTCTAACCCTAGCCCCAGCCCTAGTCCCTAACCCCAACCCTAGTTCCCGAGAACTTCATTTCCAGGCATGCTCTGGGCGCTCAACATGGCCTCCCGGAGGTCCGGAGTCCCAGAACTACATTTCCCGGCATGCTCTGGGCACCCAACATGGCCTCCCGGAAGTTCGGAGTCCCAGAACTACATCTCCCGGCATGCTCTGGGCAGTCAAGACGGCCTACCGGAAGCCTGGTGCCGGAAAACTACACCTACCAGAATTCCCTGGACAGCCAGCACGGCCAATCAGAGGCCGAGTTTTCGAGAACTACATTTAACAGCACTCACTGTAACCCTAGCCCTTCCCGCCCTTACACAAAAAAGCCTCAAGCCCTATCCCTAAACATCCTCGAAACCCCTACAGACCTAACCCAAATTATTTACCACGCTAAACCCCTGAAGTCCTATGCCTAAAACCCCTAACCCAATAAATTGAGACGCTCAAATCCCAAACCCACAAAAATAGGACGCTCAAATCCCAAACCCCCTTCCAAAAAAGAAAAAGAAAAATCAAGAAAAAAAAAATCAAACAAACAAAACAAAAACAACAAAAGGGGTAGATCTGGTGGCATCTGCCCTGTAACCCTGCAAAAATCACGAGGGACCTAGAACAACAAAGCAAACGCACAAAATAACATTGACATCCTATCCATAAATGTGCTATAACAATTAATCACCTCCAAAGAGCTTCAAGCAATAAATGCACATACTACTAGATCGGTTTCCTCTAAAAGATCGTACCAGACCCTGACCCACCAACAGAACCCTGCATGTAGCTAACAGAAGCATCAACAAAGCACTGACCCCAAAGAGCAGCCCAGGCAGAAGGAGCTCTCTGATGCCGTGCCTGGGGCTCCTATACCATTTGGCCCCGCCCAGCACCCAAACCCAATCACCTGGGAAAGGGGAGGGGGCAAACCACAAGAAAGAGAGCAGGAGAAGCAGCAGCTGTGTTCTTTTATTTATTTATTTATTTGGGTTTTTTTGTGCCTATCCCTAGTTTACAGCATGCAGAGTGCAGACAAAAGAACTGGGGTGTTTCTAGAAGCAAAATTTACCGTATTTATGCCTCAGCTTTGAACATAGAAAGGACAATACAACCAAGAAAGTAAATGAAATATTTTCCACGGGAATTAGCTCAAACTTTAGTGTTAGGTCAGAGGTTGGACTCAATGATCTTGAGGTCTCTTCCAACCTAGAAGATCTGTGATTCTGTGTGATTTACATATGAAGAAAAACCTAGGAGCGTAGGAAATTACACATCAAAAAAAACAACGACGTAATAAGCAACGCGCATGCACGGCCCCACGGCCGCCTGCAGTACTCGTTTTCCACCAGCAGGAGGCGGCAGAGGGCGCCCCCGGGCCCCACCGCGCATGCGCCCCCCTCGGCCGCCTGCAGTACTCGATCTCCACCAGCAGGTGGCGGTAGAGGACACCCGCGGGCGTCACCGCGCATGCGCGCCCCTCGGCCGCCTGCAGTACCCCTATCCCATCAGCAGGTGGCGGAAGAGGGCGCCCCCGGGCCCCACCGCGCATGCGCGGCACCCGGCCGCCTGCAGTACCCGAATACCACCAGCAGGTGGCGGCAAAGGGCGCCACCGGACCCCACCGCGCATGCGTGCACGCCGGCCGCCTGCAGTACTCGTTCTCCACCAGCAGGTGGCGGCAGAGGGC
This sequence comes from Netta rufina, assembly GCF_964035555.1. Taxonomy (NCBI): domain Eukaryota; kingdom Metazoa; phylum Chordata; class Aves; order Anseriformes; family Anatidae; genus Netta; species Netta rufina. Next base: position 65,327,678 of record NC_140128.1, on the reverse strand, counting down.
GCCCGTGGGCGTCACCGCGCATGCGCGCCCCCCGACCGCCTGCAGTACCCGAAAGACACCAGCAGGTGGCGGCAGAGGGCGCCACCGGACCCCCACCGCGCATGCGTGCCCCCCGGCTGCCTGCAGTACCCCTTTACCACCAGCAGGTGGCGGCAGAGGGCGCCCCCCGGGCCCCACCGCGCATGCGTGCTCCCCGGACGCCTGCAGTACCCTTTTCCGACCAGCAGGTGGCGGCAGAGGGCGCCCCCGGGCCCCACCGCGCATGCGCGCTCCCCGGACGCCTGCAGTACCCCTTTACCACCAGCAGGTGGCGGCAGGGGGCGCCACCGGACCCCCACCGCGCATGCGCGCCCCCCGGCCGCCTGCAGTACCCGAATGACACCAGCAGGTGGCGGCAGAGGGCGCCACCGGACCCCACCGCGCATGCTCGCCCCCCGGACGCCTGCAGTACTCGCTTCGCACCAGCAAGTGGCGGCAGAGGGCGCCCGCGGGAGTCACCGCGCTATGCGCGCCCCTCGGCCGCCTGCAGTACCCGAATAACAGCAGCAGGTGGCGGCAGAGGGCGCCCGCCGGCGTCACTGCGCATGCGCGCCCCCCGGCCGCCTGCAATACCCGATTAAAACCAGCAGGTGGCGGCAGAGGGCGCCCGCGGGCGTCACCGCGCATGCGCGCCCCCCGACCGCCTGCAGTACTCGCTCTCCACCAGCAGGTGGCGGCAGAGGGCGCCACCGGACCCCACCGCGCATGCGCGCCCCTCGGCCGCCTGCAGTACCCGATTAAAACCAGCAGGTGGCGGCAGAGGGCGCCCGCGGGAGTCACCGCGCTATGCGCGCCCCTCGGCCGCCTGCAGTACCCCTTTCCCACCAGCAGGTGGCGGTAGAGGGCGCCCGCGGGAGGCCTTGTCGGGCGGATCACAGCTCGCCTACTGTGCCATTCGGAGCTTGTGGCTGTATTTTTTCCAACGTGTTTGCTACCCACACCCCGCGGGGCAGCTTGTCTTACAACGAATTCTCTCTGTTAATATTCTCTTTAAGGCGGGCACGAAGCATCCACTGCTCTTCTAAGCAAGCAACCTTCCTTCTGTGCTCCCTTCGGGATGCAGGACTACGTGCACTGAGATTTATTCCACTCATTTTTTCTTCGCCTTTTCATTGGCACAGTCTCCAAGGACGCCTGGCTTTCTTCTCACAGACTCGCGTCCGTTTCAGCGTAAGGCATCTTTTCCCTCCGCCGCTCTAATCCAAATTCAAATTATCCAGATAAAACAATAGCGAGGTAAGAGAGAACTGTCTGAGTTAAAGTCACCATCTTTCTGTAACTAATTTAGCAGACAGCTGTACCACATCAGAGGAGGAGGTTTAGATGCTAACCAGGTCACAGGCCCTGCTCAGGCACATCGCGGTCAAGTGAGTGCCCCCGGAATCACTAAAGAAACTTAAGTAAGAATCTACTAGAAGAAAGCTGTCTCCTCTTACCACCACCTATTTAAGAGATAGCGTAGTACAGGCAGTTCTACACGCACAAAACCACATACACACAGTATACCTGACCCAAGTAAATTCCCTCTTAGAAGTCCACCATTAAGCAAAAGAGGCGTATTGTGGTGACATACAGCTGCCGTGTAATGATCCTGAAGGGATGAATCGCCCTATGTATTCCAAGGTACTACTGTGGTTTGGTTTTTTTTTTGTTTGTTTGTTTTGTTTTTGTTTTTTTTTCCCCCCCCAAGTACGTTCAACGGTACAGATAAGTACGTTCCCGATAAGAAAAAGAGTTCAGAATTGTTTATAACGAGTTCGTTCCACGTGTCACTTTCTCACTTAACGTAGTAATAAAGATACGCTGCTGCTTTTGGATTTAATTTCCTTCTTGAATCTCACTGGTGTAATTCCAATGGTCAAACAACCTCTTCCAGAAAGACCAGCCCCCTGCTTCACAGGAGAAGGAAAAGATGTCTCACACACGCTGGCTAGTACTAAAAAGAGTAAGAGGAAGAGAAGTTCAGGCCATCAACGTAAGTATGTTTCCCTGCCTCTTCTGCTGGCTGGTCAAGTGGAATCCTCAGGACAGCCCCAGTACCTTGTGAAGAGCTTGTTAACGCCAGCACAACTTCAACTTGTCTTTTAAAAGAAAGCTGTTAAAGGAGCAGGAGATTGTTTTTAAATGAGAACAACCGAAAATAAAATTATCTGAAGAGCCACTTACTACTGGCACATTACCGTTTAAAAGGAAAATATTAATTACGTGCAGGTGCTCCACTCTTCGTTGCATTTTCTGTGATTCACAACATTACCTTTGAACAAAAGAGTAAGAGGAACGGAAGGGAGGATATTAACTCGGGTAACCAAGGATTTGGCAAGCTGGAACTTGGTGTCTTTAACACTTTAGCCTTGGAGCAAAAATGTACACCCTGTACAGGCTGAGCTGACTGATGAGGCAGGTGCTCCAGGGTACGTGCTACTGGGAGGTAAGTAACAAACACATTCCGCAGCTATTACCAGAAGTGGGGTTTCAGGATATGCAGACTGGTTTCACAAAAAATATTAGCGGTCTGTTGGTGACAGACAATTCGAGGAATTCAGCGCTGCCCATTACAGACTCCTCAGATCAGCACTTAATGAGAATTAATAAAACGGTTTATTTTTTATATATATATATATATATATAAAATAAACCATTTTATATATACATATATACATATATATATATATATACACATATACACACACACACACACACCTATGTTCAAAAAAATGTATACAGTTAAAATATCAAATTAGTGATCCGGTAACAACACTGTTCAAAACCAGTCTCTTTTGTATGAACATTAAAATAAATGCACACTTTTAAAAGCATTTCTTTTTAGTGCTTCCAAAGCACAGCGTGTGCCAAGGCAAGGCCACCTGAAGAATCTCCGTCCTGCTCACGGGATGAAAGAGAACTGAAGTCAGGGACCTGGGAAGCCTCAGGTGCGCTTTCATAATGTCTGCAGATAAAAACAGAAGAGAGTCTGAGGTAGATTGTTTAGTAACCACCAAGTGGTAACAGTCACAGGGCTGTCTTTAGCTTTCATTAACACAACAGCAGTTTCTTTACTCTCGATCTACGCTGAATCTCAAGTTTAAAGGCATGGCTAGCAGTTCTCGGGAACAAGACCCTCGTCTCTGTGCTGGCAACATGCAATATTACCAGTGCAGGTGTTTCTGGGAGTTTTTTTTTTTTTTTTGTTTGTTTTTTTATTGGGGGGGGGGGGGGGGGGGGCACAAAACAGATGGGATCTCTCCACAATGCAGACACCGTGTGCATTTGACAGTGCCCCATTTTAGTGCGATCCACTGCCTATTGCACGTAAAACGGCTAATGACAGTATTCAAGTGAGTAAATTCTCACCACCTGCAGGAGGGGCAGCAATGGTTATTTTTTTCAGCCTGTTGAGCAAAGAGCACCCTCCACAGGAAAAAAGCCACACCTTTCATAGCACGTCCTTAAGGTTACAGCCCAGCTTCTGCCGATAGAGGTTCGTAAAGTTAAAGCTCTGCTGCTTCTTCTCAGACTCTGACAGTAAGATCACTTGACCGCCAGGATGGCGAGGGCAACAGCTACGTCCTCTTCCACTCTTCTGCGGCACAGCAAACTCATTCCTGGTCCGTATTCCTCTGGCTGGTACACTATTATCTACCGTTCACCTGATTAACTCTGTTGGGTAGGCTGTTGAACTCTAGCTCCTCTAGCGTTCTCTCTAAGTGCTGTATTAAGACACGATTTTTAAACCTAGGGAAGTAATTTCATTTCTTCTTCCAAAAACAACAGTTAAATAACTCAGTATTATTTTGCCACGACAAACAGTATTAGCAGAGGCTCTCTGTTTCCAGCATGGAAGAGCTTCCCTCATTTCTGACATCAGAATGGCAAATTTAATTTGATACAACCACCTTTCCCCAACCCACGCAAATTCTGGGTCTTTCTTCCATAACCACCCATATCTTTCTATTTCACACTTCAGCTCTAGGTAACGACCATTTACTTCAGAAAATACAACGGCAGTTTGACCGCTGAAACTGTAATAATTTCAGCATGTCAAAACAAAACACTTGTTTTGGAAAAGATTGAGATTTGCTATCATGAACAACGTTAGCGTTTAACTCTGAATCATTCGTATCTATACAAACCTTGCTCCTTCCCTTACAGCAAATTCAATGAAATACTTCTGAGTTTCCATCCGTCCTTGTACGTACCTCCTCAAGAAGAGAGAAGATTTTTTTCACGATCTTAAAGAAGAGATCCAAACAGATATTAGAAACAGATCTTGTAAATGCATTTTCAGTAAATCTCAACAGCCAAAGGAAAAACAACACAGCCTAGAGTTTCCCATTTCTGCATACAGTAATGCACATAAGAAAAAAAAGCCAGCATACCAATAATTTGAAGTGATATCGATTAGCTGATATTCAAATGTAACGCTGAATTTTGTTCTCTTAAAAGAGCAGTATCTAGAAACACCTGCCCTTGGAAAATGCAGACTAGGTTTAATCAGCAGAGAAGCCTTGTATCTCCACGAACACGCTGCCATGATCAGCAGTTAATAGAAACAAAGGGATACCAAGCCATGTTTCAACCTAGAGCTGTCATTTTTGAAAGCAGAGGTTTAAGATAACTACTCTTTACAAGATGACCGATCTATGTGGAGCACGAGCACGATTGTCTCGTATAAAGTTTAACAAAAAAAAAAAAAAAAGTAGCGCAAAAGAATGAACCGGACACCTTAGATGTGAAACAACAGTATTTTTTCATTGGTTTCTGTGTTTTCTTCTCTGAACCAACTATGAAAACACGAATGGTGCTGTGATTAAGCCTGCTTAAGAGTGCTGCAGTAAGGACGGTGAGGATATAAAGTTGGACTGTGAATACATGTACTTACTTTCTTGTTCTTCCACTACTTGTACACGAGTAATCAAAAATCATTCCAAATCTGAGGTTTTATTTTCAAAATAGATCCTCATTTCAAGAAAAAGTCTTCTGTACCCCTAGCCTATTTTTAATACACTAATAAAGAACTTACTTCTTCCACGTTTGCGAACCTCTTTCACCACTCTGATTTTAATACCAGCATCGCTTCCCTCCAACATTGTAGGTGTTATTTTAAATCAATTTGGCACAGATTCAGAAGTAGACTCCATCACTCGTTTTTGGTCATCTCCAGCCACGCTGTAATTTAGAGGCCCTCGAACAAGTGCATTGGTACCAGGCTTATGATCCAAGCCATCTTCGCATCATTTAAGCAATTGAACTCATCATGTAGAGAGTCTAAGTCACCAGGTGACATTTCATCCTCTCCCTTAACAGCTGGAACCGAAGAAGCCATTTGCACAGACAAGCCATCAATTTGCTTTTCCAGCAACTGACAGTTTTCTGCTTTCTTCTCTCCATTACCATCTTGGACAGTACTGATACCAGTGTCTGAAAATTAAGAAGGAGCTTAGTAGTGCATATAACTGCAGGATCAAAAAACACAGACGGACATTATTCTGCATCCCTTCTTGTTGAAAGTACTGTGTAGAGAGTTACTCAGCACTGTCAGATCACTTCAGTAGTTTTATTCACCCTTTGACGCAACCACAGGAATACCTCCTTTTGGGCTGCTACCGTCTCATATGACTGTCGTTAAGTTATTTGCTGTATTCCCATTTCAGTGACTAAAGTAAACTAAAGTTTCCCCTCCTTCCCCCAGTTCCAGCAAATTTTTCTTTCGACTCTGCTGCAACAGGTGGGTAAATTACTATTTGTGAGAAATTTTAATTTTTTTTTTTTTTTAAACACACTTTCCTTCCCCACTTCTCCCTTCCCCACTACAGAATACACAAATGAGAATTAAAAGCTGAAATGAAATCCTTGCTACCGCCAAACCATCGTGGTGAAAGGTTTCAGCACTTTTTAGAAACAGTTCAAAATTATTGCTCATTCAGGACTTCGTTACCTATAGCAACAGCCTGTTTGTCTAAGCCGACCAAAGAAATTCAGTCCCAATTAACTCTAAAACTTACGTGTCCTTTTGAATTAACACAGAAAGCACGGAGACCTTTTTTTTTTTTTTTCTGCACACTATGTCCATTTATGACCACACAAGTTCCTGTACTACAACAACTCCAACATACCTTTATTTGTTGGCATGCCTTTGAGGTTCAGATATGGTGACGGAGATCCAGCAGCACAGGGTGGCCCTTTCCCACCAACATGGTTTGTCACAACAGTGATTGTGGCCGTCGCAATAGCGGCGACATGCTACGCCTTCTCTCTTTAGTGATGCTGGAGTATTGGGCTCTCCAGGACGCTTGATCTTAATTCTGAGGCCCAGCAACAAATTTATCTGCTTCATCTATCATCATACCCTGAAAAGACTTTTTTTTTTTTTTTAATATAAGTAAAATACAATTGCTTCGTCAATTCACTACCAGAGTATTTGCCTCCGTGTTACAATTCAGTTACTTTTCAAATAATGATACAGCAGATAGCAAGACTTCTCCTACCTTCTCATCCTGTTTGAACAGACTGCCAAGTGTATGAAGAAGCCTTTTTGGTTGATCTGGATCAATCTCCCGAAGGGGTGAAGGCATCATTTTCAACTACTCCTGATGATTTCCCCTTTGAGCAACAGGAACGCCGTGAAGGCAGTCTGCAGCAGAACAAGGTATCTAAATTTAGTCTACCTTAAGACTAAGGAAATACAAGCCTCGCATGCTTCCATTTCCAGTGTTAGCATTTAAGAACTAGAAATCACTATTTCCTCCCTCTACAAAACAAAGGAAAAGCAAAAGGCAAATAAAGCCCCTCTTTCCTTTCACCATCACTATAAGAACATCTACTGCATCCTGTTGCACAGGAAAGCTCACCCATGAAACTTAATTTTCAAATTCCAAGCACGCACAACATGTTTTGTGACAGAAGGCAGAAATTTCATTCTTTTCCTTCAGAATCTAGGGAAGGACGACTGACCCAAGAAACGATGCAAAGTCTACTTCCTCTCCCACACCGAGGACAGAAACACTACTTAGGTGAATTAAATAGCTGTACCAGAATATTAATAAATAATTGTGTCCATTTACCTTCATCCTGCCCCACGATATCCCTGTGTGTTTTCAGAAGATTGGTTCTCATTCCGGTTAGCTGATCTAGAAGACTGTGACAAGACATATCATATGCATTTCTGAATGCCCGTGGCTTCAAATCCTAGTTTTATAATAAAACAAGTAACTTTCAGTTAACCCGCGAGTTCTCACGCACAAAGAAATTGCTCTGTGGGCTGTACTACTGTTAACTACTAAAAAAAAAAAAAAAAAAAAAAAAATTCCGAAACAACTTCAGACATTCTGAACGTATTCTGAAACAACTTTCTTTCCATCTCTCTGGAAAGAGCTTTCCTCCTATCTGTGACAAAGGAAAAAAAAAAAAAAAAAGTTGTGATCGCGGGAGTCGTTACACAAAGCCACACTCTGTGAATTCACTACTACAGTTAAGATCATTTTTAGTCAAAAAATACCTCGGCAGCAATGCTATCACTGCAAACATAGCGTTGCCAAAAAAAAAAAAAAAATTCAACTCAAGATATAGGAGAGGGCGAGCTAAAAGCACAAATAACATGACCGATGGAGGCTGCAACAACCACCTGGTAGATGGTTGTCCACAGCCCTCGGATTGCATGGTCGTCTTTCCTGACAAACGAATACTGGAAGAACAGAAAAGATACACCGTGTGTCCGCAAAAGCCTTCGGGGAGACTACTGAAAGGAAAACCAAACCAAAAAACTAGGAACAGCAAGTGGCGTATACGTCAGTTTTGTTAACAGAGCACCACTAATGTACCAGGAATTTCCACATTCTTCGCCCCTCCTCTACCTTGAAAATGTCACCCAATTCTGTCAGTGTCTTCACCATCAGCATTTATTTATTTATTTCGTTTTTCACGTGGACATCCAAGGAAAACATTTCGAGTCCCTGTCATTGAGGAAGAAGAGGAGAGGGGGGGGGAGGAAAAAAAAAAAAAAAAAAAAAGAGAGATGAGGGGGGAAGAAGCACTGCCATTCCCTTTCCTCGGTAATGCGAGCAAAAAGCTCAGGCGCTCAGCAACAACGTGCTTTGAAAGATAAAACACAGAAGAAACTGCACATTATTTAGTCTCAGCTATAGAGTCACGTGTATTTGTACCTGCTCATTTATTCATCTGCCAGTGTATTTTAGTACAAACGCTACAGAACATAGAAACCGCAAGGTTACTACTACCTTTTGTGACCGACGCGATCTTTGGCAGGAACAGCTATCGAGAAAGAACCAACAAAATCCCCTTCGTCGACAGCCATCTGAACCTTTATCGTCTAACAGCAGTCCTACAAACATCCCCTGGGATGCTCAACTCCTGAAACTTTCTGTTCAACTTGAGGCAGAACAAGCCCTTACCCTGGGCACCTTCACCCAGCTCTCCACTGCTAGCAGAGTAGCACCCTGATACTGTCCAGGACGCGCTGCAGCAGCCTACTCGCTTACGCGTATTTACTGCAGCCTGGTTCGAGACGCGCACAGAGGGACCCACGAAAAAATCCACCCTTTCCTTCAGAGAAGTAAATACATACATACGGATGACACGGTAAGGAAGAAAAGCTGAACACACAGCATGCGGTCCTTTACCGTGGGGCAGATCCAGCATCAGCACAAGGAGCTTTGGGGCACGTGAGCGATCATCTACACCGGCCATCGCGACAAGCCAAACTCACGCACACAAGCCTGGACCTAAAAAAAAAAAAAAAAAAAAAAACACAGAACACATTAAGTTCCTTTATAGCTTATGGAAGTAACAACCAGCATCTTAGATGCAGTTGGATAGTTGGATTGCATCAGCTTAGGGACTGCCTCCTTCAAAACGCACAGGGGGGTGGGGAAACCAGTCTTGGAAACCTGTTGCCTAACAGGAAGGAGACTGTTGTTTTCTCCTCCATAGGTGACGTTCTTCCAAGCATCGTCCTGCTCCTGGATTTTACCAGCCACGACGGGATGGTCCTACCAGCGTGAGTCGGGAACGCTTCCCACGGGGTTTCTGTGACACTGAAGTAAGTTTTCTGCAGGTACAAGTAACGCAGCACGAGACGGCAAGGAAGCTAAGGCACCGTCTGCAGCACAGCACGTGTGCGATATTGGGCCTGAGGGGACCAGTCAAAGCCTGCAGTAATCGCTGAACAGGTGGGCAAGCAGGGAGCCCTACGGGAAACAAAGCTCACGTTCTGCAAAGCTCTTTTCCCGTCAAGAAGACGGCCTTTTCTATTCAGCGCATTTACTGAACTTTAGGCTACTTCCCATTCGCTTTGGCAAGTTAGCCTTTGCGTAAGCCAAGAGGTTTTAAACCGCCAAGCACCACTGATGGTTCTTGTTCTCCAACAACAGGGAATTTCAGTCAGGGCGCTCGTTAACAGGAAAGTCTGGCTCTGTTTCACACAAATCACGTACCTAAACCACGGAGACAGGAGTCTGCAGGAAGAACTCTTTAAAAGGTGAACTTAAAGAGAAGGATACTACTCATTTTTCCAGAACTTCTGCAAGGACTGCGGCAAAAAAAAGGCTGAACCAGGGACGTCTCTATCATCCCCTCTAGAATTCAGCAACTCCATACAGTTATGGGTCAAATACCACAGCTGCAGCGCAAGACAAACAAAGACCTCGAAGGTCACGTTTCTGCCTGCGTACCGAGCTCCACTGGGAAGACCCCCCACCTCTGGAAAGACCCCCAGCCGCTCAACTCCCAAGCAACGTTGCCACGGCCAGTGCTTACGCAGAGTTTTGCTCTCTCTCGCTGCTCAGTACAGGCCCAAGGCCTCCTTTATTGCACACAGTTCAAGCAAAACTCTTGGGACATAACCAATAGACAGACAGACAGACAGAAATTGCCTCTCACGTCTGTCCTCACTGACCGCAACCAGCGTCCTGGAAAGCCCCGCAAGCACCAGTCTATTCCTAGGACAACTCCGAAAGCTGAGGCGGGACAAAGTTTAGCCTCTCGTACCAAAGACTGAGCAACAGACAGAGCCTGACAGGCCAATTCATTCTAGGTCTAAGAGGCTACTACGACTCGGCAGGCACTACGTGCCTTCCTTCCCTTTGCGCTTCCCAGCGCCGAGCAGCTCGCGCTTCCGCAAATTCAATGAAGCCTTTGAGCCGGGGCTGCAGGAAGCTTACGAGCACGCCTTGATTCCACCCCGAGGTCGCTGCGACTTACCTGGACAGTCGGGACGGACGGGCTGCTCTCTCTCCTGAGAACCCTGCGACCGCAGCACGCCAGCTGCGGCTTTCCTCGCTTTACCCGGTGCGCCACCTTCGCTCGGCAACAAACCCCGCAGGGGTCCTAGCGGCGGGGAGCTGCTTCTGCCCCGGTGAACCGCAGCACAAGGAGAGAGCCGGCTGTCAGGACGCAGGGAGAGGAAAGCCTCCGAGGCGCGGCGCGGCGCAGCCCAACGATCAAGCGCAGCGAGGACCCGTGCCCGGCCTCAACACCCCCCGCCCCTCCCGGCCCGACGGTCCGAGGAGGCACCCCCGGAGGCTCTCGCTCGCCTCACCGCCGGCAACCGCGCTCGCCGCCAGCGGCAACCTGCGCCCCCCGGCGCGCACGGCCCGGCCCCGGCCCCGGCCCCGGCCCCGGCCCCGGCCCGGCCGCGCAGCCCGGAGCCCACGTGGCCGCCCGGCAGCGCAGAACTACAGCTCCCAGCATGCCTCGGGACGGAGCAGTCCAGCCAACCCAGAGGGGCGTCGGCCACACGCACGCAACGGCACCTCCTCCTGCTGCCCTCTCTGCCCCCCCCCGCCGCCACAGCCGCCCCCCTCTCCCCTGTCCCCTCTCCCCCAGCCCCCCGAAGCCGCCCCAGCTCCTCTCGTGCTCCGAGCATCTCCAGCATTTCAGGAACTGGAACCCTGGAACCGCTGACGTCTGGCACGTGTCAGAAACGTGGCAGGAGACGTACTCTGCTGTCGCAAGGCACTTGCAAAGCCGGCCCGACAGCTGAAGCAGACTCACACAGTCCACCGACCAACTCGGGGCCCCCACTGCTGTCCACTCACCCTCATGCTTCGTTCAAGCTTCCGTGCCTACGCCCTGAGCTACAAGAAACAAAGAGAGAAGGTCACATCCACAATGGATACGCAAACAGTGCCGCACATGCAGAGGACTCAAACACAGAGACCAGAGCCAGACAAATAAAAACAAACAAACAAACAAACAAACTGAAGTCCACAAATGCCACAAGGCCATGAATGCATAGCAGCCCCGGCAGGGGTAATGACAGACATACCCTCTGCAGATGAAAAAGGTGACCCTGCTCAGTCTCTTGGTAATACTGCACCAACGCGGTCAAGCCTCTTGTAGCATGTCATCAAGCTGGTTTTAGTCCTCTGGAGAGTTACACAAGTGGGTTGATTCATCTAGAGATTAAAATACAGATCAAACACAGGAGCGTATCCCACCATCCCAAAAAAAAAGTGAGCCAGCAACCTCTGCTAAATATCCCTCTATGAAGTGAATTCCAAGCCCTTAGAATTCCAGAAATCCATAGACTCCAGCCTGCCTAGAGAACCCGGCAACTGACTGAAGGAAAAACAAAGCACTTACCCCCAAAGAGCAGCCCAGGCAGAAGGAGCTCTCTGACGGCATACTTGGGGCTCATATACCTTTTGGTCCCACCCAGCACCCAAACCCAATCACCTGGGAAAGGGGAGGGGCAAAGCACAAGGAACTAGGAACAGAGCAGGAGCAGCAGCAGCTGCAATATTTTCTTTCTTTCTTTCTTTCTCTTTCTCTCTCTTTCTTTAAATCTGCTTTAGCTCAAAAGCATGTAGAGAGCAGACAAGAGACCTGTGGTGTTTCTAGGAGCTAAAATCCCCTTTTGCTTTTGCTGCAGCTTTTAATGTTGAACTGATAACGGCACCAAGCAAGTAACTGAAACTTCTTCAACTGGAATTAGTTTAAACACGCTCACCGTCATCTGCAAACACAGAGAACCAGCATTCACTAGCCCTAACCCTAACCCCAACCCGCACCCTAAACTCTAACCCTAGCCCCAGCCCTAGTCCCTAACCCCAACCCTAGTTCCCGAGAACTTCATTTCCAGGCATGCTCTGGGCGCTCAACATGGCCTCCCGGAGGTCCGGAGTCCCAGAACTACATTTCCCGGCATGCTCCGGGCACCCAACATGGCCTCCCGGGAGTTCGGAGTCCCAGAACTACCCCGTGCAGCTCCCACTCTGGAGAAGGGCGCCGCCATTTTGCCGCGGGCAGGAGTGTTGCAGCGCTGCTTGGCTCCCTCTCCTTAGGCCAGCCGGCCGGCTCCGCGCATGCGCGGAAGTAGAGTGACAGGCACAGCTTCCCGGAGCAGCGCTGATATGCGAGCTAAACAAAGAAACAAGCAAACAAACAACAAAAAAAAACAGCCAATTTTGCTGGTGACCGCCACACAAGCCGACTGTAGGAAAGTCACTGTTCCTTCTGAAGGCGTTTAATACCTTGGCGTGGCTTTTTCCTCAAAACACAAACACCTCCACGACTTTAAAGCATAGTCCTATGCATGGTTTCATTAAAACATTTTCAAAATTAAGAAGTAACAGAAAGTATGGGTGCTTATTAGATAGTTGTGGGGTAGCCACCCCAGATGGCCCTGAGCCCCCAGCAGACCCTTGTTTGTGGGTCCCTTCCAACTTGGGATATTCTATGATTCTGTGATTATTTTCTGACCCTTTTAGGTGGAGCTTGAGTGACTCTAGTCAGACATATCTTGGTAATGATTGGTACAAAACACTGGTATGGTACCAATGTTGTTCTAGCTACCAAGTGCAGAGCAGAGCACTGTATGGGCTGCTGCAGGGAAAGTTAACTCCATCCCAGGCAGACCCAGTACACTATCCCAACATTTTTTTAAGCATGTCAAAATAGCTGAAACCTTGCTGTCTTTTGGTACTAGGAGAATTCAAAGCGGTAGGTTACACACCAAAGTCTACAAGATCTGCTATTTTGTAACCCACTTCATTTGGAGAGGGCCAAGTCCTTCCTCTGATGGTTTTTGTATTTCCAAAGCCTACACCAGTAGGATAATATTGCCTTTTTCACTGGTATTTCTAATAAGGTTTAAACTGGTTTGATTGGGTTCAGCAATGCCCCAGGAGAAATGGAAATTTTCCTTGTCATATAATTTCAGAATTATTGTTTGTAGCTCTTTTTCCCTCCCCCCCCCTTAAAAATATTCTTTTGAAAGAACGCTGCTCTTTCTCCATCTGCCCCTGCTGTCTTTAATTCAGGACCACAGTCGGCTTTACTAAAAGCCCAGAAATTTCTGAAAGAGCTAGTATATTCATTATACTGGTCCAAAGAACAGACTCCAGTGAAGCCTACACAATATACTGCAGCAGAACAGTGGAGGAACTGGGGATACTGCTTCTTAAAACAGCTGCACTCATCTGCTCTCCCTCACTCTTTGTTGGTTACTTATCAACACCTGTTACTCCTCAGCTGGTTGCTCCTCAGCTGGTTGAAGCAAAGATAGCCATGCTCCTTTTCATAGAATCATTAAGGTGGAAAAGACCTCCAAGATCAGCTGGTCCAACCATCCCCCTACCACCAATGTCATCACTAAACCATGTCCCTAAGCGCCACGTCCAACCTTTCCTTGAACAACCCCAAGGATGGGGACTCCCTGGACAACCCGCTCCAATGCCTGACCGCTCTTTCTGAGAAGAAATGTCTCCTCATTTCCAAACTAAACATCCCCATGCCCCTACTAGTATTGCTAGTTATCTGTGAGAAGAGGCTGACCCCCAGCTCCCCACACCTTCCTTTCAGGCAGTTGTAGAGAGCAATGAGGTCTCCCCTGAGCCTCCTCTTCTCCAGACTGAACAACCACAGTTCCCTCAGCAGCTCCTCACAGGACTTGTGTCCCAGGCCCCTCACCAGCTTCGTAGCCCTGCTCTGGACATGCTCCAGGGCCTCAATGTCCTTCTTGTACTGAGGGGCCCAAAGCTGAACCCAGCACTCGAGGTGTGGCTTCACCAGAGCAGAGTACAGAGGGACAATCACCTCCCTGTTCCTGCTGGCTGCACTATTCCTGATACAAGGCAGGATGCTGTTGGTTTTGTTTTACCCCCTGTCTTCTTTCTAAATGTGACTAGGCTGAGTTTTATGAATTACAAGTAATTAATATTGCAGACAATAGCACATACCAGAGCATCCAGTGAAGGGAAACACAACTTCAGTTCTTTCAACGGTTTACACTTAAGTCCATAGAATCACAGAATCATAGAGAAGAAGAATTTCTTTACTCTGTGGGTGGTGAAGCACTGGCACAGGCTGCCCAGAGAAGCTGTGGATGCCTCATCCTTCAAAGTGTTTAAGGCCAAGCTGGATGGGGCTTTAAGCAACCTGGCCTAGTGGGAAGTGTCCCTGGCAGGGGGGTTGGAACCAGATGATTTTTAAGGTCCCTTCCAACCCAAACCATTCTATGATTCCATGATTAAAATATACTAAGTTCTTTGTCATCGATACTGTGGTGACAGCTTATCAATTTACATTTTTTTGTTTGCTTTGTTTATTTTGTTTTGTTTGATTTGTGTTTGAGTTTTTGCAAAAGCATCTGCTCACGGAAAACAAAAGCGGCTTGAGGGAAAGTACCAGACTTTATGATTTTTCTGCCAAATATTTCTGAGGAATTTTAAAGTATTTAGAAAAAATGTTTAAAACTGTCAAAGGGAAGAGTTGGAAGAAGAAGAGGCATCATTGTCACTTTTTATAACCTTGCAAAGAAATGAAGATTACAATTAAAATGAAGATTCAATTCACTCAAACTCATTTTCCCCTCAGTATCATTGTGATAGCTGAATTTCATTACAAAGTGGGTGAAGAAAACTTTCCAGAAACAGAAAACACAATGAAACAATTTGAAAACTACACAGATTTTCTCAGAAGGTAGAAGGACCCTTCCTGTTTAGGTCTAACTCATATCTTTAAGACATTTAAGAAGAGATATTTGAAACCCTTCTGCCCAGGGACAGATCTTAGATGGGAGGCAGCAGGATCCCATCCCACCTGAGCTTTCCTTTGTAAAGTCTTTCTGAGTTTTTTCCTTTGTACTGAGCAGAGTTGTGTCAGATGTGCTGGCATTGAGCCCAGGACTGCAGCTGCACAGGGAGGGTGCACACTGAATATGGTAGCACCCCATACCTGTACAGCAGCGTTAGAGAAAAAGATATCAGCATCACCCTAAAAACCCTGCTGGCACCGGTGCCTCTGCCTATGTGATCCCTTCTCTCACCTACCTGCCTGTACTATTTGCAATGTTGCATGTGCTCAATAGCTCAGATGTTCCCAATGAGAGGTACTCTGTAGATGGTGAGCAGAGGCAGTCCATACAATTCATATGGCTAAAAGTAGATGGAGAATGCTGTCCCGGGTGTCATGTTGTCTTGAATCAATTAATCTAATTACCTTTCATGAGGAGAACAAAACTGCAGATACACGATCAGAGGTTGCATCCATATGCCACTGACCCCAGCCTCCAAGGTGCTAGGCTCCCATGCTTATACCCTGTCCCATGCCAGGATGAATGTCAAGTCGCATGGCATGCCCTTGTGCCAGAGGTTTCCAGTGGGGAGCCAAGGTGGGCCACTGAGGACTGCAGAGTCAGAGCCTTGCCTACTTGCCCATGCTTGGCAGTGTTCATAGATTTTGAACAATCAGGCTTGCTGCCCTAATGGATAGTGATTCTGTCAGGCGCAGGGGAAGCCAAGTTTCTTTTTAGAAATGAAAGATTTCCCTCTGAGAGAAGGCACAGCTGCTCTGTAGCAGGGAAACAGTACACTGATCTCTCTCATCATCCTGTTGTCTAGGAGAGGCATCCCAAAATTGTCATCTTTGCCTGTAGGGTGCGGAGCTGCTCAATCACATTTCTGAAGATTCCAGCAGTGCATGTGGGGCTAGAGGATTGTAAGGGATGTACTCCTCCATCTGAGGAACCTTTCTTTTGAACACCAGCCTTGCTGCACCTTTGGGCCAAAGGTTGTGTGGTCAAAAAAGTACATTTACTTGGAATAAATAGACTTCTTCATATTGGTCAAAAAGTTGAAGATTACCTGAGCTTGCTGTGTCAGTTCTACAACATCCTTTCACAACACTGGGGGAAACTGTCAGACAATGTTAATAACTTTATAGGGAGTACTACAAGTTACAAGGTAAATTTATATTGAACAAAAATCTTGCTGAGATAAGGCAAAATAAGAGGAGCCTGCTCCTCAAGCCAATATCCATTGTTAGGAAGGTGGAGTGTAAAAATACAGCTTGCCTAAACCATGAGTGCCAGCTCCCAGATTCCTGTGTGAGATACATAGGTAATTATTTGAGCTAGAGAATCTGGCAGCAGCAGAAATCGTCTTGAAGCCAAAAGTGAAATATAAATAAAAGACACATGATTATTTTTTTTTTTTCTCTGCACTTGTCTTCAAATAGTGTACAGTTATGCTTGGAACTTTGATAGAATAAACTTCTCATATTTCTGTTGTAAGGTTTGTTTGGTCTGGAGTGATTTCAGAGAGAATGGGAAACATGGAGATCTTATTCCCCACAGGATAGTTTTACAACAGAGCTCTCCAAGCAGGAGAGCCTCTACTTAGAAGCAGCTCCCAAGGAAATGAGGACAGCTCTCATTTCTTGCTTCATGCACAACATCTCTTGTCATTGAACAAGCCAAACTTGGACCCAGCCAGCTAAACCCTTAGAAGGGGAGAATGCTTGGGGCTGGCAGCTCCAGAAGGTTTCGAATGCTTGCTCCAATGGTCAGGGTATGAATGAGAGGTAGGATGTGATTTCATCTGGAGTCAGTTCATCTTCAGGAGACTGCGTGTTTGATGTTCTTGCTAAAGTCTAATCTTTTTCCTAATGTGAATAAGGAAAGAGGAAAATTGGGAAGCTGTGGTGGCTGTGCCACAGCAAATATGTTTTCAAAGTGACACAAACTGAGCTGCTGTTGAGGACTGTTCTGCTGCTCCTGTATGTTAGAAGATATCAGATTGATCATTTCAATGACATTCCAGAAAATTTCATCAAATGACTTTTAAAATCACTGGAAAAGCTACAATTTTTTTTTTCATTATACTCTAATTAATACAAATGCTGAACCACCACAGAACATCTGTGGTATGTCTAGGGAGAGGTTAATCTATCAGAAAAGTGTTAATTCTCATTATTTTTGTAAGATTCTTAGATTTGAGGTTGGTTAGGGATAAAGTAGTTGCAGCATTTTCTGACACAAAAGCAAGAACATTAAGTGAAGCTAGTAGGAGCTGTGCATTGGAACAAATTGTTGCAGAAAACATCCAGTTATCCCAGTTCAGTTCTGCATGCCAGGATATTCTGAAATCTGGCATTTAATCTGGGCAAATCAGGTACATTCTCCCTTTATGGTGAGAAAACTGTACGTTGCAGTTCCTCACAGACACCTGACCAGTTTTGCTGGGCTTCTGCAGTATGGATGATCTGTACCTGTGGTGGCTCGAAGTGCCTGTCTCTGGAAATGTCTGTACAGACAAAGATCATGATGCCTTGCCCATCATGAGTGCTTACTTCAGCTTCTGGCTTCCTGGGTCAGGAGTCACTGGGAGAAAAGTATGTGCTGGCAGTTAGCTTCTTGTGTAATTCATACACAACTCAGCTTCATGCACCTGTAATATTTTGTCACTGCCATTCTGCAAGTTGCAAGATCCTTTAAGAAACTCCATCTAAGCTGCAGCAGCACATAACTGGACCAAAGGGCATTTTATCTCCATACTGACCCTCTGAGTTTGCAGTTTTACTTGAGATAGTCTTCTGCAGATTTGACTTTGAAGTATTTTTGATGCCCACTGGGGTTTTCCTGTGTAAAGATCACTGTCTGCTTCCTTCTTTATACATACCTTCCCATTCCTTGTGTTGCAGATTTTTATTATTATTATTTTTAATCAAATGGCTTTTCTTAAAAACAACAACAACAACAAAACCACAGCTCTCATTCTGTATGATAGAGAAACATCTGCTTTCATTTGCTGAGTCCTGACTACTTGGATTTGCTTCCATACATATTTAAATTGTACTATACAGCTATGCAATTATTTTTCAGTGTCCTTGACAGATAGAATGTGACTATTTAAATTGCATCCTCTGTATACACTTGTTCATCATCCTTTATTCTGTTTTAACAATCTGAAAGGTTATGGGAACTTTTTCGACTTTGTGCTTATCTACCTAATTTCTGAGCATGGTGATTGCGATGGGAACTCCTGGTGACTGCACGCTACACCCTGATGAAAATGTGAGACAGGAGCTAATGGAGGTATGTCCTTTTACAGTGCTTTCATTATTTTCCTTATTTTTCTAACTGTTTTTGAATCTTTAGAAATGCTCAGAAGACCAACAATGCCAAGTTTTAATGAATTTTAATAGTGTTTGAGACGTGAGTCTATATAATAGAAAATCAAGTATATGTTCAAGTGAATTTTGAGTGTGCAATTTATCAGAAAAGTCTCAAAACCCTCAATCTTTCTCTTATTTCATACCTCAAGTAGTCATTTTGTAATTGGATATTGATAGTCTTCTCATTTTCTAAGCCTGTAGAAAATTATAACGGTGTTTCTTATTTCTGCTAACCTTCCATGAGTTGTTTCCATGCATGTGGAGAAAAAATAACTAAAGAACAGCCATTCATTCCTATTCTGTAAATTGTCATGTCATATAAAGGGAAATCCTATTGAAGGAAAGCCACAGGAGCTCAGTGTTTGTCTCTTTTGCACCACTCAACCAGCTAGTAATGTTATGTTTAGGAAGAAAACAGATAATGGCTCAGTTGAATCCCAGTGCACTGGTCAGTGGACTCTTAATTAAGAACAAGAGACATTCAGTATGACTTCAAGCATAGCAAAATTTCTTGTTTGTATTCGGTTGTATAATGTATTACAAGATATTGTATTATGTGTTCATAGGAAGTCTTATAAAGAGCTTTTATATTTTACACTTAAATAAAAAGCACACATAAAATCACTGAATACATGGGGCTTTGTATAACAGAATGAACACTGGTAAAAATATAAGAAAATAAAGTTTCTTCTTTTCATGTACTTGTTCACAGAAATAATTATTGAAGGCATATCAGATCTGAGCTTGTGAGGATGTCAGCTTAGTGTGTGTGTTAATCACTGCTGCAGGAGAAGATGGCAGCATTTCATGATTACTTACATTTCATTATGACCGGCAGCATCCAAGGAATCTTCTGCCCATTCCTGTGTACTCCTGATTTACACAGAGGCAGTGCCCAACCTGCCACATCACTTTTGAAATTTGTGACCTACCTTCCATGTGAATTTTCCGTTTGTGTTATGAATCACCTTCCTAGGTGACTGCCTAGCTTTGTGAGAAATGTTTGTCTAGCATCTCCAAGGGATGAATAATGATTTTGAAAAGCTGGTTCTTCTTCCAACAATTGAGAATTCTCTTTGTCATAGTGTACTGCTGTTTTCATTCAAAAACCAGATAATTTTTTCCTATTTGTGGTCACTTGTATTATAACATTTTCAAGACATAAACAGTGTCTTACTTGGAAATGCTGTTGCTCAAGCTGTTACAAAATGAAATAGAAATATTTCATGTATTTCTATGTCTGAGCATCCTTCAGTGCCAAAACATGTCTACACTCTGTCCCACAAACACGTGATTTAAACTGGGTATGTTTGTTTAATTTAAAGGAGGCAAACAGAAGCATCTGATCACAAAGCACCTGCTTTCCTTGCACCAGAAATTTAAACAAGATTCACAGAACAAATGAAATATTAAAAGTGTACTAATTGCTATCGTGGCTGCAGGGCAGAGGCATATCTTGGTCTCCCTACAATGCTTGCAGCCTCCTCCTGACTGGTCAACTTTGTTTTTCACTCAGTGAACTTTAGGAAGACAAAAGTTTGTTGTTTGCTTTGTTATTTGTTTGTTTGCTCGTTTATTTATTTATTTATTTATTCTAACTGCAGGAGCACTTCAGGTTTGGACTGTTTGTGTGAAACAACAAATTTGTTAACTTCTGTCTGCTGCCCTGACTTATTTCTGCTTTGTCTTAGTCTTCTCTTACAAAATCATTTTTCCTGATCTCACTCAAATACACAAAATCAAAGGGCAGATTTGCTATGACTCATCTGGATTGTTATATATGGTTATCATAAAGTAGAAGCCAAACTTCAAGAACATTCTAGCTGTTCCAAAAGTTACACTGTCTAAAACTTCTACTTAGAAGGAAGTGGTATTACTGCTGTTTCCTTTTCTCTGGATAGTGGATAGAAGCCCTTCATTCAATCCATTAAAGAAGCAAAAGCAAAATTACCATATAGGAGAAATACATTCATTAGCACATTTGTCGGTGCTAAGTGTGCAAGAAAGGCTAGATGTCTTTAATGGTTTACCTTCTACCAGCAATAGCAGTAGAAAGGGTTATGAAATACTCAATTATGGAAAAGAATCACAATGTCAAGAAGCCATGGTCCTTAGACTCTTTATGTTCATTTTTAGCTTTAAGTCTCCAGAAGGTTCATCATCATTTTTCTAGCAAAACAGACTTGAACAACTTACAAAAAGTAACTTTTCATCTAATGCAAATATTTTTTTTCATATTTTAATTCTCAAAGTTTGAAAAAAAAAAAAAAAAAACCAAGCATTTTGTACTTTAAAACAACAGAATTTATATTTATCTGAATTTGAGTGATTAGCTGCAGTGCAGGCAAGACCCCATTCTTGTGCTATACATCCCTATGCTTTGAGTCATTTGTTAAAAAGTAACAGTCATGAAGTAGGGAGTGAACCAAAATAATTCTTTTCTGATGGTTCTGGTGTTACTTGGCAGGCAGCTAAGCACCACTCAGCTCATTCCCCCTGTCACAGTGGGATAGGGGAAAGAATCAGGAAAAAAAAAAAAAAAAGGTTAAAACTCATGGATTGAGATAAAGACAGTTTAATAGGATGGAAAAGAAAGGGAAAATAATAACAATTATTTTTATTATTATAAAGGAGTGTACAAAGCAAGCAATGCACAATGCATTTTCTCACCATCTGCTGACACCATCCAGCGAGACCCTGAGTAATGGCAGTCCTGCTTCAGCCAAATCCCTCATTCTTATTGCTCAGCATGACACCACATGGTGAGGAATATCCCTCCGGCCAGTTTGGGTCACCTGTCCTGGCTGTGTCCCCTCCCAATTTCTTGTGCACTCCCAGCCTCCTTGCTGGCGAGACAGTATAAGAAGCTGCAAAATCCTTGACTTAGTGCAAGTACAGCTCTGCAACAACTAAACAGTCAGTTTGTTATCAGTATTATTCTCATCCTAAATTAGAAACACAGCACCATACCAGCTACTTGGAAGAAAACTAACTCCATGCTGGCTGAAATCGGGACACTGATACATATTTTGTAGGACTGCAGCTTCTGGATGCTAGTTACTACTGTCCAAAGTAAAGAATCTAGAGTTTGTTTCTATAAGAAAAAGAAAGGGCATGCATCCAAAGTGTGAAAATTCATTAAAGCTCTGTTCCACTGCACCTTGTGTTAGCACAGGTTGGTATAGCTGTGCGTACAATCAAAAAGCTAAATATTTTAAGAGATTAATTAAAAATTCACCTTCAAGTGTTATTTGGCTAGGAATAAAAAGCTTAACTACCTAAGCTTCTGTTTACTACATATGTCTCTGAAGAGGCAGGAAATGTCAAAAGAAGCTGTGCAAATAACCATTAGATAGTTTATGACATTAACCTGTTCAGTACACTTCTAGCCTAAAAGTCACCAATACAAAACAAGACAAAACGACATAACATTCTTTCTGCCCATATATAATAAGGAGATGCTCCCAGATATACAGTTAGGGATGACAGAAGCTGAAGTTCAGAACAGAGCTCATGTTCTCCTGTCAGGCCAGAGGAAGGAGGAACATAGCAGTGTGCCCTAGACTGGCCAGAAACACCTGTCCTTGCAGCTGAACATAATTCATACAAACTGTCTAGAAAAGGTATCATTCATCATATATTAGTGTGCTATCTTTCCCTTGCCACATGTGCTGTCCTGACTGGGACTTTGGATGAACCCAGGTCACTGCCACAAATGTCTTCACATGAAACCAGTGCATTGCCACATGCACAGACAGAGGAGATTTGGAGTGGCAACATGCAGCCGCCAGAACAGGCTTCTCCCTGTTAATTACACGAATGGTTTGATTTGCTGGTCATTGTCGCCACCTGTACAACTATTCCTGCTCTACCCGTGGAGACACAGCCTGGGCAGTCCTGAGTGGTCATATGATAAAGACAGGAGGTGTGTCTCATTGCAAAGAGTGAAAAATGGACAGAGTTAATAGTTCATTAGCTCTCAATACAAGTATGAGGGGAAAAAAAAAAAACAACACATTAAATTTACATAGAGTGGATAGAATTTCAAACAAATGCACAATATGTAAATTACAGTTGCAATAACTTTATTTTATATATATATATTTTTCATAATTTAGATATTTAAGTACTCAAAATATAATTAATTATATCTGTATTTTAAGCCCTGCTTTCGTGAATGACAATAAAAATCACTGGGAGGTCCCACTTCCTAATGAATACTGCACTATATAAATAAATACCTGCATTGTCAGATTAAGCACTGTCAATATGAAATTTCAAGACTAATATCACAGTTATAAAGACCTTAGAATTTAAGAATTAAACTCTGTCATTAACGTTCATGGACTGACATGCATTATTCTGCACTATATCATCATCTCTAACATGAAATAAATAAAAGAGCTGAAACAGTTCAACAGAAACCCAGCCTTACAGATGTCCTGACCCTGTCACAGCAGCTCAGAAACAAGAACTATTACTGTCAGCTGCAGATAGACGGGTCAGGTTTCCCATTGTGTCTCACATGCAGTGAATAGCCCCACTGTAATAATTGCAAATCCACTTAAACTTAACATATGCACAGAAGAAATACTGAAGGAGGAGGCCTACAGCAAACAGGAGGAGGATGGGTTGTGGCGACAGCATGTGCTGAAGAAGAGGTTGTGATGTGAAGTGCTGTTTTACTCACTGGGTGCTACTTAGTACTCAGGTAACATGTAAAGAGATGGAGGAACCAGGCTGCTCAACCACGAATGCAGATTGCTTCCACAGAAGTTTTCATATGCAGGTTGGCAGTGACTACACAGGCAGTCAGTGTTCTTCCTAATATCTAATCTAAACCTATCTTCTTTTGGCTTAAAATCATTACCCCTTGTCCTACCACTACATTCTCTAATAAAGAATCCCACTTCCCCACCCTCCCCTCTTTCCTCTTGATCCGTTTTAAACACTGGAAGGCTTCAAAGCCTTCTCTTCTCCAGGATAAATAACCCCAACTCCCTCACCCCGTCTTTACAAGAGAAGTTCTCCAGCCCTTCAACATTCCTAGTGGCCTGGCTGGGTTGTATCTGTTACGGATAGGGCTGAGCTTACACCAGTCTTTCCCGCTTATCAAAGTAAAATGTTTGAAAGGGAATTGGGAGGAAGGTGTTGTCAGGACCCCTCAGGAAACTCTTCATTTTTCATCAGGAAAAGGTGTCCTTTACTAAGGAGTTATCCTGAAGTCTCTAAGCATTGAACTGCAAGAATTATACTCTATCCTTTGGCTAAAGTGTTTGCTTTGCAAAGAACTCATGCTATAAGCAGCACTAATTTTGGAGCTCAGAAGCTCCTTCTGTTGTCTTTGAGCTCAAGGAAGGGGCTATTATACCTGAAGGAGGAGCAGAGGTCCTAGCAGAGTATTTTAAGGACCCAAGTGAAAAGAAGCCATGATATGGAAATAAACATGAAAGGGTAAATGCCTGCTAACTACGAAAGATGGGATTGCTTGGGAGTTCAGCCAAACAAAAACCCAGGCATTTGAGGCTGATGCTTTGACGCTTTTTTTTTTTTTTTTTTTTTGATTTGTTTTGCTTTTCTTTGAAAGATTGCAGTAATTTCCTTTGTACTAGTAAAGAGAGCTCTGATGAAGAGCTTGTGTGCACTGAGCACATAAAAGAGAAAGGTGCTTTGCAAGTTGTCTGAACAAGGTTTGGCCACAAACTCACTCTGATGCTGTGCCCGTGTGCTGCAAGGCTAAACAGGCTTAGGCTACACAGATTTCATGCTCAGATCTTTCAAAAAAATAGAGGTGGGAAAAAAAAAAAAAAGAAAAAAAGAAAACACAGACAAACAAGTAATACATTTTCATAGCTGTCTGGGGCAGTTTGCCTTTGCTCTGACATGATCTGACAAAAAATGAATGGATCTGGCACCTCACTGTAGTACACTGCTTTGGGCTTTCCTGTTTATGGCGCTCTGCCTGTCCAACTTGCTTTATCTTTGGAGTGATTAATAACTGTCTTGAAGAACTGTGCTGAGCTGTCTTGTATCTTAGCCTACTTCAGTTGCCTCTTTTGAAGAATGTCTCCTGTTTTGTGGGATTCCCTAGATATTCAGCAGATGAATAGCATGACAAATGGCTGCTGCTCACCCACATGAGCAGTGGGCAGTTCCTGACTGTTATGCTCCACAAGATCTTCAGACTTGAGCCTGCCAGCTCTGTCCATGTATTCACGCAGGGTTCCACCACATGGACTGCTCACAGAAGGCTATCTCAAATGGAAAAAATGTGGAGACAAAGGTGGTGAAAAAGTGATGAGGCTGAAGTAAGAAAGTAGGGGCCCTGTGGGAGGTAGAGGGAGTGCTGATTTCACCATCATGGGAAAAAATAGCACCCTGGCTGATATGGGCAGGATGCTGGACAGCTATTGTGTCTTCTGATCATAGTACTGTATAAAGCTGAGCTTTCTACATGTAACTGACTAATGAGCAGTATAGATCAGTCATATGTCTACCACCTTAGTATTAGCAAATCCAGAATAAAATGGGGATGTTCACATAACTGAAACAGAAATACATGTGCTGGTCAGTGCAAAGTAAAATCACTACTAGTCCTTGTTCCTCCAAGTTTTTAATGGTTGTGTTTTCTCTAAGTAATATGTTCTTGAATTTAGTATAGTTATTTCTGTGTTTGTATTTTTTGTGTTGGTTTGACTTTTCTTTTTGTGGAATGCTAATTTCTGTATAAAGACAGCACACTATATCTGTGTTCATTTTCTGTCACGACTATAGTGCAACTTTTGGAACAAAATAGTTTCATTCGTGTCCTTCATTCCAGCACTTCTTACTCTTCTCTTTATTTCTTCATGGAATGTTTTCCACTTTCCATCTTCTCTTTGCATCATTCCAAAATTCCTCCTGTTCCCATTTCTCTCATATCTTTTCGCATTGCAGATTAAAAGAAAATATTAGAGAAACTTAGAAACCCAATGATGTAACATTCATTATCTTGCCATTTTTCTCAGAGAGGAATTGGAACTTCACTGTGAAGGTTTGTGTTGCCTAGCAACAAGTTTCTCACCAGTGTGGGCCTGTGATGTTGTGCTTACTAATGCAAGTGCCTTTAATGAAAAGGCCCAAGTAGTAAAAATCACAGACTCACTGAATTGCTGAGGTTAGGCTACTCAGACTTCCTCTAGCAGCATCGTGCAAGGAGGGCAAAGTGCCAGACAGGAAGGTGCTTATGTCTCTTCCACTGCAAACCTTCATTCGGAGAGGGAGGCTGCGGCACCCATTGGGAGCTCAGCCTTACTGGAGACACTGTCCTCCAGCATACCAAGAAGCATGCTGGTCTCTTGGTAATATTCAGTGTATAAAGCCCAAACATATATTTGCACCTTGGGAATAGCAGACATAATCTCTGCAAGTGGAATACTGGCTGTTCACACATAGTTTGAAAGAAATTGTTTTGGTTGAGGAAGAGTTTTTGAGGAGACCTGCACTGATGGAGATGCACCAACACTGTGCTTACACTACTGGGAAAGATCATAGCATCAAAGGGTAATTCACGTGGGACTTCCAAGCTGAAAATGCCTTATTTCACAGAATCACAGACTCACAGAATTGTAAAGGTTGTTAGGGATCTCTGGAGATCGAGTCCAACCCCCCTGCTACAAGCAGTTTCCTCGCTTGAAAGGTTGAGCAGGAAAGTTTCCAGGTGGGCCTTTAATATCTCCAGAGAAGGAGACTCCACAACCTCCCTGGGCAGCCTGTTCCAGTGCTCTGTGAACCTCACTGTAAAGTTCTTACATGTGTTTGTGTGGAACTTCCTGTGTTCCAGTTTTTAGTCATTGTCCTTTGTCCTATTGCTGCACACCACTGAAAACAGCCTGGCCCTGTTGATTTGCCTCACACACTTTACATATTTATAAATGTTGATCAGATCACCTCTCAGTCTTCTCCAGGCTGGACAGATCCAGGTCTCTTTGTAAACACTCTGCTGAACTAGTTTAAAACTGCTTAGGCTGTGTCAGGGACCAAAGGCAGGGCTCCCAATAACCTTGCCCAGATTTCTAATGAACTGTTGGGTGAAGGTTATTCCTCCCAGAGCACTGGGATGAAGGGAAGCATGCAAGAGTAAGCTCTGACAATTATGCACTACAGATGGCATCTTCCCTAGGTGAGCATGGAGTAAAATGCTTCTCAACAGCATCAAGGCATCAAAACGAGCCCATCAAAAAGAGTCCAGTGGAGGGCAACAAAGATGGTACAGTGCCTGGAGCACCTTCCCTATGAGGAAAGACTGAGAGACCTGGTTCTGTTCAGCCTGGAGAAGAGAAGACCGAGAGGGGATCTTATCAATGTTTACAAATATCTTAATTGTGGGAGACAGAGGGATTTGGCCAACCTCTTTTCAGTGGTTTGTGGGGATAGGACAAGGGGCAATGGCCAAAAAAGTGGACCATAAGAAGTTCCACACCAACATGTGAAAGAATTTCTTCATGGTGAGGGTGACGGAGCACTGGGACAGGCTGCCCATAGAGGTTGTGGAGTCTCCTCTGGAGATAATCAAGGCCTGTCTGGACACCTACCTGGGCAAGATGCTCTAGGGAACCTGCTTTGGCAGGGGGGTTGGACCTGATGATCTCTTGAGGTTCCTTCCCACCTTTACAATTCTGTGATTCTGTGATTCCGTGAAACGTCACTCATTAAGTCCAACTGTCATAGCAAAGAAGAAAAGACTACACAATACCTGCTAAATATGATTCTGGAAATTGCATTACAATTTTCTGAGCAAGCTGCTTAGTTTTTTGTAAACTCAAACAACTATTGAATGACATTCATTTTCTTCACCAGTAAAAACTATGATCTTGAACAAAAATGCCAAGCAAAGATTTTTTCTGGCCACTGTGAAACTGTTATTGCAGTGTTTTTTAGATTGGATTTTTGAAATTTTTAACAAAGATTCTTGGATCTTTTTGTTTTGGTACAAATATCAGTGATTAATTGGGATAGGGTACAAGACTTCAGCTATCACATTATCTAGAATTTTATGTATTTCTCAGAACTTTACTGAACATCCTTCTCATCCTCTTTTCCACTATAATTATGTTTCATGAAAAAGCTTTTCAATTCTAAGGAGGGAAAAGACATTTTCCCTAATATTCATCTTCAGTCTTTGATGTGTCAACCATTAAAGCCCAGTGGACAAATGCAAAGCATTCAGGATAAGACAAAAACTAGAAACAGTCACTGTCCCTCAGAACTTGACTGTGTGGAAAATACAAAGCTTCTCTGATGAAGTAGGGTCACTGACATTTTTTGTTTGTCTTTCAAGCAGTTATCAGCATGTCACACTTTCTTCCACTGCAAAGGCCTTTCAGTGTCTAGGGAAGAGTTTTACATACATCTTTTGTCTATAATCTTTACGTCTTCCGGTACACTATGCAGTTGGACACATTGTTTTGAAGTGGCTTGACAGATCTTTTTTTACATCATGATCCCTGTTGCTTGTTGGGCACTAAAACCTCCATCTGAGAATAACCTAGAGACTGTAGTTTCACATGGAAGATACATAAGGAATAGAACAAAGCTGCTGTGAGATTGGTAAGCTTTCCTATTCTTCCTACTAATGCTGTTGTCCCTGTTCCTTGCTGCAGCCCAGCTCCCTTGACCTGCTAGCTGCACTTCTTTTGCTGCAGCCCAGGATATGGTTGGCTTTCTGGGCTGCAAGCACACATTGCCAGCTCATGTCGAGCTTTTCATCTGCCTGTACCCCAAGTCCTTCTCCGTAGCGTTACTCTCTATCTACTCATTGCCCAGTCTATATTCATGTTTGGGATTGCCCCAACACATGTGCACCTTGCACTTGGTCCTGTTGAACCACAGTTTGTTTGCATGGGCCCACCTCTCAAGCCTGTTAAGGTGTCATCTGCAAACTTGCTGAAGGTGTACTCAATCTCATTGTTTGTGTTGCTGACAAAGATGTTAAATGGTACTGGTCCCAATACTGACCCCTGAGGGACACCACTTAACACTGGTCTCCATCTGTGTTCTAGCATGGTTTCCCGTACCTCCCCTATGCACCAGCAAGGTTGGCCTTTTTCAACACCCGGAAAAAACAGATAACAAGGTACCTTTGTGGTCTCCCACTCTGTGTCCTCTCTGACTAGAGCTCCTCTGGAAAGCAAGCAGCAATTTCTCAGTAGCCTCCAGAAAAAATGTGCTACTTGGTGCTGTGTTAGCTGTTCACCCATAGAAGTTATTTTTAAACCTATGGTCCCCTTCATCACTTCATATTTGCAGCTCTGTGGCTCTGTGTTTTTCTCAATTACCCTCTTGGGCTGGAGAAGGCTTTTGCTCACTAAAAGTTCAGGACTACACAAGCCAAGAATAAATAACAGGCACTGATGAATGCAGAGGCAAGAAATAAAAGTGACGTACAGATTTTTCTGCTGCCTGCAATCCCAGTCTCACAAATTTCACAGCTTTTTTTTTTTTTCCCAGAAATTATGTCTGGAACACTACTTACAGTCCTGGGGGCTTATTCTCTATGTGTCTATCTCATATTAACTCATATTAAATAAATGTTAACTTCTGGCTTCTACCTCACCTCTGGAAACATAATTCACATTTTAATAATATCTTTGTGAAAATATGCATCTGTTCGCATGTTTTGAAGCTGCTTCCTGGTTATTTCAATCTTCAGCAATGAAAAACCCAGGTCATTATGATTTTAGGGATTTATCTACATTATCTGCATCCTAATACATTTTATAATCCATTCCTGGGCTTTTTTTTTTTTTTTTTTTTTGCATGTTTAGATGCATTTCCAGCTGAAACAAGTCTGTGCACTCAAGTAATAGTAACGGAAGCCTTAAAAATTAAAATCCCATTTTAAGCGCTAGAAATGCTAATAATGTCGTGTATATCTAAGGCTACATGCTCTGTGGCTGCTTCTACACATGGCCCAAAATGTACCTGAGTAGTCCCACAAATGATCAGTAGGTGTTGCTGACTATGGATACTTGTGTGTTGTACACAATCCTGTAACATGTACAAATCTGTACTGCACAGGCATACAATGTCATGCTGTGCTGTACCTGATTCTTTACCTTTAAGAGCTCCTATCTGCTGACTATGACGGATAGTCCTGGAAGTATAAAATGACCCTTGAAATACTTTGTGCAGGAAAATGCTGCTGTCAATAGTGGTGTGGATATACTGACTTTAAGGGTGTTGTGGCTTAACTCTGGCAGGTAGCTTAGTACCACACAGACACTCGCTTGTTCTCTCCAGGTGGGATGGGGGAGGGAAATGGAAATGCTAAAGTGTGAGAACTCATTGGTCGAGATTAAGGCAGTTTACTAGGTACGGCAGAAGCTGTGCATGCAAGCCAAGAAAAACAAGGAATGCATTGGAATTCAAGGAATGATGCTTCCCATCAGCAGGCAGGTGTCAGCCACTTCCAGGAAAGCAGAGCTCATCACATGCAATATTTTCTTGGGAAGACCAATGCCATCACTCTGAATGTGCCCCATTTCCTCCTTCTTTACCTCAGCTTTTATTGCTGATTGTGAACATCAAATGTATGGAATATCCCTTTGCCCAGTTTCTGTCCTGGCTGTGTCCCCTCCTGGCTTCTGGTGCATCCCCAGTATCCTTGCTGGCAGGGCAGCATGAGAAGCTGAAAAGTCCTTGGCTTTGTGTGAGCACTTCTCTGCAACAAATAAAAACATCAGTGTGCTATCACTACTATTTTCATCAGAAGTCCAAAATACAGCGCTGTATGAACATCTATGAAACAAAACAAGACAAAAAAAAAAAAAAAAGCTTCTCCCTTTACTGGCAGCTGTGGAAGAACTATAGAAATGTAGGAAGACCTTCAGGATCCAAAATTCTAGGAAATCAAGGGCCAGAATTACAGTTCAAGTATAGCTAATGTGATGCCAAACTCTCACTTGAACAACTTTCCTGTATATAGTTCATTTCCCACTGTGAAGAGCAGACTGTGAGGAAAAGGCTTTGTTCACTTCTGGTGATGCAAGGAGTGGTGGTGTGTGTCATGTTTCATTACAGTGTGGTACGAGTGCAATGCTACTAGATGAAGGAGAATTTTGTGATAATGTGCTTCTCAGCACTATGTATCATTTCACACATAGGAGTTTGCAAATGGTCTTGCCCATTTCTATAACAGTTCTTATGTACTGACAGCTTCAGGATAGCTGAGATTATTTCACATCGTGTTATTGCAAATATCAGTGAGAAAGTGCTGTGTAGATTGAGAGCAGCAAAAGGCTGTAATCTTCTTATCACGGGGTAGTGAGGCATTAACTCTTCAGCCATTGTACAGTCACTGAGCTCAACTGGGGTTATTCTGATGGTAAACTTAAGGGGATTTTCCTTCACAACAACAACAACAATAATAATAATAAATAATTTATGATATGTTCTCTTTTCCAATTAAGTTATTTGAGGTTGGTCTTGGCTGGATATTGAAATATTTGTTTGTAAGGTTAGGGCCACGTAACGAGGTGGAACTAGTCATGTAAGTAAACAAGGATGATCATTTTATAGAAACATTAGGGGAAGGAGCACTGCACCAAATCCATTTCATGCATTTTGGTGAAAATAACACATTAAATTTCCACAATGAAATGCAAAATTAGTCAAACAGTTAACAGAATGGAAAATAGCTATGATATGTAAACATATGTAAAAAACAGTATTTAAATTATTTTTTAGCATGGTGGTTTGAAGGCTAAATCTTCAATGCTAGATGAGACCCCAGGTTTTGTGGGTGAGCGTTCGTAGGCAACACCCCAATGCAGTGTGGTGTGTCAGTGAGCATCCCAAACCAGGGACCTTGTGTTTATTGCAGTATTGCATTGGTGTCCCAAAGCAGCCATGAAGACTCGTATTACTTTGGGAAGGGCTGTGGTTGGCAATAGGCAGCCCACCCAGCCCTGGAGCACAGAGTGACCTATGATTTGAGCCAGACACAAAACATCAATCTTCCACTAGGCAGACAAGGGCCAGCTAGCAAAGCTGTTATGAAATGCTACTCCTGACTTGCAGGAGACCTAGTGGTGTTCCCCAGGGTTCAGTACTGGGGCCAGTTCTCTTCAATATCTTTATCAATGAACTGGACAAGGGGATTGAGTGCACCCTCAGTAAATTTGAAGATGACAACAAGTTAGATGTGAGTGTTGATCTGCTTGAGGGTAGGAAGGCTCTGCAGAGGGATCTGGATAGGCTGGACTGATGGGCCAAGGCCAACTGTATGATGTTCAGCAAGGCTGGGTCCTGCACTTGGGGCACAACAACCCCATGCTATACTACAGGATGGGAGCAGAGTGGCTGGAAAGCTACGCATTGGAAAGGGACCTGGGGGTATGGATCAACAGCCAGCTGAATATGAGGCAGCAGTGTGCTCAGGTGGCCAAGAAGGCCAACAGCATCCCGTCTTGTATCAGAAATAGTGTGGCCAGCAGCGCGAGGGAAGTGCTCATCCCTCTGTACTTGGCTCTGGTGAGGCCACACCTCAAATCCTGTGTTCAGTTTTGACCCCTCACTACAAGAAGGACATCGAGGTGCTGGAGTGTGTCCAAAGAAGAGCAACAAAGCTGCTGAAGGGTCTAGAAAACAAATCTTATGAGGAGCAGGTGAGGGAGGTGGGACTGTGTAGCTTGGAGGAAAGAAGGCTTAGGGCAGACCTTACTGTACAATTACCTAAAGGAGGATTTTAGCGAGGTGGGGATCAGGCTCTTCTCCCAAGCACCAAGTGATAAGACAAGGGGAAATAGCCTTGATTTGCACCAGGGGAGGTTTTGGTTGGATATTAGGAGAAATTTATTTACTGAAAGGGTTGTGTGGCATTGGAATAGGCTGCCCAGAGAAGTGCTTGAGTTACCATCCCTGGAGGTCTTCAAGAATCTTCTAAGATGTAGAACTTAGTTGCATGGTTTAGTGGTGGACTTCTTAGTACTAGGTTGAAGGTTGGACTAGATAATCTCATAGGTCTTTTCCAACCTGAATGATTCTATGAAACACTGCTTCATCTCTGTCATTTGTGCTGACCACCAGAACGTGTGACAAGATCAGCACCACATGGAGACCCCAGACCACTCAGAGCTTGTGTCCTGTGCACTGGGGAGACAGAAAAACACCTCAGCTTCACTCTCCTCCTGCTCTGTGCAGTCTGCTGTGGCTCTCTCCCAACTTGCTTCCTACTTGAAGGTAATGGGAAGCTGCTTTCATGTGTAACAGCCATGTGTCACTATCCTGACCCTGTATAAATGATCAGACACTCCTTAGTTTACGTAAGATTAACCGAAAAGCACTCCGGAACATACTGCCTATGTAACCAGGGCAAAGTCGTGAAAAAGTTTATACACTTCTCATCTCAACATATTAGTCAGGACATATTTCTCATAGCTACTTAGCCACAAATACCACTGCTATATTCCTCTTCAGCTCCAGAGCAGCTGGACACCGCAAGCATTTCAGCATGGACTGTACAGATGCAGGGACTGTATAGATGACTGTACAGACTGGGAATACTTAGGTATCTAAATGCCCACACATGGCAAGATCAAAGGTGAAATAGGACAGTTGTTCTGGTGTTGCAGATGGAGAACAGAATGCTACTTGCACAAAGTAAAACTGGGACTGTGGAGGGGACAGAAAAAGACTGATGAAACCCTGCCCAGTGCCCAGAGACCAGACCATCTCTAACTGTTTTGTGCCTGGACTACAGCAGACATTTGTTACCAGTGCATGGTTTGATGCACAGGTATATCCCCACTTGGCCTATCTGCAAAGAAAACAACTGTGTGCTTTCTACTACTGAAGTGACTTCAGCATAGAACTTGTCAAGGAGGGGGTGGGGGTGGGGAGGGGGGGGGGAGGGAGGGAGTTGAACCCTAAAACTAAAAGGAGAGCTTAACTGTCCTGCTGATAATGTCCAGGGCTGATTCATCTCCCTTCTGTGTGTCCAGAAACGTGCATAAACTGTGCAAGGTACCGAAGAGGGAAGAACTGTATTTAGGAAATGGGTAATAGTAATTCCTATGTCAAGCTGGCTGCAAGTTCTGTGAGTACGTAGAGCTACATGCCATTGTACACTGCAGGTGCAGTTAGGATGCATGCATTTTTCAGAACATCTCTCTCTCCTGGCAATGAGGGCATAGTCATTCCCAAACATAGTTTATACATGGGGCCTGGGGCCTGCCAGCCTCCAGGGGAACCTGGTCCAGGCTGCCCTGCAGATGGCAGTCCTGCACTGTGACTGCCTGTCAGAGTCGTGTTCAAAACTCTGGCTTCATCGTACAGGGGATACTTGGCTTTTACCTTAATATTGCTGTGAAGCAGACTGTGTCCCAGAATTTTATGGATTCGTTAAAACATGCTCCAGAGAAGGAGATTCATAGCTTCTATTTAGTTTTGTAAAACAAATGCACAGATTTACTATGCTGCAGGGTCATTTGTTTCAAAGGTGTGTTGAGTAGATCATGAAGTATTCTCTGCTGCAGTGGCCTAGGTCACATTTCAGCCCTTGCTGACTAAAAGCTTTGCCTGTGGGTATTACACTCACACTTTCGCTTTGGTCTACGCAGTAAAGAGTAAAAAAGAAAAAAAAAAGAAAAAAAAATCAATTTTACAAAAAATAGATAGAACTTTCCCTCCATAATATTTGCCAAAATATTTTCCCATCAAATTCTCCTCAAAAATACCCTGTGGGGGAGAGGGACTGGACTGAGAATGGTGGAGATAGATGGGAAGGAAAAAAGGCACCTTTGGAACACCAGTCTCCTTATCACACTGTCACTGTGCAGCACTGCCACTGCTGCTCACACTCCATGGGCCCTGTGCTGAGCTCACCAGGCCCCCCACACTGTGGCTCATCACACCAGTGCTGCCTGCACCTGCCTGCAGCAGCCTCTGGCCTTTTGGAGCTGGGACAGTGATGTCTGCATCGATGAGATGGCTGTTTATGGTCTGCTTTTAGTCTTTATGTGGCACCACATTTTTACATAGATCTGTGACTCTTCGCGTACAGAAAGTTGAAAAGCAAACACTTCCTGGACTGCTTTAGCAAGAGTAGAAACAGCAGGTCTAGGGCAGTAACTGCTCCTTTCTACTCAGTACTGCACACATCTGGTGTGTTGTTTCCAGTTCTGTGGCCCACAGTATAAGAAAGCTTTTAAGAAACTGAGAAGAGTGTAATAAAGGAGCTGTAAGGTGGTAGGGGCTTGAGCATATGATATAAGAGAGGCAGAGGGAGCTGGGCTTGACTAGTTTGGTGATGAGAATATTATTAGGTAACCTAATAGTAGCCCTCAGATACTTGCAAGGGCCATTAAGATTGTATGATCCAGATGCCTGTCAGCACAATATAGATAAAAAGTAAACTTCCCCTTTCCTTGCCTCACTGTTCCCTTGTTTTCTGCTATCTTTCTGTACATTCCATTTGTCAAATTCTCATATTCACCTGTCATGGTTTTGGCTGGAGTAGAGCTAATTTTCTTTGTAGAGGTTCATACAGTGCTGTGTTTTGGACTTTTGATGAAAATAGTGGTGATAACACACTGATGTTTTTATTTGCTGCAGAGCAGTGCTCGCACAAAGCCAAGGACTTTTCAGCTTCTCATGCTGCCCTGCCAGCAAGGAGACTGGGGATGCACCAGAAGCCAGGAGGGGACACAGCCAGGACAGGTGACACAAACTGGGCAAAGGGATATTCCCAGCAGGGGGTTTGTACTAGGTGATCTTCAGAGGTCCCTTCCAACCTCAGACATTCTGTGATTCTGTGTCTTTCTCTGACATCTAGGTACTACAGAATAGGCAGCCATGAAATAGCTTGGGCCCTGACTCCAGATACTGTCAAATATACATGCATACTGTTAGAATATGATATAATAAAATGAAGGGATGTGTTATTTTCTTTCCTTCAGATTAATTAAAGAAAAAAATATGACCCTTTTTCTCACCAGTATCTTATTCCAAGTCTCAGAAAGAACCATCAAACATGGTCTTAATATTTCATGAGCTGGCACATGCTAACTCTAGGCAATGCAAAATGTTTCCAAAACAACACTTGCGAAAAAATACAATTACAATTTAAAATGTGTTTGTTGGCTATTCTGCTAGCCTGAAAAAGCAGGAAAATGGATAAACTTCCTCAGATAAATGTGATTTTGTGCTAGGCTATACTTACAGAGTTTGGACTATGACAGTAACAAGTGTAGATTTCCATGTCAGCCACGTGCAAATGTGCTAATAGCTCATAGTGAGAGATTTTGATTTCTACACTTTGAATATGAATATTTAACAAAGGATTTTACTGATTAGTTACACTCTAGTCTCAAGGATAGTCCTTCATTTATGGCCTGTGGGAATGTAAAGAAAAAAAAAAAAAAGGAGTTTGCATGATGCTCTATAGTGCTCTAATTAATCATTTATTCACCATAGATTTTTCATTCTTTTTCTTATGATGAAACTGTTGTCAGGCAATGTAAACTTAGCCAGTATAATAATTCTTTGTTATTTCTGTGTATCTTCAGTACTTTTGCTTCCTTGTGAACAACTTATTGGAGGTACTCAAACTTCAGAATTTATGCTGTTAGAGCAGTGCTGTCAGGAATATGCAGTTGTTTTTATGCCTTGTCTGAATCTGAAGGGCATTCACAACATACATAGATATCAATGCATATAAACGGAATCCTAGGAATGTAGGCCTGAAATTCCACAAAAAGCTGTGCATGACCAGTAGCAAGGAAATTGCCTCCCCCTCTCCCCATGACAACCAGTTGGGATAAGCAATACTGAGAGTATGAGGTACTACTGAGGTTGACAAGCAAACAGAAGGTGGCCTTTAACTTCCTTAACCTAAGGTGTGCTTTCACATAGATATGTCACACACAAAAGGTGGTTTAGCAGGCAGTCACTCTAAAAAGATGCACATGCCAAAAGTGCAATCACAATTGCCATATGCTTCAAATATGTACACACCCAGTGGACAGTTAGCAAACACTTTGTATTCTCTAGAGGAGCTTGTGGTGAATACAAAGAAACTGGAGTTAATAACATTGGATTCCATTTATAAGTAAATCTGAGATTACAGCATGGGTTATACTTTGTCCTGCAATACATCAATGATATGCTACCTGACAAAACTGCCCAATTAAAGGGAATGAGTTTAATGCAGGTGTGGTGTCAAGTGTATGACTAAGATCAAGAGATTTTTGCTGCAAAGGCAGATCATTAAGAAAAGTTATTTGCAGGAGTATACTTTTTAGGCACTTTATTAAAGATACCAAAACCCAAAATTCAGAGTGGATGACTTAGTCATACTGTTTATGTTTTAGTATAGGGCCTGGAAACTGCCTTGGAAATGGGAGTCATGTACTAGAGTTCTCAAGATAGAGAACAAGAGTTATTTGTGTTGTATGATTCTTTGTCGTCTCTTATCTTCACTAAAGGAAAGTCAAGAAGTCTCCAAATAACTTGTAAACTGCTCACTGGCACATTCTGTAAGTTTGATGATTGGTAACATATGCAGAGAATTGATTTTTATGAAAGGTAACAATTAGAACTTTTGAGTGGAGGTCATCACAGTCTTTCATAACATCATCTCTCATCCAGAAATTTTTTTTCTTCTTTTTCTTTTACAATCCTTTCAGTTAATAAACTCCTGATACTATACGACAACAAGAATTGTTCTCCTCCCTGTACAAGAGTATGAGTCTTACAAACATTCCCTGCTGGATGGGAAGGGAAAATATCTGGGAATATTTTCTAGGCCAACTGTCTAGTAAGAATTGTGGTGATCCTAAAAATAAAAAGGATCTTCTGACTAACCTTTAATTTTGTGTCAATTCATGTCACTTCATTAAAAATCATCTTTGAGACTTTTATTTTGATTCTCTTAAGGCAAAACATGTGAAACAGAAGACACTAATCACATCTTTAAACAGAATTGAGAGCAGAAATGCTTGATGTGTGTAAAATTAAGTAATTCAAAACAAAGATGACCTCAGGAAGGTATTTCATATTTCCACAACAATCATTCTAACAAAACACTACTGGCAAGTTAATGGGAGTTTCAGACTGTATATTATGTGCATTGACACATGTCAAATCTATATGCACTAAACACCAAAAGCTACAACTAAGATGGTAATACTAATATACTGCATATGGTAAATATACCTTTTCTAATTGGTTAAATAGAATCTAGATTAGGTTTTCCCATGTAATGGACCTGGGCTCCTGCTCTATTCTGCCAATAGATTTCATTGGCCAAAATGTGTTTAAATTATTCAGAGCTGATTTAATTCTGAGATGAATTTATTTCAAAATACCACAGATTTTCAATATTATTTTCAAGAATTTTCAAGATTACTAACAAATGGGGATTTTTACAAGTGAAAACATTTTAGGGTTATATGTTGTAATGTTTTGTAAACTTTGAGAATCAAGTTCAGGCCCTGTGTAAATGTCAAAATTGCATTGATTTTGTGTTTAAAAAGAAAATATTTTTACTAATGATTTTACAAGTCCTATATTAGGCAGAAATTTCTTATGAACCTTTTGAATTGAAATATTACATAAATACCATGACTCCTTTCTATAGTGTAGGAGAGAGGTTGCACTCAGTTCTCCAGAGAAACCGTAGAAAGGCTGGTCTATAAGGAAAACAAGTTACATGATTTAAAAAAACTCTGTTGTTGAATGAGACAAAAGGAACTGCACAAGGTAGCAAATGGGTTGTCTCTGTCTAAATTCTTGTAGCCACAGTAAGAATTATGAGCTGTTCACAGTAAACTTCTCGACTGTACCTGAAATGAAAGCTTTTAATAACATCTGGAAGCTCTCATTTCCATAGTCTGCTAATTGGAGAAACAAGAGAAAACTAGCAAGCAACTGTACTTAAAATGTACTGCAAACAGGACTTTACAATTGGTAGGAATTAACAAAACAGCTTTAAAGATAATTCAGGATAATATAATACTTCCTTGTCAAGGACAACACAAACCTGGAAACTAAGTGTGGCAGAAGAATGAGATATGCCTACCTACAGTTCCTACCATAAAAACGTATTTGACAATTAAAAAATATATATTTAAAAAATGTTTAGGCTTATTTACAGAGCCTATATCTTTTCCTAGAAAGAGAGACTTAATCTGGTTACTAGTTAAATTATTTGCTATGTTGTAGTGGGTTAACGTGGCAAGGTTTTGGTAGCAGGGGGCCATAGTGGTGGTTTCTGTGAGAAGGATCTAGAAGCTGCCCCATGTTTGGGAAGGGCCCCATTGTTTTCCAGAGCTGAGCCAATAAGCGATGTTGTTTTGCGCCTCTGTGAGAGCATATTTAAGACTGGGAAAAAAAAAACGTTGTGCCACACAGCAGCTGGGAGAGTGAGAGGAGTGAGGAACGGCCTTGCAGGTGCCAAGGTCAGTGAAGAAGGAGGGGGAGAGGTGCTCCAGGCGCCAGAGCAGAAGTCCCCTGCGGCCTGTGGTGAGGCCCATGGTGAAGCAGGATGTCCCCCTGCAGCCCATGGAGTACCACGGTGGAGCAGGGTTCCACGCTGCAGCCCGTGGAGGAGACCACAGTGGAGCAGGTGGCCCTGCACCGACGGAGGCTGCCGCCTGTGGAAGACCCCTGCCGGAGCAGATTCCAGGCCAGACCTGTAGCCTGTGGAGAGGAGCCCACGCAGGAGCAGGTGACCCGGCAGGAGCTGCTGCCTGTAGGGGAGCCAGGTTGGAGCAGTTTTCTCCTGAGGGATGGACCCCGTGGTACGGACCCATATCTGGAGCAGTTCTGGAAGAGCTGCTGCCTGTGGGAAGCCCACGCCGGATCAGTTCATCAAGGACTGCATCCCGTGGGTGGGACCCCACAGCACAGGGGACGAGAGTGATTGAGAAGGAGCGGCAGAGAAGAAGCGCTGTAGACTGACCATAACCCCAATTCCCCCGTTCCCCTGCGCCGCTCGGGGGGAGGAGGTGGAAGAGGGTGGATGGGGGGGGAAGGTGCTTTTGGTTTCTTTCCTTTGTTTCTCACTTCTCTAGCTTGTTAGCAATGAGCAATAAATCTTACTATCTCCTTATGCCGAGTCTGTTTTGCCCGTTACAATAATTATTGCGTGATTTTCTCGTCCTTATCTCAATCCTTGAGCCCTTTTCGCATATTTTCTCCCCATTCCTCTTTGAGGAGGGGGAGTGAGAGAGCGGCTGTGGTGGAGCTCGGCTGCCCACTCGAGCGGAACCACGACATATGTGTCAGTTACAGCTGACCACAAGCTTTCTGCATCCTTAGGGCACCTATGTACACTATTAAGGAATCACATTCTCGTTTTGGAGATTAAGATGCAATGAGCAAGATTGAAAAACACCTTGGTGCTTTAACGAGACATTGTTTTCTTTTCTCAAAGGGATCAACCTATGAGATGTTTTTGGACACATCTGACATGCTAACCAAGAAATGAATCAGAATCAGAATCAGAATTTCTAGGTTGGAAGAGACCTCAAGATCATCGAGTCCAACCTCTGACCTAACACTAACAGTCCCCACTAAACCATATCCCTAAGCTCTACGTCTAAATGTCTTTTAAAGACTTCCAGGGATGGTGACTCCACCACTTCCCTGGGCAGCCTGTTCCAATGTCTTAACAACCCTTTCGGTAAAGAAGTTCTTCCTAAGATCCAACCTA
The DNA here is from genome assembly GCF_964035555.1 of Netta rufina. Lineage (NCBI taxonomy): Eukaryota > Metazoa > Chordata > Aves > Anseriformes > Anatidae > Netta > Netta rufina. The sequence continues at coordinate 65,287,534 of NC_140128.1, read as the reverse complement.
AAACTCCCCTGGCGCAACTTAAGCCCATTCCCCCTCGTCCTGTCACCAGGCACGTGGGAGAACAGACCAACCCCCCACCTCACTACAGCCTCCTTTAAGGTATCTGTAGAGAGCAATAAGGTTGCCCCTGAGCCTCCTTTTCTCCAGGCTGAACAAGCCCAGCTCCCTCAGCCACTCCTCGTAGGACTTGTTCTCCAGGCCCCTCACCAGCTTCGTCGCCCTTCTCTGGACCTGCTCAAGCACCTCGATGTCCTTCTTGTAGCGAGGGGCCCAAAACTGAACACAGTACTCAAGGTGCGGCCTCACCAGAGCCGAGTACAGGGGGACGATCACCTCCCTAGCCCTGCTGGCCACACTGTTTCTGATACAAGCCAGGATGCTGTTGTCCTTCTTGGCCACCTGAGCACACTGCTGGCTCATATTCAGCCGACTATCCACCATCACTCCCAGTTCCTTCTCTGCCTGGCAGCTCTCCAACCACTCATCTCCCAGCCTGTAGCTCTGCTTGGGGTTATTGCGCCCCAGGTGCAGGACCCGGCACTTGGCCTTGTTGAACTTCATGCAGTTGACCTCAGCCCATCGGTGCAGCCTATCCAGATCCTCCTGCAGAGCCTTCCTACCCTCAAGCAGATCGACACATGTGCATAGCTTGGTGTCATCTGCAAACTTACTGAGGGTGCACTCAATGCCCTCGTCCAGATCATCGATGAAGATATTAAAGAGGACCGGCCCCAGCACCGAGCCCTGGGGATCGCCACTAGTGAGATGCAAGGTCTAACACTATCGGCTTTAGAAAAATGGGACTGAAAATTTAACTTCTTCTGAAGCACCTCTGCATCCTAGCCACTAAAAGTAGAACATTATCAGAACCTTCTCATTATCACAGTTATATCAAAAATATAGAAAATATCAAAAATAAGGTGTATTGCAATTTATTTCTGAAGTGTTGTTTTATATTGTATAAATATATGTTATAAATTTTACAAACTTGTTATTTCCCAGTACAAAAAAGACAGGGGTCTCCTGGAAAGAGTCCTACGGAGGGCCACAAAGATGATACGGGACCTGGAGCACCTTCCCTATGAAGAAAGACTGAGAGACCTGGGTCTGTTCAGCCTTCAGAAAAGGAGACTGAGAGGGAATCTTATCAATGTTTACAAATACCTCTTTGCAGTGATTTGCGGGGACAGGACAAGGGGCAATGGCCAAAAAATGGAGCACAGGAAGTTCCACACCAACATGCAAAAGAACTTCTTCATGGTGAGGGTGACGGAGCACTGGGACAGGCTGCCCAGGGAGGTTGTGGAGTTTCCTTCTCTGGAGATATTCAAGGCCTGTCTGGACACCTACCTGGGCAAGATGCTCTAGGGAACCTGCTTTGGCAGGGGGGTTGGACCCAATGATCTCTTGAGGTCCCTTCCAACCCCTACAATTCTGTGATTTTGTGTGATTCTGTGATGATTTTTCATGAGGGTGGTGTGACATTAGAACTTGTTGCCCAGATAAGTTGTGGATGCCTGATCACTGGAAGTGTTCAAAGTTGGGTTAGACCAGGGCTTTGAGCAGAGAACAAGACAAAGTTTGTTCAACTGTTCTGCTGAAACAGCTGTCTATCCTGCCAGTTGGTTGCCTTGCTGGTTCCTTGTTCTCTTCTACTGATTTCTGTGTTTCTATCACTTGTTTTATACCAGGGAATGTACCCCACAAACCTAAAAATGCCTTATCCTTTTTGGACAGTACCTAATACAGTGAAAAGCCATTCGACCACAGGAAATTCAAGAACTGCTCTATAGCTTTTTTTTTTCCACTGTAAAATGTTTTTTCTTCCAAGAGCAGATTTCATTGACTCTGGAAAACACCACCCTGGGAATTTCCATTCCAAAAAGTTAGTTGTCCCATTGGTGTTGCCTCTAGCTTAGGAAGCAACTTTCAAAAACAATATATTGCTACTTAATGGTAAGACAACCTTTTAACATATAATCAAGAATATGTGTTTACTGCAATAGGAATAACTTTGTGCTTACTGAAGCTGTTTTTAAAAGCATTTGTTTTCCTTGCAGCTTTTATCAGTATATGAGCAGAATCCCTCAGGGCATCACAAATATTATTGTATCCCTAGGTATTGAATCTTACATTTAGACCTACAAGTTATCTGAAGGATGTCTAAAATTATGTGTGGGCAGAGAGCTCCTTTCAGATGCTGCATCTGAGAAGACTGATTTGTTTGTTTATTTTAGAAAATGCTTAAAATGTTTTTGTGCCTTTGGAAGAAAATATATATATATATATGTATTGTCTTTCTTGGTTTTGCATTTGTCAGCAGTTATTAATAATTAATACAAGCACAAGGAAGAAACCTGCTCTCCTACAGCCACTCATTGCAAAGGCCAGATTCTTTTCCTGAATATTCTCCAAGAGTGGCTCATTCTGCAATACATTTCTGGGCATGCTGTAGAAACCAGGTTGTTGTAACCAAACTTTGAAAACACATGGAGCAGATACCTTTCTTGTCTCTAGCCTCAGATCCTAAAGTATCTACTAAATTCCAGGAAAAACTTACTTTAAAAATATAAAGAAAATGCATGCTAAAACAACAACAACAACAAAGGCACAATTAACTCATTTTTATATTTTCTTTGACAAAAGTAAAACTAAATGAACTAAAATAAAACAACATAAGGCATTTTTAGGTTTGTGGGGTACATTCTCTGGTATAAAACAAGTGATAGAAACACAAATCAGTAGAAGAGAACAAGGAACCAGCAAGGCAACCAACTGTCAGGATAGACAGCTGTTTCAGCAGAACAGTTGAACAAACTTTGTCTTGTTCTCTGTAAGCATTGCAGAAAACCAATTTTGGAGCAACTGTAAGATAACTGCTGAAGGGTTGACCTATACAAAGGCAAAAACAAAACTGGAAGTTCTTTTTGAACAAGTGTCATAGAGGTATAGTTGAATGCACATTATTTTTATCTATGTTTTTATTCATTTTACACTGAAGAATGGATGACCCATGATTCTTCAAAATATTTAAAGACCACAGGTAATTTTGGGAAGACAAAAATCCATCAAATAGTAAACTTGTCATCTTGTACTGTTCCATAGCTACTAGCTGTAGTGATATTTTTTCTTTACACTAGCATAGCAAAGACCAAGAAATTAAGAGGTTTCTCCTTGGAAGGTGACATTTATGAATAGCTTGGGGAAAAAAAAAAATGAACAAAGAAAAGTACACATTTTTGTTAGGACTGAAATAGTGGTCAATTGCATTGTTGTTGTAGCAAAGTAAACATTGAAAAAATGTGTAATAAACTAAACTAGATAGTATTAATGAGACAGAGCAGTACTGTCAGCAGCAGACCTATTGCTAGCATAACTGCAAAGAGAACCTAAGTTTTGACTCTAAGTAAAGGCAAATAATAATTATTTTCTTAATTAATATAAGCAATTAAGCTCTTCCTTGTAGAACAATCTTTGATTGAAAATTGTATCTTAAAAAATATTGAATTCCCAGTAGTGTACCCTTACAAAGTTAATCCATCTGCATTTGAATTAACTTTCTGAAAGTAACTTCATACTCTCCAGGTATCAGAGATTTAGTGAAATGCTAAATAAACCCCAAACTCTCTCGGCCTCCTTGGGGTAAAATAATCTAAACAAACTAAACTTTGAGCAGCTAAATGCTGATGCACAGGTATATACTGTAACAAAACTACTGCACTGACAAAAGTATTAATTTCCAAAGAAGAATTAACAGAGACTACATTGACTTACATATTACCACATTCAAAATAAAATTTAAACAATCTGTTAGGAATTTGGGAAGTTATAAAACATGAAAAATGTTACTGCATTTCTCAGGGATATATATGTATTTCTAACAGACAGAAAATCCATTAGAACAGCCTAAGGCAATCAGTAATTGAATGAACTCTACAGGAGATGGGAGCAATAGCAAATGGCATTTCAATAGTTAACTTTTTTTTATATGTGAACTTTGCCAAATTTGAAGGGTCAGTATAGCACTGTAGAGGGCAAACACAGGTACAAGAGGTGGGGGACAACTGTGGACAAGGGCAGGTAACAGTCAGGTTATGGTCTTAAATGCTGCAGTTCTCAGTCAGTGGACTTACCTTCTGAGCTTCTTCTCTGTGTTGCAAGTTGCACAAAATGCTGGGGAACTTTAGAACAACAGATGGACAGGTGAAGACTCTGTGGAAGGAACAGTTTAATTCTCAAACCTTGTAATGCATACCCATCATACTCACCATTTCTAGATTCTTTATACTTTCTATAAATTTGTACATTGCCTCATATAAGCCATAATCTGCAGATGAATATAAATATATATTTAACCTATATCTGGAGTTTAAAGTTCAATTAGCATTATATTAAGGCTCCTTTTATTTTATTTTATTTTATTTTATTTTATTTTATTTTATTTTATTTTATTTTATTTTATTTTATTTTATTTTATTTTATTTTAAATTACACATAAATTATCTTTGAAATTTTCTAGTATATTAAAATGCCTTTGACCAGTGCTGTTATTTTGCCATGTGTTTACATTTAACTAGTGAGCTGAAATTTTCAGGATGAGCTTTGATGAGCCAGAAATATACCTTGGAGGAACAGACTAGGTTAGTAAAGTGAGATAGATCATGGCAAGACAGTGCTGCAAAAATGCACTCTGTCAAACCCAGTGGATGAGCTAGCTCTCTGTTTTTCTTAATTGCAAACATGTTGTAATGAACTGCTGTGAGGAGGGAAGGTGGACACCGTATGCAGTTAAATCCTCAGTAGAAAAAATACACAAGTATAAAAATGGCTTCTATGCAAGTAGAAGAATGTTTCTCCTGCTGAAAGGAGCTCGTTTTTGTGATACGGGCAGTAAGCAGTTGCAGGGCTGCATAGTGATCCATAGCCAACAAAACTGAGATATGAGCACTTAATATAAACTATGACCCTGACTGATGAACTCACAATGATGTGAGTTTATTTATTTATTAATTTTGTGGGATACCTTTTCCAGCATTTCAGTCCTCACAGAAATGCTGTTTATCTGTAATGTCACCAAAATCCACCAGGAGATGAAGCCTGGATATTGACACATATTGGTGCAGTCTTTGTGACCTTCATGTTTTTACAGGATAAAAGCAAAAAGAGCTATTTTAAATAAAACTACTTTTTTTTTTTCTTTAATGGGAAAAAAAAAAAAAAAACACTTTGTTTTGACAAAATGGGCACTTTCCACTGGAATCCTGATAGATGAAAAATGCCTGTCTTGCCATGATATAATCATCATATAGCTTGGGTTGGAAGGAACCTTAGACTATCTAGTCCTAACCCCCCTGCCATTAGTAGGGACACCTCTCACTAGACCAGGTTGTTCAAAGCCCCATCCAGCCTGGCCTTGAACACTTCCAGGGATGGGGCATCCAGAGCTTCTCTGGGCAAACCTGTATCTGCAGCATCAGAACTATTATATAATTCATACGCTTTATAACATTTAATGTGAACTATTGAAAAAAAAAAAAAAAAAAAAAAAGAGGAAAGGATGTTTTGCAATGTACAATTCTTTCTGAGAAAGGAGATGCTGAAACTACTCTGTGGAAAGGAGCATCTGAATGCTTCTGGGAGCCCAGAACTGGACACAGTACTCCAGGTGAGGCCTGACCAGGGCAGAGTAGAGGGGGAGGATCACCTCCCTTGACCTGCTGGCCACACTCCTTTTCATGCACGCCAGGATCCCATTGGCCCTCTTTGCCACGAGGGCACACTGCTGGCTCATGATGAACCTGTTACCCACCAGGACCCCCAGGTCCTTCTCCTCAGGGCTCTTGTCCAGCAGGTCATCCCCCAGCCTGTACTGATGGAATGATAAGGTTGAGTCCCTATGGGTTAGGATTGGTGGGAAGGCCAACAAGGCAAGCATCATGGTGGGGGTCTGTTACAGACTGCCGAATCAGGATGAGGAGACAGATGAGGAGCTCTACAGGCAGTTGGCAAAAGTTGCAAAATCGTCAGCTCTTGTCCTTGTGGGGGACTTCCCAGACATATCCTGGAAATGCAATACAGCTCAGAGGAAGCAGTCTAGGAGGTTTCTGGAGAATGTGAAAGATAGTTTCCTAATGCAGCTGGTTAGTGAACCTACCAGGGGAGGTGCCCCACTGGACCTTCTGTTCACAAACAGAGAAGGACTGGTGGGAGACGTAGTGGTCGAGAGCTGTCTTGGACAGAAGTGACCATGAAATGGTAGAGTTCTCTATTCTTGGTGGAGTCAGGAGAGGGACCAGTAAAACTGCTGTCTTTGACTTCTGGAGGGCAGACTTTGAGCTGCTCAGGGCATTAGGTGGCAGAGTCCCTTGGGAGGCAGTTCTGAAGGGCAGAGGAGTCCAGGAAGCCTAGGCACTCCTCAAGAAGGAAATCTTAATGTCTCTGGAGTGGTCTGTCCCCACGTGCCCAAAGTTGAGCTGGCATGGAAGAAGACCATCCTGGCTGAACGGAGAGTTGTGGCTAGAGCTTAGGAAAAAAAAAGAGGGTTTATGATCTTTGGAAAAGAAGGCAGGCCACTCAGAAGGATTATAAGGATGTTGTAAGGATGTATAGTGACAAAATTAGAAAGGCGAAAGTTCAACTGGAGCTCAATTTGGCTACTGCTGTTAAAGACAACAGAAAATGTTTTTATAAATACATTAACACTAAAAGGAGAACTAAGGAGAATCTCCATCCTTTACTGGATGTGGGGGGAAACTTAGTAACGAGAGATGAGGAAAAGGCTGAGGTGCTTAATGCCTTCTTTGCCTCAGTCTTTAGTGGCAAAAGCAGTTGCTCTCTGGATAGCCAGTACCCTGAGCTGGTGGAAGGGGATGGGGAGCAGGATGTGGCCTTCACAATCCATGAGGAAATGACTGGCAACCTGCTACAGCACTTAGATGTACGCAAGTCGATGGGGCCGGATGGGAGCCACCCAAAGGTGCTGAGAGAACTGGCAGAAGAACTGGCCAAGCCGCTTTCCATCATTTATCAGCAGTCCTGGCTATCAGGGGAGGTCCCAGTAGATTGTCAGCTAGTAAATGTGATGCCCATCTACAAGAAGGGCCAGAAGGTCGACCTGGGAAACTATAGGCCTGTTAGTTTGACCTCAGTGCCAGAGAAGCTCATGGAGCAGATTATCTTGAGTGTCATCACATGGCACTTACAGGGCAACCAGGCGATCAGGCCCAGTCAGCATGGGTTTATGAAAGGCAGGTCCTGCTTGATGAACCTGATCTTCTATGACAAAGCAACATGCTTGGTGGACGAGGGAAAGGCTGTGGATGCAGTCTACCTTGACTTCAGGAAGGCTTTTGACACTGTTTCCCACACCATTCTCCTCAAGAAACTGTCTGCTCTTGGCTTGAACTGGTGTACACTTCATTGGGTTAGAAACTGGCTGGGTAGCCGGGCCCAAAGAGTTGTGGTGAATGGAGTCAAATCCAGTTGGAGGCCGGACACTAGTGGCGTCCCCCAGGGCTCAGTACTGGGGCCAGTTCTCTTTAATATCTTTATCGATGATCTGGATGAGGGGATCGAGTGCACCCTCAGTATATTTGCAGACGACACCAAGTTATGTGCATGTGTCCATCTGCTCGAGGGTAGGAAGGCTCTGCAGGAGGATCTGGATAGGCCAGACCGATGGACTGAGGCCGGCTGTATGAGGTTCCACAAGGCCAAGTGCCGGGTCCTGCACCTGGGGTGCAACAACCCCAAGCAGAACTTCTTTACTGAAAGCATTGTTAGGCATTAGAATAGGCTGCCCAGGGAAGTGGCTGGGCAGTCACCATCCCTGGAGGTCTTTAAAAGACATTTAGATGTAGAGCTTAGTGATACGGTTTAGTGCAGGACTTGTTAGTGTTAGGTCAGAGGTTGGACTAGATGATCTTGGAGGTCTCTTCCAACCTAGATGATTCTGTGATTCTGTTTGGTGGGTCAAGCACATCACAGCCTATTTACAGTGACAAAATATCTGATAGACAATTCTTCAGAGTGATCTCCAGTACCAGTTATTTCCAGTACCAGTTATTTCTGAGCTATGTAAAAGAACCTGAGAGAACAGCAAGATCACAGGATCTGAAATACACAACACTTTGCTGTTTGTATATCATGTATTTTTACTTCATTTTTCTGTGATCCTTCATTTATATATATATATATATTAAGGTATCAGAGTTTAAATGTGTTCTGAAACATTAAATATGGAAACACTGCCCCAAGAAGAAGATTTTTGTGGATTATGATGAAGATGTCTTCTTGTTTTGAAAGGAGGGAAAAAAATGACTGGAGTCCCACAGAATAATTCCATCATAGCAGTAACAGAAGAGGACAATTAAAAGCATTTTAAAGCCCCCATGAAGTTCCCTCATGAACTTTGCTTAGAATTTGAAATGGGACACATTCTGACATACAGTTTTGACAGTATTGCTGTTTTCAGGGGGAGAAAGGCACTTTTCCTGGTTTTGTTGTTGTTGCTGTTCATTTATTTATTTATTTATTTATTTATTTTCCTGGAAAAAATACTTTCTCTCTGTTTTCTGACTACTGCATTTTCCTCTGTGCTGACTTAAAAAGTTTAGGGAATTAATCTTGTCATTGATTTTAAAGCTTCATTAGCACTATCATCGTTAAGTGAATGAAAATGCCCTTGCTGTTTCTGCTCCTTTATATTTTCATCAGATAATTGAGTCTGAACCTCATTAAGGGATGAATGCACTTCTCAAGTGACAGCCCAACTGTGTAACATGAAGCCTGCAATGAATAGTCACTAAGCTATGTACACAGGATAACACAATATACAGAGCCTTGAATATTTGAATACTTTTTTAATATCCTTAAAGGTACTACCTAAAGTAGAAAGGGTGAGAAATGTTCAGCTAAGATGGACCTGGGAGGAACTGGGAACATTTGCCACCTATCTGTAATGTAATGTGCTCAGCAGTGTAAAGGCAAACACAAGTGGCAGGGCACTGCAAGGCACAAGAAACTGCAGCTCCTGAGATGAGTAATAATATACAAGATAGATTCTGACCTGATATTACTTGAATGTTTCAACATTTGCAAACAGTGATTAAAAATCTTAACAACAACAACAAAAATCTCTCTATAAAGGCAAATGACTGTTTTATGCAAGAGAAGACTTTTGCTGCCTTTTATTTACTTGCACATCTTTTATTGCCAGGTGGAAGATCATGATAATCAGTATTGTGTTTTAGGAGAAACACTTACAACGTTCCTCCACATTTTCCAGACAGTCTTTTTTATCTCTTTTTTATATCCCCATTGTGTGCCATAACTGTACTGAAGCAATATTTTAAAACAAGTAAGATTTTTGCATGTGCATTTTGTGGGGAAGTGCTCACAGATGCCCGTCTTTACTCAGATGTAATATTACTATACTTAGAAATACCTTACACAAAATCTGTATTGTTGTGCTTGGAAAAAAAGACACCAAATTTGCTCTGTCTCTGTGATGGTATTTACCCTCAGCTAGTGAATGTGTACAGAGATAAATGAAGCTTGAGGGGCCGAGATGTAAAGTTGTGCTGTGGGACAGGCCCATGTCAGCTTTATATTCTGAAGGACAGTTTCTTCAGAGGGGGATGCCCAAGTGCAGAGTAAGGTCCATGCCTGAGAGCAAAAGCCTGCAGGAGCCTTGCTCTGCCTGTGGCTGTCTGAGAAAGAAGAGCAAAGGCAGCCACCTGCTATCCTGGAAGCATTGCAGCTCTTGGGGCCAACTGATGGGATGCTCTGTGCCCACGGGGAAACCCAGCTCTGGGCTGGCTTGGCAGCCCAAGTTAAGTCTGCAGGTGCCTCCACTATCCCCTGGATAATTGCACAGCAGGGCTGAAGAATGAATTGCTGATGTTGCCTTCCAGTTTTGACCCTTGCTTTAGCAGTCATACAATGAGCATACTTTGTATGCACTGTCCCAGTGTATATATGCAGCGCTGTGCTGCAGGCACAGCTTGGCAGTTGCAGGCACATCCTCTGATAGCCCATGGGGGCTCAAAGCAAGAGGTATGTGACAAAGTCCATCTCCAGGATGCCACATGCCATTTCAGCGCAGCTCCAAACAAATACTGCTGCCCTGCCTACATTTTGGTAGTAAATACATCTTGCAGGCTCCAAATCATTGCAAGGAATATAGATTCACAGTCACCACCACTGCTGAAAGCAATTTCCTTACTCCATACTCTACCCTTCACTGCTCCTCACACTGCTGCTGTGCAGAGCCTTGCAAATGTCTGCCACAAGGCCTTGACATCTGAAGCAATCTTGAATGAACCTGAATGAACAAACTATATTTTGGAGGGTGTCAGATTAGGTATTTTTTATTTCTGTTCACAATGAAGTCCCTCCATGGCACATTAAGTGCTAGGTAATAAACTATTATCTTGTTTATGTGTTTAAATTGGACCACAAAAAATCAGTGACTGGACAAATATTTTCCCCCGAAGGTCTAGCCTTACTAGCCTCACTTGGAATTTTATTTGTACTGTATAAAAACTGATGGTTCTATTTAACTACAGTCTACACAGAAACTGAAACTGCATTAAAAAATGTATTTCAGAAGTTCAGAAATTTTAGGAGAAAAAAATAACTTTGAAGCAATGAATGAGACAGCGAAACAGGATGATCCCCCTTCCACACAAACCCCCCCCCCCCCCCCAAAAAAAAAAGGCAAAACAAAAAAGGGAAAACTTCCTGACAAAATCTGCTAAATTCTCTAAAGCCATCTCTTTGCCTGTCTTCAGTTCTATGTAGGTCTGTTTGTTGTCATTGGCCACAGCACCAGCTCAGCAGCCATTATTTTATAGTGTTTTTTTTTGCCTCTGGTACCTCTTTGTTCCCTCTTGGATCATAGTCTCCATTGCAGAGGTCACACTAATGATGAAGTCACAGTAGTTCTCACCAGAGAAGAAATGATCAAGATTTGTCTTATATGCTCAGACCACAGCTTGGATTCTGAAATCAGTTAATCATCTTACTCCCTAGAATTTGGCCAAGCATTCAGGGATATCTGTCCATCTCCTTTATTATATTTTGTTGTGGCTTAATACCCATGGGCAGCTAAGCTCCACAATGGCACTCTTTTGTTCCTCCTCCTAAGGACAGGGGGAAAAAATGATGAAACAAGGCTCATGGGTTGAAGGCTCATGGGTTGAGCTAAGTGCAAAACTCTCACCAGTTACTGTCATGGGCAAAACAGACCCAGCATAAGGGAGATTAATGTAATTTATTGCCTATTACTAACAGATTAGAGCAGTGAGAACTAAAAGCAAACTAAAAACCTCTCCACCCTCCATCCATGCTCTTTCACCTCCTCCCCCCAAGTGGCACACTGGAACTGGGGAATTAGGGATTCAGTCAGTCCCTAATTTGTGATAAAAAATAATAAAAAATATTATCTAATTTAGATAATAAACAATTAAAGAATAGCCCACAGAAAGCTTAGGTTTTTCTCCCTAGCTCAACAAAGAAACAAACCAAGAGAACTTGCTTAGCAAGGATGAAAAATCTGACCTATGCTTGTGTGACAGGGCACAGTCAGTAACTGCATTTGCTGCACTACGCCTGCGTCTGATAGAAAACCACTTACAGAAGGTACTCGTTAAGTATGTTGCTTTTTTATGCAATATCTCAGACCATAAATACACATCCTGCCCTAGTTCAAGGCGATAAGCTGCCACAGCTTAGGCTTTAAGTTCAGAGCCCCTAAATCAGTCCCTCCGCCACGCGAGGAACCACCCGCGCCTGCTAATTCCTGCACTCTGGCCACTGCGCACGCACGGCTCGTGGCCGCACTTACCTCACTTCCGCCTCCGCAGCGTGCTGCTCGCGCCCCGCGGCAGCGCTAGGCCGGCCAGCGGGCACGGCGGCTCGGGGGGCGGCGCGGCGCGGAGCTCGCAGCCCCGTGCTGCTCGGCGGCGGGGCTCGGGCCGCGCTCCTCGCGGGCGCCCGCCGCTGGGTGGGCAGCTGCCCCCGCCCTGTGCCAGACAGACGGGTGTGCGGCGGCCGGCTCTCTTGGAGACACGCTTTTTTGCGGTCCATGCTGGGAAAAGAAAATGTAGCTGCTCACGTCCCGTGGAGCTCACTTGGAACTTCAGAATCCTGTTGCTTGTCTGCATATTTCTGTAGCACGATGTTTCAGGCTCTCAGATAAAGGGATGCTTGCAGCTTTTTATCTGTGCTTGTGTCTAGCATCAGATTTCTAGATTGTGTGTTTATTTATTGCGTACACTGTTACCGTAACTGCTGGCTTTTTGCGTGGAAATAAAGTGTAGCCTTAAACAAGACTTGAAAACAGAGCAGTGACAGATTTATAGTTCTACAAATACACCGGCTCAATGGACCGATACTACTGCTGCTCATGGGCAAAACCCAAGTGCAAGACATAGGGCCGCCTAAATGGCAAAAGCCTTCCTGAGTGCCACATACAAAAGCTCTGCTAAATCCTGCAGTGCCTGCAGACACAATGAAAATTCAGAAAGTTTAGTGGCAGGAAATTTAATAGACCAGAAACAGCAGCAACCAAGTGCTGAATTAAAGGACTCCTTCTAGTGAGAGACATAAAATGAACCAATTTCTTGAGCACGCTTGAGTTTAGGGGAGTCTGCAGTTCCACTCTAGCAAATTTAACAGAATCATAGAATGGCTTGGATTGGAAGGGACCCTAAAGATACCTAGTTTCCATCCCCGCTGCATAGACAGGGATGCCACCCACTAGATCAGCTTGCCCAGGGCCTCATCTAACCTGTTCCTGACCACCTCCAGGGATGGGGCATCCACAACCTCTCTGGCAAATTTAACGCAGAGGAAACTGGAAAGACTCAGAATTTGAAAGGGGATAAGGATTTCCTAACAATAACACTAAAACAATTTTCAAAAGGAAACAAACAGGCAAAAAAATAAAAAGAAAACACAAAACAGAGTTTATGTTGAATATATTCTGGATCATGGCTATGCTAAGATACACAGAGAACAGAGAGGTGACTGGTGACAACCAACCAACATGGCTTCACTAAGGACAAATGTGCTTGAAAAATTTGGTGGCCGCCTACAAGGAGGTTACAGCATTCATGGATAAGGGAAAAGCAACTAATGTCATCTGTCTGGAATTGTGCAAAACGTTTGACCCTGTCCCACATAACATCCTGGTCTCCAAACTGGAACGTCTTAGGTTTGATAGATGGACAACTCAGTGGATAAGGAATTGGCTGGATGGTTGTGGTCAAAGAGTTGCAGTCAATGTCTTGATGTCCAAGTGCAAATCAATGATAGTGTCCCTCAGGGGTCGGTAGTGGGACCAGTACTATTTAACATCTTTGTCAGTGACATAGACAGTGGGATTGAGTGCATGCTCAGCGAGTTTGCAGATGAGGCCAAGCTGAGTGGCACAGTTGACAGGCTGATGGAAAGGAATGGCATCCAGAGGCACCTTGACAGGTTTGAGAGATGGGCCTGCGTGAACAACACAGTTCAACAAGGCCAAGTATAAGGTCCTGCTTCTGGGTCAGGGCAATCCCAAACATGAATAGAGGCTGGACAATAAGTGAATAGAGAGCAGCTCCGCAGGGAAGGACTTGGGGGTACGGGTGCATGAAAAGCTCAGTGTGGACAGCATGCTGAGGGAGGTGATTGTCCCCCTCCTCTCTACTCTTCTGAGACCCTGCCGGGAGCCTTGTGTTCAGCTTTGGGGAATGCAGCATAAGAAAGGCACCAGTTAGAGTGGGTTCAGAGTAGGGCCACAAAGATGATCAAAGGGCTGGAGCACTTCTCCTATGAAGAAAGGCTGAGAAAATTTGAGTTGCTTAGCCTAGAGAAGAGAAGACTCTCGGGAGACCTTATAGTGAACTTCCAGTACTTAAAGGGGACCTACAGGACAGATGCGGAGGGACTCATTCAGGGATTGCAGTGACAGGACAAGGGGTAATGGTTTTAAACTGAGTGAGGGTAGATTTAAATTAGATACAAAGAAGAAATGCTTCACTCTGAGGGTGGTGAGACACTAGCACAGGTTGCCTGGAGAAATTGTGGCTACCCCAGCCCTGAAAGTGTTCAAGGCCAAGTTGGATAGGGCTTTGGGCAACGTGGTCTAGTGGGAGGTGTTACTACCCATGGCAGGGTGTGTGTGTGTTGAAATTAGATGATCCTTAAGCTCCTTTCCAAGCCAAACTGTTCTATGATGCTATGATACTCTGTTTCTGTGATATGACTTGAATCCTGTCTGTTGCATAAGCTTCATCCTGAAGAATTCTTTTACTTCAGCAAATACACCAGGGATGTTCTTAATGAATGAGAACAAGCATTTTCAGTTCTGGTCTAAACTTCAGTTCTTACTGAAACTTCATCTGTTTTCTGTCCCAGTGATTTGTTCTTCTGAGAGTTGAAAGAAGAATGACGTCAAATACACTTTACCCCTAATAAAAAGAATCATTCTGAATTTATTTTGAAAAACTATCAAGTGGCTGGAAAATTATGAATGCAGTCAGACTTCAGCATGTCATAGTCTTCCACTTTGTTCCAGAGAAAGGTGACTTTTGTCTTACTGAACCAGAGGTCCTCTACTGAATAAATCATCTTTCATTCTCACAAGAATGGCAGTCTGATAAGGAAGCATCTTATCTCTGTTTACATAGCTATTGCTGGTGAGTAGTAGCAAAAATCTGGCATTGAGTCTTCTAAAGGCACAGTCCTCTGATACCTTTAACAAAGACTGTACTATTACATTATTCTTTGAAGGATGTTGGTAGAACACAATCTCATCCTCTATTTTAGAAATACTATCTCTCAGCTAGCATTATATATAACATTCCTTACATCTAAGCTGTGGATCTTTAGAGTTCTGATTCATGGCCATATTACAAATAATAAAAATAATTAAAAAAAAAAAAAAAGTATTCCATGATAGTATTAGTAATAATAATATCAGAAAGATGAAAGTGTAAGCATCAGAATAAAAAGAAGCTCCTATGACTCAGTTCAGACAAATAGTCCCAGTGAGGTCAGCTAAGAAAACTATCCTGAATCAGTATGGCTTCTCAAATGACTAATTACTCAAACAAATTAACTTTATTCTCTTTGGCCCTTAATATATAGAAAAAAATATGGAAAGCAGTACTTGCCCTGCTAAATTTCCAAACAATACCTGACTGAGACTGGTTTTCTGCCTCATTATACATTTTAAGCTTTCACTTTTGAATAAGTTAAAATGATCTTTTGAGTTAAATAAGAGGAGAAAGTCTGTTAAAAACAGCTCTTTGCTTCTATTAAGTAGGAAAATTATAATCTATGATAAAAGTATTGCATATTTTCTTCTTACAGAGTAAACAGGACAATGAAACTAGGTGTAAGTCAAAAGGAATATATTCAAGCATTATGGGTTCCTTATTCTTTTTTTCTGTTCCTTCAGGGTGTACACAATGCCAATGTAGTGAACACTTAGTTACTTGGAGGTAGATCTTAGGAATCTAAGTAACAAGTTATTTTACCAAGAACAGTTTATAAAGTTACAGCCTTAAACAATTGTCTGGCTGAAAAATCTCTACAGCTCTGATGTTTGTGTGCAAGTACACTCTAGTTAGTCTCTTAAGAGCTTGGTGAAATAAGTTTTTGGAAAAATAGGAGACACAGGTAAATAAACTAAGTGTCGATTATAGAAGAGTTCATTCTCACCTTGATGCTCTTGACTAAAGTGCCAGAAAGTTTGCAATTCAACTCTCAAACCTCATAAAGAAGCTATTTATTGGAGTACAAAGCTGGAACTTGCAGTGGGCATGAAACACAGTGTGTACACTTAAGGTACACCCCAAAACGTTCAGTCTAAACTATCTACAGCCATTCTCTGTGTTTTGATTCTGTTTTTAATGTTTGTCTTGTTCTGTGTCTCAAAGCAGGTGGCAGTGCTTGGATTATGCAGCCTGACTTGCCAGGCTGAACGGGAAGGCGGAACAGAATTTGTTGCTCCGTGGTTGCCCCTAGGAGCATGAAGTGTCTGACACCCAGCTATGGGACACCCATCCAGTACAGACATCCCCCAGAATAACTTCCTTCCTGCCAGAGGTCCTCATCACCTGGCTACAGGAGGCACCAGCCAAGCAGAGAGCTGTTACTCCAGAGTAAATGTGCTGTATAATTGCTTTGGTGGTTTTGGTTATAAGACTTCAGGGTTTCCATTGTTTTGCAGAAATAATCGTATTGTTCAGTGAAACCTCAGGTTTTCATTGAAAAAGAGAATGTGTGAATTCATCAAATTCATATATTTTACAAAAAAGATTTTAGAAAAAAAAAAATAGGCCAGGCCATTTGGATTCAATGCCTTTCCATATTTCTCTATACAACCTCCTTTCACTGAACAAACCTACTTTTTTATTTTAATATCCAGTAACTTTGGGGAATAGAAATTCATAGCAGCACCAAATAAATGCATCTAAACAAATGAAACAGGATTCTCAAACCAAAGGCAGCTTATTGAAGCTGGGAAATTTATCATTTGATATAGGCTAAAATAGTGAATACTGTGTAAAGAAACTTGGTATGCCAAAATGTAACTAGACAAAATGTAAAGGCATTCCCCAGCCACTGGGGAAGAAACAAGTGTGAGTGCAAGTGAGGAAGGAATGAGTGCCTGGAAAGAATGCTTCTCTGAAGCTCTGTGATAGCTAAAGAGAGTACCGATGAAAATATTTTGAATGTGTATGTCCTTGTTCCAGTCTCCACTAAAATCAGTGATACTTATCTCCTCATTTTTTGTAAATAAGGACAAAATAATTACAAATAATTTCAATAATTACAAAATAATTATTACTGTTGAGTAGTTGCACATGGATTCTTTGACTGACATGACAGAAATTAAAAGGTCTGTAATAATTTAGCAGTGACCATCCATATTGTCCAATTGTTTCTCATTGAATTACTGTCACGTGTGGATTGTTTAATTATGCAATGTTATGTTCCAACCAAAAGTGGCATGGAAAAAATATATTCCTCTATTACAAGATTTTTTGTAATAGGAGTTAATTGAGTTTGCAGTTTCCTTTTTTTTTTTTTTTTTTTGGTAGTAATGCCCTTTACATAGAGTATTTCTTAAGCACCTTTGATATGCCAGTATTATTTAATTGTCACCAGCAGAAGAATGGACTGCATATCATGAACAGAGCTACCTAGCTTTACAAATATTCATTGCTACTTTGTGGGTTGCTGTTTGCTTGTTTGCTTATTCATTTATTTCTGCAACTTTTCATTTTGCTTTTGCTCCTAAATCTCATTTATAAGCAGAACTCTTCCAGCTGAAGTAATCAGCAGACAGGCATGCTTTTCCTTTGGTAACAGCCAGCTGGATCAGGCTCTGTCTATCTATCCCATGAGAGTACCAGAGACAGCAGATGTACAGCTCTCCTTCCACTGTGAAACTCAATGGGAGAAGGCACAACTGTATGGAAGTATTTGAAAGCCATTGGTGCAGAGAGTGTGCTTCTTCCTATTTGATTTGGGACTTGCTCTGCTCCTTGTAACAGGAGCCAGCACCAGATAGACTTTCATCTTCTGCTCCTGATGTTCTGAGCATCAAGAAGTTCCATCATGTCTTACATATCATATGTCTCTTGGCCAATAGTGTCCCATGCCAGCAGATCCAGTGGGTGTCTCAGCTATGAGGAGTGGTAGCCACTCCAGAGCTGTGCTTCAGGATGTATTGAAGAGGCTCTTGCTGTAGCCCTGCTCAGCACAGCAAGGGCTCAGGATTTGATGCAGAAAGGTGACAGAGATGTCTGAAGTGGGACTTAAACATAGCTTCCTTCAGCAAAGATCAGCCAAGGACATTCCTTGGCACCTAAGCCCCTAGGGAAGGAACAACAGTGTTGCTGACAGCCCCAGAACACAACTACGGGGAGGCTGACTGGTCTGTGCCAGCTCACTGAATCACCTCTAGGATGCCTAATGCTGTGGCATTTTGCCCCAAAGACTTCATACTTGTAAACTCTGGAGTCACTGAAAAGTACACTTCTGCAGATATGATATTGGGCAGCTCAAGCAGGAACCGTGCTGGTTCCCACCTCTGCTGCTGTGAGGCCTCTCAGTCATACTGTGGCAGTCCCTTTTCTCCTGACAAACATAATTATGCTGTTTTATCATGGCAATTGCATGCTAATTATGCTGGGTTAGTGTACAATTATGGGATTCCTTTTAATGTTGGAGGCACAAATAATTCTACAAGTATTTTAAAACAGGTACTGAAAGAGCTGGCTGATGTCGTTGTGAGATCTCTCAATTATTTTTCAGTGGTCTTGAGAATCTGGAGCTGTCTGGAAGCTGGCAAATGTCCCAATTTTCAAGAAGAGTAAGAAAAAAGACCCTTTTAATTACAGGCCTGTTTGTCTCACTTCAGAGCCTGGTAAAATTATGGAGTAGTTTGTTCTTGGAGTTGTTGAAAAACACATGAAAGACAACACAGTCATTAGTCACAGTTGACACAGGTTCATGAAGGGAAAGTCCTGTTACGAACTAAATTTCCTTTTGTGACAAGATTGCCCAGCTAGTTGACCAAGGGTAACCAGTTGACCAGTTGGTGTAATATTCCTGGATTTCATCAAAGTTTTTGATGCCGATTTCCATAGTATCCTTCTGAACAAAAACGACCAGCATAGAGCTGGGTAGATTTAGATTAGATATAAGGAAGAAATTCTTCATGATGAGGATGGTAAGTCACTAGAACAGGTTGCACAGAGAAGTTGTGGATCCCCTATCGTTGGAAGTGTTCAAGGACAGTTTGGATGGGGCTTTAGGCAACCTGAACTAGTGGGAGGTGTTCCTGTCCATGGCAGGGGGGCTGGACTAGATGACTTTTAAAGTTCCCTTCCAACCCAAACCATTCTATGATTCTGTGATTCTATGAAAACAGAGGCTTTTGTAGTTCTGCTATCAGATGTATCTAAAATGATTATTTTCATGTTAAACAAATATAGTATTTGAAAATTGGAGAGCACAATATGTGTGATGTTCATTACATAATTTTCTAACGTATACCTCAGAGATACTTCAGTCAGTAAGACACCTATGCCTAAGGAGCTTTTTGTTGCAAAGTCTCTCTGTGGGAGCCCTGTGGCTGGGCATGCCTGTGCTGTGTGCATCCCCTCCATCCTGTCCAGAGAAGCTGTGCATGCACAGCCCTTGCTTATCTGCCATGCTGGTGGAGCTGGGCCAGCCCACTGGGGGGAAGGCTGTCCATGCCACTGCCACCCACAGAGCCCCTTCCTCTCCTGTACATAGTAACCTTGTCTGTGCTCACACCTGGTAGCCAACACTATCCAGCTGGCTGTTTAAAGCAATCCCCATTAGTGCTAAATAGAGGTAATTTGGTATAGAAGTCTTCTGCCCTCAAAGAGTCATGCTGTGCTACCAAGGACTAGGTGAAGGCACACCAGCTGATGTCACAATGGCTCCACATCCTGCCATAACAGTGTTGCAACCTGCTGTCTTTTGCATCTCTGATTTAGAATACAAGTCAGCAATAAATTCATTCCTTTCTTCCCCATGGAGCACCTCTACCTCTTGCCTGGGTGATGCAGTATTTCTGCCACTGCTCATCATCTGGTATTTCTACTTGCAGGATGGATCTAGCCCAGCAGAGCCACTGAACCCTAAGGACATTCCTTTGAACACCAGCATAAACTATTCGAGGTGCTATAGTGTCCAGTTTGCAGAAGTCTGGGGATGAGGAGACCAGTGCTGCTGTGCCTCCGAAGCACTGTTTGATCCCAGATAAGCAGAGCCTGTGCTATTGTGTGCAGGTGCTGCTGCTCCTGTTCAGCTGAGAGGCTGGCAGGGGCCATGCACGTGGCTGTACAGGGCTGTTTGTCACCCACAGCATGTCTGCCGTCCTGGAATGTCCTTCTTGAGAACAAGGGGTGGCCTCCCCAGCAGCATTTTCTCATAAAAGTAGCTTGAATAATCTCACTGTCTGCAGACCAACCTGGGTCTCAGCCTGGGCTAGAGAGTGGTGACCAGGTGTACCTCTTCTGAAGCACTGGAAAATCCTGGACTCAGGACCACAGGCAATGTGATGCCATGGAAGAGTGTGGGAGGGAGCAGGGCAGGGACACCAATGTCCTTTCAGTGTGCAGGCAGCAGCAGGAAAGCTCCTGGTGCAGAAGCTGACACTGAAGCTATCTTTATGGCCAGCCTCAGCAGGCTTTGAACCACACCACAACAGCACAAGCGTGTACATGTATAATCTCAGTGTAGGCAGCCAGAGCTATGAAGGATCCTCACACAAAGTGTATGTCTCCTCTTGCATTTTCATAGTTATAATCATTCACAAATGCAACAGCTGGTAGGTGGATCCCACTTTTGGGTTAAATATAGGAATATATATATATATATATTAATCTGCCTAATAGAATAGTTATCAAAGACTTTGATTTTGAATCAAAAATAAATTTAACTTTTAATAAGCCATATGATGCTTCCAAAGCTAAAAAAAAAAGTATTTAAAATATTGTTCATTGTCAAGTTTAATCTTAATTTTTAAATAAAGTGATATCTTGACTCATATCTGCTTGTAACATCTAGAATCAGTCCCAGAAAGACTAATCAACAGATTTGATGTAAAAGATTAATTACCAGTCCCTCAGGAGACAGTTTGTTTACTAAACAATCAATCCTATGCAAATTACTGAGTCAACACGCCAGTGTAATGGCTTCTTGTGGGAATGTAACAGTTTGTTTATGTTTACATACAATCACCTCAGGGTGGTGGCAGCAGCACAGTGCTTATGTGGCCTGGGCCGTGCCTTCAGCTTACAGCTGGCTGGCAGGCAGCTCTGTCCAGGGACTCCAGGAGCTGCACATGCATTGCACTGCAAACAATCCCATCGCAAAGGCTCAAGCTTACACAACGCCAAGTGGCCAAACAATGTCTCCTTGCAGCAGAGAGAAGCAAAGGCGTCACTGGTCCTTCCAAGCCTCTAGAGGTGCTTCAGCACTGCTGGCACGCTTGCCTTTTCAAAGTAGTACTGAGGGACAGGAAGGAGCATTCCACCCCATTTCAGGCATGGCACCTGCTTTAGGATGTTTTACTCATGCAGTATTGACTGCATAGAATTGCCAGTATTCATTAACTAAGTACCAAGATGCCCCCCAAAGGTGGGTCACATTAGGAGAATAAACATATTTGAAATATTAATAACTACCAGCTAGAAAGCAACCAAATATTAATTACAGAAGACTATCAAAACTGTCAATTTTAAATAATAATTACTGTCATGAAAAGCAGTGAAAGAGGTGATTCTGCATTGGTACAATTGCAGGCTGTTTTTCAAAGCTCATATATTCTATCAGTTAAATTGAGTAAAGACATACTGTGCAAGGAAACCAAGTTTTTTTAAAAACATATTCCAGTCATGTTTCCTAAACCAGGCAGCTGTAACAAAGTTAGCAACCCAAATTAATTATCCAAAATGAACGTCACCATTTAGGACAAATATTTTCTTATCAGCATTCAGTGTCACATCTCAAGACTAAAAGGGGAAATGAAGTAGAGAACTATTAGCCGATTAGCTAAAAAATGAGCTAAGGAAATATATGCATTGATATGAATTGTTCTATCTTTAGTTTCTTTTCTCCCTTGAAGTGAAATCCATTTCTTTACAGGTTATCAGTACAAATCCCACATAAGTGGCACTGAATTTCACACGCCACCTTAACAGTATGGGCAGAAAAGCAGACAGCAAGTGGATAGTTCAACAGACACTACAAGTTTGTTACATGAAGGACTAATAATTTTGCACTGCTGATTATAGACTTTGCAGGTGGATCACATGAAATATTTCTGCTTCACATACTTCCATTTGGCACCCTAACTGGCCCTTAAAGGAAAGCTGTTCCAGGGAAGAAACTGTCATCCTGTGACATCCTCTAATAAAACCTTTGAGCTCAGCTCAAATCACAGATGCACACTTGTGCCCAGCATGCAAATACAGCCCAAGCTCTTGTAGGCCTTGGGTCTTGTCGTCTAGCCTGCTCCTCCCTGTTAGTTCCCCAGACACTGTGCCCTTTCACACCTTTTATCTTGTGGGACATGCTACATCCTAGCACTGCTCTGAGCTCAAAGTGCTCAAACACAGGGGGCACAGGGACTACATCCTCACCAGGGAACCCTGCAGGGTGCATTAGCTCACTGGCTCTACCTGTGCTGCATTACCTAACCAAGAACCTGATTCTTTGCATCCTGTGTCCAGCAAGAGCTTTTATCAGCATTGCCACACAGACACACAATTAATTTTTGATGAAGTGAAATATAAAATTTTTCACAGGAGAAAAAACTGGCATTACCATGCAAACATTTTTTTTTTCCAGTTGGATGCAAAGTACAATCAAATATTCGTGTAATGACCTAAAACAGAATGATAAAATGATTTGTAACATAATAACATACAGATAAAAACAAGTGAATAATGTATCAAATTATATATCTGTTATTTTTAAATGAACTGTTATTCTGCTATATAGTCCCACACTGCTACAGGGAATTAGTTCTTGGCCATCTTTATCTCATGAACTGTCTTTTCATATGAAATTAAATTTTAAATTAATTGTCCAGAAGGCTAAATTTGGGAGACTAATTAAAACATAAATAAATAAATCTCTGGGCACTTTATAACTCTCTTCCATATGTGGTTGTCTACTGACAGGATGAATTTTCCAGCATTTGTTCCTATTTTCTGTGCTTTGATAAAAATCCTGGAATGCCGTATCCCTGGAAGTGTTCAAGGCCAGGTTGGATGGGACTTTGGGCAACGTAGTCTAGTGGAAGGTGTTCCTGCCCATGGCAGCGGGTTGGAACCAGATGGTCTTTAAGGTCCCTTCCAGCCCAAATCATTCTATGATTCTATGATTTCTTGCAAAACTATAACAGAACATGTTGCCCTCAAAGATGGTTTCTGTGTTTAATCTTTGTGTTGTAAGACAATTGCAATTTCAGTGTATGATTAGTCACTCTAAGACATACAGCACTGTTTTTCTTTCACGTTTGTAAGCTTTATGCAATGTTCCTTATGAATTGTGGTTTAGCATCAAAAGCACTTGGCCTTTGCATGTGAAAACAACTTCCCACAAATGCCTTCTTGAAAAGCTTTGGTGACAGGGATGCCTATACTGATTTCTCTAGAGTTATTGAAGTTCATTGAGGTGACTGGCTCCAGGTTATTTCTGTGAGCTTCTGCAAGGCAAAGATACTGAGGCTTGGGAGTCGCTCCCACTATGCTGTGGGCTCCCTGCACACAGGGCAGAGGAGGAATTCACTCTGCACTTAACTGCATTCATCTGGCAAGGAAGAGACAAGCAAGAGTGGGGACAGCCAGAAGAGAGGCAACAAAACTGAAACAAGAGGCCACTGTGGTAGAGGGGTGCAAAAAAAAAAATTTATTTCACAAAGGCAGCCAGCATGAAGGAAAACTTCAGGCATTCATTAAAGTCAGTGGTCCAGCTTCAGCTCAGAAAAGCTCCTCCCAGGTGTAGGAGTCATGACAAAGCCCAGGGAAACCTCCTGTGTGACTGCGTTGGATACCACTGGATGCTCAGACCCAGCACAGCCCTGCCATTTGATGGCATCCTCCCATGTCCCGCAGGCTGTTCCTCTGCAGTCCCCTTGCTCAGGAGGGCATCACACAGCTCCACGTGCCAGCAGCCAGCATGCAACACTGTGCTTGCTTGCACACAGCACACCTGCAGGGCCACAGCTTAGATCTAACTGTCCTCTAACTGGAATAGGTGTTCAAGAAAAAAAAATCCTCTGCCCACGCACAGCACTTCATACTCAATTAGTTTTATTGGCTCACACATGTTTGGTTTGTACAGGAAAGCACATGACCTAGGATCTTTCCCACTGATGTACACCTTGTACAAACTGGTGCTGCTTGCCACAGCTCAGATTTCAATGCAATGGCTACACAGCAAAATGATCATTGCAAATAGGGTATAAAATGTATGCTGTGGCTTTTTATCTTAAAAGTCAAGATGTGCTGTCTACCTTTGCCTTCAAAGAAAGTTACTTCCTACAGTGCACTGGACAAAACAGAAGGTTCAACCACAGAGTCCAACCTCTACCTTTTCCCAGAAAGCAAACTGCTCAGCTGACCCTGCAGAATGGATTAATGACAGCAAAAGGCATGAAAGAATCTGGAAGTTATTCCTGATTGCACAATTTAGGGCATATTATCAACTGATTAGGTATTGGTATCTATTCAAAAATAAAAATTACAAAAAGTTTAATTTATTTTTTTTTAATTTTTATTTTTTGTGCGTCCAATCCACACAGCCCTCAACACTAATGAGGCCTGAGACCGCATTTGCATAGTGCCATGGCTCCGGTGCCATGCTGCCTGTATGTCAAGGCACTGCTCAGTACTCTGCTTTCCACCCATGCAGCACTCAGAGATTTACAGCTTGCAGATTCAAGTTCCTGTCTTCAAAGAGCTGTTCCTTTGGGGCACTACCACACAGGCACAAGACTCCAAGTTATGAGTGGAGCACTTGTCACTGGTTGATATGCTGCACTTTCTCAGGAAACATTTGCACAAAGAACCACAGAGAGGAATGTACAACCTGATAGAGACAGTGGGTTGAGGACAGCTGAGTATCTCTGGCCAGCTGCACAGGGGCCTCTTGTCCTTCTCCACACTAATTTTCAGTGATGAACTGCCCTTATTACATTGTGTGGAGACCACCACCAGACACCTCCTAGACAACTCACTTTTCAATGGAGACTAATGCTGTAGCCCTGCCCTGGCCACCCTGGTTCCCTGCAATGGTAGCCCAAGTCAGAAACCGCTTGTCAGAAACATGGAGCTAATTTCTCAGGAGCTTCTTTATAGTTTGGCCTCATCAGTGGAAAAGAATTCACTTTATCATCTACTGTCATACTAGCAAACACAACTCAAAGTCATTAAATCAAGTGCATTGGGTAAGGAAATATGTCAATTAATTTCTGAACTCACTTGCATGAATAGGTTGTGTCCCTCAAAAATCAGGTACTGAATTATGAAGACAAAGTCAGCTAAGCTGCCGCCAGGACACATTCAGTCATATCCTGACTGCTTACAGACCTCTGGGCAGTACAACACAAAAAAATATCCTACCACATGGATCAAAATACTGTCCTGTCAAACAGCCAGTGAAGTGTCTTACCACATTGGGCATTAAAAGCTGGTTCCTGGAATCGCTGTAGGAAATTAATTTGGGACGGACCAGGTTGTTGTTTCAGTCATGTAAAATTCCAGTCAACCATTGTCCATTGTCCTCATGTCCTCACTCACATAGGACACATTAGCACAGTATTCATTTCATCAAAATATAAGTTTAGTCTTCAAAAAATAGGAAGCTTGTAAAAGTAACTGAATAAATTAAGCTGGACATTTACTCATTGGAAAAAAAAAGTATTAGGAGAAATCAAATTATAGAAAACCCTGTGACAAAAAGTCTATAGCTTCAAATTTTAAAATTTTCACCTTCTCTGTGCTCACACCATGTTTATTCTGCTCCAGTGGGCAAGTTCATTGTTATACTGCAGAAATTTAGAACCATTTTTTCTTCAGTAGTTTATGATGCTTTTAGGTATGCATCAGGTATGAATGGTATGAATTGACAAAGCAGAAGGACTGGTAAGCATGGAATTTTCATATTCTTTCTGGTCTATAACATATAATGTATTTATGTTCTATTAAGAAAAATACCAGGAATCTTGCTCACACTTCCTTCTACCTCTCTCTGTCTAATTTTTTATATAATATATGTAATTTAAAATGAGAAAGTTAGAGGTAGAGATAGCTATAGATAGAGAAAGATACTGGGAGAAACAAGATAGCATGAGGAAGTTTCCTTATATTTTCTTAACTATATACAAAAAGCAAAATGTTCATTATGGATTTGTATATATAAAAAACATATATAGTACATATGTAATATTATTCTGTATATCTTTACACATACATATGTATAATCTATGTACAATATATAGGTGTCTGCTTTTGGAATAAGAAACATCCATGAAAAGCTTGTACAATCAGAAATATTTTAACTGTAAAGGAAAGATAAAGGCAATCCCTCTGCATAATCTAGTTAGCAATAGCTTAGGAAAAGGGCTTTGAGCATGGGGAGTCCTCTTTCTGCTCATGCCTGGAAAACAAATTTTAGTTAACATTTACAAGGCAGTATGTTTATGACAAATAGCAGCAGGTCAAGGGAGGTGATCCTCCCCCTCTACTCTGCCCTGGTCAGGCCTCACCTGGAGTACTGTGTCCAGTTCTGGGCTCCGCAGTACAAAAAAAAGACAGGGATCTCCTGGAGAGAGTCCTGCGGAAGGCCACAAAGATGATACAGGGCCTGGAGCATCTTCCCTATGAGCAAAGGCTGAGAGACCTGGGCCTGTTCAGCCTTGAGAAGAGAAAACTGAGAGGGGATCTTATCAATGTTTATAAATACCAGAAGTGTGGGAGAGAGAGGGATTTGGCCAACCTCTTTTCAGTGGCTTGTGGGTACAGGACAAGGGGCAATGGCCACAAGATAGAGCACAGGAAGTTCCACACCAACATGCGAAAGAACTTCTTCATGGTGAGGGTGACGGAGCACTGGGACAGGCTGCCCAGGGAGGTTGTGGAGTTTCCCTCTCTGGAGATATTCAAGGCCTATCTGGACACCTACCTGGGCAAGATGCTCTAGGGAACCTGCTTTGGCAGGGGGGTTGGACCCAATGATCTCTTGAGGTCCCTTCCAACCCCTACAATTCTGTGATTCTGTGATAAACTCTAATTTCTTTATGAATAGGAATATCCATCTCTCAGTATCATTACTCAAGAGCCTGGTAAAAGCATGTTCAGAGCATCATTTTCCTTGAGATATATTTAAAGAGTCCCTTTTCTTCCTTGTTTTTTTTCATGTCTGATGGCCTCAGTATTATTTTCTTCAAGTGATGAACTTATTCTAAGAAGTTCCTCATATCTCCACAGTTCCTTTCCATTTCTGTGATGCAGCGCAGAGCCTCCTTCCCCAGACCAATGCGCTGGGTCATGCTCTGATGTATGTCTATGGAGATGTCATGAGCCAGTCTTTTCAGGAAGAGCTGCTGCTTTGTTTTTGTAGGTTATTTTTATTGTTTTTGTTTCTCAGTCTAGACCAATTAAATGTTGTAGTGCCCATGCACAACCACACATGCATTTGTCAGGAACACTGCAGAGTGTAAAGAAGCAATGGAATAAATTGTTAAGGAATGCATAAAAGATGAAGGCATAAAAGCCTTTGTCTTATTCTATTAGGACATGAAAATCACTGTATCTGAAGATCAGGATTCAGATGTGCAATATGAAATGTACCTAAAAGGTGTTGAAATGGAGAGCTTTCAATTCTTCAGCCAGTGACCTCAGCAGACTCAACTAGTAATAGCACAACTCAACTAGTAATAGCTGCACTGGTTTATTTCCTATTCCTGCTCAAATGTCATGTGCCCAGCAGCATCTCAAGAGGGCCTTTGAATGGAGGGTGAGAAGAAAAGCGAATGCAGTAAAGAGTGAGGACATACAGCCACCCCATCCCTGCCCACAGTGCCCCGTGTCTGCTGAACAGGGGAGTTTCCCAGCTGCGCTATTACAGGGGTCTACATCCTGATAGTTCTGGATGAGTACTTTGTGAGACTAATATTTCCTCATTAATAGCTCCATAGGTCTTTATTCTGCCCCTTCTCTTCCTATTGTTTGTCACTTAATCTGCCAATAGGAACATTGTGCAATAAACATGTGCTCTTTCCATAAGGGGAGGCACAGTTGTAAGGCATGCGCTGCTAGCCCTGCTGCAACCTTCTAGGGAGGGTCTGGTTTGCAGCATTTGCTAGGCAGTGTACCTAGTGATGTTTATGAGCTGCCCTGTGGCAAGAGCTGTCTTAGGAAGAGACTGAAATAGCAGCAATGCCTGGCAATTGCCTGTCCTTAAAACAACAAATCTTTTAGAGTTCAATAAGTGAGTAAACACTAACCCAGTCTGTTACCCACCAGTGCTACTCAGATCTGTAGACCACAGCATCCCTGTTATAAACCAGCACATTTTTAAGAGTGAAAGGTGTTACTAGATTCATTGAAATGGTTATATTGGCTCCTTCATGCAAAAATGTCAGTAAGTGTGGCTCTTACTTTCAGCTGATGATCACAGGAAAAGGTGTGTGAGGAAATGGGCTAGAACTCACAAAGCACCTCAAAGTGTTGAAGGCGCTATTCTTCAGAAGTGTTTGAAACAAACAATAAATTTCATCTCCACTGATTTTATTCAGAGACTATGGTTTTCACTGAAATCACTATAAAATGCCTGAAAGGCTACTGATTATATTTCAGGTGAGAGGCAGTGCCTTCCCTGCTGCTTTGTCCAGATAATTCCTGAGTGGCAGCACCTTCATGAGGACACAGCAGGTGCAACACCCTCAGTACAATTTCTCCCTGGAACAGCTGACAGTGTTAATAACGTCATTTTTGACTGTCTAATTTTGTTATCCTTGCACTCATCCTGGTGGCAAACCTGCAGACTTTTCACTATAAGTAAATAACTCCATCTCCTGCTCTTTTTCTGCTGTGTGCTTGAGATCTCTGTTTGATAATTTACTCCAGAGGATTTGCCTGAAGTTACAGTCTCTGTAGCTGGCACTGGGTCCTCCTGTTTTAATAAAATATAAAAAAGGGTGAACATTTTTAAAAAGCTAAATATGTTATTTGACTAATCGGAATTGTTCTATTGATACTGCTACATAAAAGTTTTACTGTCACCTCAAAAAGTGTCACTTGAAATATAATTGCTACTCAAGTAATATGTTACAGTTGCAGATATGTATTTTGGAATCACAGAAAAAAAAAATAATAAAAAGGCTTTATCCAGCCTTTTGAGAGATTTCTTTTTCAGGCAGTGCAGGCTCACCAGAGCTAAGCTAATTAAATGTCAACTTTAATACAGAAAATATTTTTAATCAGTTGCTTTGATACCAGTAAATTCTATGATTTTTATTATTTATATATATTTTTAAACCTGAATAAAAATTGGTTAGCAAACTAATTAGCTAGTCAGAAAGCTCTTGTACCAGTATGTGTGTTTTGGTTAACTTTTTATGAATCTGGATGTATACAGATAGCTTCTAGAGCCTGTATTTGATATATTTTTCATCCTTCCTGTCACCTTCCAAGGAAAAGCACATTGCTATGACAACAGAAGATGGGATTGGAATAAGGAAAACAACCGAGTTAATTAATATTGGAGTACTTATTTTTAGTATATAACTTGTAACACCTTCTTCACAAAGTACAGAAACAAAACCAGCATGAGACTGACAGCTCACAGTTAAACTTTGGGGGTTACTGATCACATTTTCCAAAAATGACAGGTGAAACATTTTGAAATTCAGCATCTGCTTGTTCTTATCTTCCTTGTTTGTCCCCAATATCCCGCTATAGAGTGTATGTCAAAGTATGTCCATCAGAAAAGCTGTGTACAGGCCATGCTATCATTGACTGTGATCTCTTCAGTCAACTTAAACCTTCACGTAAGTATCACCATATTCATATTTGGGAAACACCTTTAATTAATCATTAGCATCATGTAGGTGGTAAGATTTCACTGATTCACAGAAACAGGAAAAATAGATTGTTATCATTTTGTGTATGTACATGTATATGTACATGTATATGCATGCATATACACACACAATTCATCTGCAACAACAGTCTAACAAAGCACCTAGCTTTAACAGGACACCTTCCACCTGCAGAAAACAGAAAAGAAATCAGGTATCATAATACTCTGGTCTTGTACAGAGAATATTTGAAGAGTGTGGAGTAAGCGTGTGCAATGCACAAACAGCATATACAGATATATGCCAGACCTTGACGTCTGATGCACTGAGCCTGCCTCAGCAGTGTAGGAGCACTCATAGTGCATTTCAGCTGTCAAATAATTTTCACTCAAGTTCTTTTTAAAAGGATGTATTTTCCATCTGAGAGATCTCCTCCCCATTTGCTTTAATGTCCACAAACACTGTGACCACTTATTTTAAGTTTCTATTTCCAAATATCCAAGTGAGAAAGCTGCAAGGAGCTTTATTTTCAGGATATTCTTTTTATCACTCCCTGAGCTTTGATTTTACAAAAGCTGAGCACCTTAGAAAACTCAGACAATCTTGACAGTTCTGTAGTTCATATTGTAATAAAACGCTATCTCCCTGTGGTGAGGATTGCTCGTGAGAAAAATGATGGAGACATCCCTATCCAAGCCATGGATTGCAGTAGCCTCATTGCCTGATGTGCATCCAGAGCAGAACCTGCTGCCTCAATTACAGCTGGCTCGTCCACTAGCTGGTGTGCCTGCAGCCTCAATGAAAACTCATTGCCCAGCAAGAATGGAAGTGTATCACCGGTGTCAGACTACTGGTCTGACCCCACCATTGGATTGTCAGAGTTTCTAGTAGTCTTGGTCAGGCAAAATGTTTTGGCTCATGGCTTTTACTTAAAACAAAGCAGTCTTACATTAGTCAAAAAGGGCCAGAGTCACCTCAGCCTGCTATCACAAAGTGCTTCTAGGCGGCTTTAGTGACCTGTGAGACTGTCCCACCACTGAATTATTGCAGACATATATATTCTCAGCACCAATTAATATTGCTAGAAAAATGCTAGGAAAAAAAAAAATGCTTGACTTTGGAGGCTTATCTTATTCCCCCTGCAGGCATATACCCTTCCACTTGATGTCCCTTTGGATGCTAAGAGGGCTGTATTTAGATACTACAAATTAGCAGAATAGTGCATATTTTCACCTGGGGATAAGAATACAATGCTTTCCTTTTTGCAGTGCCTAATTTTGAAAATTTTATCAGTATAAAAATCCAACACATTCACAGCCATCCTGGCAGCCTAACACAGTCAGATGTCACATTTGAAATGCAGAAATACTTCATGTCAGAGGTTCAGCATACACAGAAAAAGCTCCCTAACAGACATTTCTGAATGGGTTATGGGAGAAGTAAAGGGAATTGGTCTTAAAGCTGGAAACTGAGACTGGGTGATAACCTGCATGCAATGCTCATATCCTGCATCCTATGTGAACAAAGATCATATCCCCTGTTTCATGGGGAATAACTTTTGGCATCAACAGAACTGCTTTGTCAAGCTGGGAGTTTCAGCTTTTCTGTAATGAAGTTAGTGCAATCACAGCTGTTCCCAAAGAGTTTTGGGCCCAAGAGAACCCCTGGGAATATGTCTTGCTCCATAGTCTCTGAGCATGGAGCCATGCCGTGGGGTGCTGTCCTCAGAGAGACAGGGTCAAAGCCACAGCTCTTCTGTCTTGAGGTCTGTTGTGCAGGCTTTGAGGCAGCATGACGGCAAGATGGTCACAAAGCCAGCAAGCATGCACCTGCAGGATCCGCCTGTGCTCTCCTGGGAAACCTTTGCCACCTCAGCAGGAATTGGAGAAGATGATCCTTTTCTGGGCCACTGAGCTGTCCTCTTTAACCTGCTTTATTAACAAATCCCAACTGCATCACTATCCCACTTAACCTGAGACCAACTAAGGTGAAACCGTAGGTGCCACTTGGGTGAAACCAAGTGTTTTGATAAGGTGAGTATGTTTATATGTAGCTATGAGTGCTGGGAGTGTATCAATAAATCTCATTCTGAAAAAGATGGAAAGCATGTAGTCCAGGTAGCAGAGAACAATATTACTGAGTGAAAGATAATAGCTTGGGTGAGGTTTGGGAAGAGTGAAAGATAATAGCTTGGGTGAGGTTTGGGAACTAGCAAACAAATTACTTCTGCAAAGTTCACAATTTTTGTCAGCTTTATTCTACTCCTTCAGCACCTCACATAAATCTCATTGAAATGTGATAGACAGCTGGGGGATCGGATGGCATTACCTGAAAAAGATGCAAACCACAGAGAGAGTAAATGTTTTTCTATCTTTCTGTCATTGTCCTTGGGAAAGATCAAGTGCAGATAAATAACATTCAGCTCAGCCAGGCAGCTGACTGAATCATTTCTAGCAGAGGAATATGAATTCCAGGAGATAATGTGGTTTGGGGTAGCCTTGTTCAATGTGTTGTGATATTGTCAATATATTATTAAGAAGCAGGCTCCACTGTTTCCTCTGCCATCTACCATGTTCTGTTCTACATGTTGTGGAATTGCTGTTGGCCATTGTACTTCTGAGGTTGTCAGTTGGAGAAAAGTGTTCTGCTGCTGAGCCTGGGGTTGTCTGTAATTACTGATTAATCACTCCTGGATAGGGACTGGGGTCCTACCAGCTCAGAAACAGCTCCAGGTTTCCATCTATTGTCTCACAGGTTGGCCCTTCCTGATGTTGCAACTTGGGATTGTGGTGTTCAGAGTTGTTGCACTGTAAACTGGCCAGCATTCCAGATAAACATCAGTATTGTTGATATCATTTGTATGTCAGTAAGTTTTATAGTGCACAAGATGCAGAGCTAGAAATCTTTGCTCCACGAGGAGTTAAGGATTAAGTCAATTTGTTTCCAGAAGGTAGGCCATTTCACTTGTCTACTCTTTCCATTATGGTCTCCTCAGTGAAAGAAGCTGTACTAGTCTAGAGTCTGTCTTCAGTCACTTGCACATCTCCTAAGGGAGCTCTCTTGGCTCCATGTGGCTGGTTGTCTGCAGCTAGCTTTCCTGGGCTTCAACACAGCTTAGCCCAACAGACCCCAAGGGGGACCTACTCTTGGAGAAAGGAACTGGTGCTTCAGTTGGTTTCAGGGTGTGAGAGTGTGAGAGCAAGGCATTTCTGCTGATAACAATAGGATGTTTTAAATTGTCTCTGTTGATAAGGAACGAGAAGGAATCCCCTTAGCCATGAAGTCTAGAGGAGAAAATCTTTGTATGAACTTGTTCATAACAGACTCCAATTTATAAGCTCTGTGGGAGCAGTTCTACTCCCATGAGTCAAGGAGAGTAAAATCCTTCACTTTCTCTAGTATAGAGGTTCTGATAGTGAGAGTAAAATCCTTCACTTTCTCTAGTATAGAGGTTCTGATAGTGAGGTTGTCTTTCTTGCACACAGGAGAAAAAGCACTGTTTTTCAAACAGCAGTTGTCCTTCTTCATGTAAAGCAGTCTCCAATAGTTCATAAACTTATCTGAGTTGCATTGCTATGGGTGTGCAATTCATAGCAGGCACCAATCCAAGCAGTTCAAACAGAGGCCTGGAAATAGAGGAGAAGAAAGTGCTCTTTCCTGAATGTTTCTTACTGTGATGGTGATGCCTCCTGTTTCTAAGGCAGTCTCTAGAACTTTCTGTATTGTTGCCAAAACAAGGAAAGTGAATTAATCTTCTCTTCCACTTACCACTCCTTCAAAGCCACTTTACGTTGTTAAATCAGGAGCTGTGCTGGAATATTTGCTGGAGTCCTGGGAGAGTACAGCTAACCACTGATTGATTCTTCTGTAAACTTAGGTGAAATCATTTGCAAAAAGTCAATGGCAGAGATCAAATCATTAGTTTGTTTCTTTTTCACATGCTACAGAGCTCTGCAGTTACCTTGCATGAGTGAAGTTGCTCCTGTTCCTTTCTTAGACTCTCATGCTAGTCATTGACAGCTTGTCAAGAGAGTGATTTCTCGTCCTCCTTTTCTCCTTAGGCCTTTCCCCCAGTGGCTCTGATTTATTTATTTATGTATTTATTTATTTATTTATTTATTTTTCTGTATTAAATCTCTTGGCCAGAAAATTTGAAGAAAAATAAGGTTTAACCTTTTTATACATTCGATTCCATTGTACATTCAGTTTGCTATTTTTAAAAGATGCTAAGTCATTGGGTCTCTTTCAGAGATAGTCTAATAGTTGTCAGCTGGAGGCCTTCAAAAGCAACCAGATAGAAAGCCTTTGGGAACCAGGAACTCCTTTCTTTATTCTGTAAAATTAGTTTACATTTTGCTGATATGCTCAGTTGATGAAATCATTCTCTTTACTATCACCCTTTAGGGAAATTTTAGTGGTGTTCTATCGCAACTGAACATGAATAGTCAAAATAGGTATATCAACAACCAAGGTAGATGGATGTCCATCACTAAGATGGAGCGTGGGTAGAAATAGAAAGCTATAAAATAATGAAATTTCCTGAGAACAAAGATTAGAAGCTTATCCCCCTGTATCACAGCAGGATAAGCAAGCTAAAGGCCATGAAAGCCAGTTGGAGAAGAGTCAGCACTTAGTCACCCTCCTCCTTGGGGTTAAGAAAGCAGAGTGGGCACGAGCACTGCCAAGAAGTGTCCTGGCCATGCAGGGGCACATTGTGGAGGTTTCCAGCAGGACCAGCAGCACATGACCTGTTAGCCCATGTCACCTCCTGCCCCTGTGGTGCTGCATTTGCCTGTGAGCCATGGGGTTGCAGGACTGGCAAGGCTGAGTGCCCATACCTCTGCTGGCCCCAACAGCTCTCACCACATCACAGAAGTGTGACCTTGCCTGTAGCATGAAGAATGTAGAAATGCATAGACTTCACTGAGCACTGCTGGCCTCAGCTGCCCTGGTGCCTGCTCTAGTTACAGAGAAGCACCAGCCTCTTTGTGTCACGTACAGAGATAAACCAATATCCAACTGTGGCTAAGCTCTTAAAACATCATATATGTTGTCACTTTAATTTGGAGGCAACTAAAATCTGTAGACATAAATATTTCTAGTGGTACCGAGCTACTGGAGTCTTGATTTCAGAACTCACTCTAGTCAGATGCATGAGCCCCGGGGCACCCTGAATCCTGGACCTCTACAGAGGCCATCTTCTGCCAGTTCAAGCTGTGTGACTGGCTGGGGAAGGTGTTCTCCAAGTGTGTCCCCTGTGCACAGAAGATGGGGAAGAGGAGGCAGTATCAGCTCTGTGAGGGTCTCTGGGTTCAGGTCTCCCCCACATGCAGTCTAGAGGATATGTGCCTCCCTGGTGCATTCACTGCCATTCCATCCTATTTTTCCCTGTGGGAAGTCTCCTTCCTCACTTAATAGGCCTGGTTCATGTCTTGTGAAGCAGGTACCTGTTCACAAGGAGACAGAACGGAGCCCACATGCCAGACCATTACATGAAGACATGCCTGGATTGAAGAAGTCAGACTTTCTGTCCTTTGTAATCATAAAACTGTTATCATTGTGGCTTCTCCTACAAGAATCAAGAGTGAAACCTGGCTATGTTAGTGTGGCAAGATTAGTTAGTAAATTTTGTCTGGATACAGAAATTATGTATTGTTTTATGACTCTGTATTGGATTTCCCAATCCGTTCCTAGAAAGAAAAGGCTTTCTGACAGATTCAGCTTCTGGATCAAGGCAAGTGCACTACCATTGGGCTGGCTAAAGACCTGGATCCTGAGCTGAAAGAGCCTTTGCCAGCCCCATCCTAGACAGTAGGGGTGGTTGTGGTGGCCCCAGCCTATGGCAGGTCCTGCAGCCACAAAAATGGGAGGGGACAGTGTCATTAGAATCACAGAAGGGTTTGGGTTGGAAAGGACCTTAAAGATCATTTAATTCCATGCCCCCTGCCATGGGCAGGGACACCTCCCACTAGACCACGTTGCTCAAAGCCCCATTCAACCTGGCCTTAAACTCTTTCAGGTATGGGGCATCCACAACTTCTCTGGGCAGCCTGTGCCAGTGCTTCACCGCCCTCATACTTCTTCATATTTAATCTAAATCTACCCTCTTTTAATCTAAAATCATTACTCCTTGTCCTATCCACTATACTCCTTAATAAAGATAATAAAGAGCCCCCCTCCTGCTTTCTTTTAGGTTTTCTTTAGGTACTGGAAGTCTGCTATAAGGTCTCCCCTGAACCTTCTCTTCTCCAGGCTGAATAACCCCAACTCACTCCGCCTTTGTAGGAAAGGTGCTCCAGACATTTGAATCCTCAGGGCATTTCTTTGAACTTGTTCTAATAGGTCCATGTCCTTCTTATACTGGAGGCCCCAGAACAGAAAGCAGTACTCCAGGTGAGGTCTCACAAGAGCAGAGTAGAGGGGGAGAATCACCTCCCTCGACCTGCTGTCTGTGCTACTTTTGCTGTGGCCCAGATGCACCCAGGATACTATTGGCTTTCTGGGCTTCGATTGCACATTGCCAGCTCATGCTGAGCTTCTTATCAACCATGGGCTTCACCTGTGCCATGCAAGGGGATGGGATTGAACTGAGGGTATATGTCACATTTTTGGGGGGTAACTGTTGAGAATGATGATGACATTTTCTTGACTCCTCACCAAGCAAACTGTATGGTGGTTGTTTTTCCTCTATTCTTCAGCTGAATACATTTGATGAGAAGAATATTGTTGAGTAGTGAAAGGCAAGCAAAGTTACTCATATTAAAACTTTAAAAAACATAATCCTATGTACTAAAATTAACAGTACTTGTGGAATTCCTAAAGTGCTTATTGGCAGCTCTTTCAGCAGTAGAAGATAGGACACTGTGAGTCACAAAACTGTGAATTCTTCTTTTTCTTACATGTATCCAAGGCAAAATATTATTCTTATTGTTCTTGTTGGCATTTGTACTTATCAAGGAAGGATTTAGATGTAAAATACTTCTGTCACAAAAAAGCCTACTTAGGGGTCAAGAATGTGTGTCACGTGCAAAACAATAAAAAGGTAAGTTAAACATGAACACACTCTTACTTGTGGATACTCCGTTCATATGTATAACTTATGTTTTCCAGGAAAATATAAACTACCTGCATTTAGTTTGAATATGACTTTAATGCAAATATATTCACTTCTCCTTTATTGCTTGTTTTTGAATGCTAGCAGAATTATGCAATCTATTCAAGTAGAATACAGTTCGAAGAATTCATAAATTAAAAAAGTAAATGAACCAAACAGAAAACAATCAACATCTAGTGCTTTAAGAGGTGCTCTGAATTTTAACTTATACTACTCACCTTTTTGTTGAACATATTTGTTTTCTGGTGACACTATGCTTGTTTCCAAGTCCCTAGCATTGATCCACTGGTTGCAAGAAGAAAAGAAAAATCAGTTGTGTCAATCAATAATGGATAGTCCTGCTCAGCAAAGATTTTAAGCAGAATGTAAAGTTAAACTAAAGAGCTAGGGTTGCTTTCAGAAACTCCAAATTTTCAATTATGTCTTCTGAACCTTCAATTCCAATAACTTGCTATTTGATCTTATCTCTTCTTATCTTATCCTTCTAACTTTATCTGCTCCTCAGGATACACAAAATTTATTTAATTTATATACTGTTAAAGTGAAAATATCATTAAAGTAAGACTTGGACATTCCTTGCATAGCTGTGTAGGAGTCTGGTGTTTCCCAATGATTCTCTACATTGAACAGTTTGTTTGGGTTGGAGCACCAAGAATGTGGCTACTGGGTGATCTAGAACTGGCTTTTGTTCATCTCCAAATGGCACCGGAAAAGGGGCGTTAAATGAGATATCAAAGAATTCTGCATTCTAAAAGAGTAAAGATAGCTCTTGCATATATATATATATATATATATTATTTTCTTTTTTAATATTTTTTTTTGGAAAGAAATTGGGTCAGATTAGAAAAAAAAAAAAAAAAAGAGCCTTTAGTTTCTTTTTATATTTTATATGATCAGTTTGTCTAAGCTGTTGTATTTCTGTGCACAATTTGAGCTCAGCTCCTCTGATGCTGCAAAGCACTGCTTAGCAATCCTGTTAAGGAAGGCCACTGGACACCTATAGCAAATGGGAGGGAATATGGGTTCGGAGCTGTATGTTCATTAGTCAGTACTTGCTTAGAGCATGGCATACTCTGACCTTGATTCTGTAGCATTTTAGTCAGCAAATAACGTATTTGTCTAGGTGTGATGGTTTTACCTTGCTGGGCAGCTAAACTCCACCACAACCTCTTTCTCACTGCTCTTCCTCAGAAAAAGAAGGGAAGAAGAAAGTAAGCTGGAAAAAAAAAAAAAAGGCTCACAGGTTGAGATAAGGATACTTTAATTAAAGGGAAAAGACAAGCAAAGGCTGCATAGAAGCACAGAGAGAGAAAATAAATTTCTCTATTTCCAATCAGCAAGCAATGATTGGCTACCTCATGGGAAGCAGGGCCTCAATATACTTACCAGTTGTTTGGGAGGACAGATGTCTTCATAACTAGAGCCCCCCTCTCCTCCACTCACAGCCTTCTTGGCTCTAGGGGGGGGTGGAGGGAGTCTTGATGCTG
Organism: Netta rufina; assembly: GCF_964035555.1. Classification (NCBI taxonomy): domain Eukaryota; kingdom Metazoa; phylum Chordata; class Aves; order Anseriformes; family Anatidae; genus Netta; species Netta rufina. Next base: position 65,249,301 of record NC_140128.1, on the reverse strand, counting down.
TGCCAGCATTGCTCAACAACAGACACAGCACTAGTGTGATACCAGTGCTGTTCCAGCTTCAAGTGCAGAGCACAGCACTTTTCTGCAGGGAAAGTTAACTCCATCCCAGCCAAACCCAGTACAATAGGTTTCTTCATAACTGATTTATTTGGAAAAGAGAAGAGAGAGACTGTCTCCTCTGTACAAATCCACTTATCTGGAGAGTAGTTAGGCACCCTTACAGCCCTCAGCAGCACAGTGCAGAATTAATCTCTAAATGATATGAGACATGATAAATAGCCATTCTGAACACATTGACTGCTGTCTCAGTGGATACTTACTCATACATTTTTGATGAGATAGCAATGAAGCCATTTGTTCTGTCTGTCCTAATTGACAAGAATGTGTTATGACTCTAAGGCTTTTGCATTGCAAGAAACAAAATGTGTAGGAGGTTCTCATTCTCCTCTTTTATCAGTAGGCCCCTATTCCCAAAGAAAACCTAGATTTTAAGAGATGTTGTGCAGAAATTATAGTGAAAGCTGGTTTCTTGTCCTCTCAATATAGTGCTTACTTTTAAGTTGAGGATTTCATTATCAATATTTCTTGGACTAATTTAGTAAAATTGCTTCAAACACTTGCTATTTTATTTTACTAATGGCTTGAGTTTTGAAGTCTCAATATACATGTATAAAGCCAGTTTTCTTTAAAAATGCACCCTTATACTCTTTAAAAATTCAGACCCCATCTCCTCAGCTGTACTCAAGTAATGCCTTATAACGAACTAAACTATTAGCATTATCTATTCTGCAACATCTGTCAATAACATGCTATGATGTGCCTTAAACTCAGAGTCCTGCTGTGTTATGGAATAGGATAATATCCTCTCCTCTCTGGTGTGAACTGTTTCCTTGGAAGTATTATGGTCAGAGTTGGGGGCTCCTGGCAGTGGCTGCTGATGTGGGCAAGCTGCAGCACCAAAGTACCAAGTGCAAATGTTTTGGTGGCACTCCGTGCTGCACTGGTTACCAAAGCCCAGCTGGGACCCACTTTGTCAGAGATCCCCATCTGTGTGTATCACAACAGCTTAGCAGACTTCACCAGCCACTCTTTCAAGTTCCAAACAAACGCAGTTGATTTGGCTTTGGCTTCTGGGATCATCTTGTTATCTTGTTTAGCGACATAAATAATCATTAAAAGTATGTTTCAACTGACACACTGAATATTTTGTTAATGAGACTTTGGAACTGCATGATTTCTTTAAAAACACTGTTTTCTGAGTGTAAAAAGCATATGTAAAGTATAATTCACATTCTTTTAACTTCTTACTAAAGTTTGGATGGCCTGTGTGATTTAAATACATCACAAGCATATTTACCCGACTTATGAAAAATGTTTATATATAGACAGTGGAAAAGTTGTACCTTAACATAAATGCACATGAGTTTATGCTATGTATGTAGTTCAATAAATTGTATAAATGACCATTTCAGCCATGACATGGGTTAACTGCACAAATTAAAAGGAATCATTGCTTCAGAACCAAGAGATCACACCAGAGATACATCAAGAATTCAAATATAGAATGTGCAATTTGAAGAGCAACTAAAGAAAATCAACTACATGGAAAAGTCAAAAGAAAATTCGGAGTAAAAACCATACTAAGAATTTTATTATTTGTTCAGCCAGCTCACATAACAGACAAAGCTGACTGTGTTTTGTTTGTGAAGTAGTGCTTAGGCATAAAAAGAAAGTGTATGGCTGCTGGAAGCAGGGTCAGGCAACATGGAAGGACTACAGGGATGCTGTTTGCCTTTGTAGGGAGAAAATTCGTGTGGCCAAAGCCTGATTAGAGTTGAAGCTAAACAATACCCTGTGGATCCATTCAAGCCATCAAGATTGCGGTGTCTTAGTGCAGTGCACATGCTGAGCTAAGCAGACATGTTCTGAGTGGTCACAGTACAGCCGTGTGTGGGTGAGATTCTGGGGACACCTCTGTGCCCATGCTGTTCTGACCCAGACTAGCCATTGGTCCTGTGCTGTGGCTGTGCTGCCTCCTAAATCCAGAGGATGCTGAGCTCATGAACGGGTTGCAGGCTGGGAGGCCAGGGCTAGCATGGCTATGAGTATGGATAGAAACTATTCAAGGAGGTCCTTGGAGTTGCTACAGAAAAAGCTGGCTAGAAAAAGCAAATCAGAATCTCTCTCAAAACATGAGACAAAGTGAATTTCAAATCAGCTGTACCAGTCATATCTGTTCCCTAATTGTCTCTTGATCCCACTCCCATCATTATTATAGCATGTTTTCCATTTTGATTTCATTGGCCTTTAATGTCTTTTAGGTTATTTGTTGTGATTCCACCCCTCTCACCTTAACCCCCCTGCTTTGAAATTTCTGGTGTTTTATTTATTCTCATACTGTTTTAGAGACATTTTTCATTTTGCTGGGTGAAGGGGACAGGAAGAACAGGAAGAAGCTTGCTATCTTTGTCAAACAGATGACCATATTTCTGTGGAATTTTTTTGAACTTTGCATGAGCTGAATTCTTACTTTGTCAGGCATTCACCATAAAGCTTCATCAATGGAGTAAAAGTAATTATAGCAGAACAATTGTCTGCAAAACTGTCCTGAATGACATGTTGCTAGGGAAAAGACAGAGTAAGAGGATACCTGACTATGCTGGAATAAGTGCTTTCAGGCAGGAACAAATTAGAAGTGTTATGATTCAGCAGAGAATGTGGTGTTGAAAAGTCATTGTCAAATATGTGCTTTTCCTAGGAGGTACAAAGCATGTATGTATGGCCATGTGGAGCAAAGGCCTTAAGTGTAAAAAGAACAACACATTACAACAAGTCCAAGGAGGACTATTTAATGGTCTGTATTACATCAAGTGAATGACTCAATGAACTCCAGCCAGACATCAAATTGCAAATATGCTGAATTCTGTTAAACTGCTGACACAAAGATGTAAGTATGTCACACAGAGATTTCTGACCCTGAAGGGCTAATAATAATTTCAGTTATATGCTGAAAATCTATTAACTAGAAACAACTGAGGAAAATGCACTAGTTGATCACAGGTCAGTTATGAGAGACTAGCCTGATGCAGCCACAAAAACAGGCAGGTATGATGTTACACTATGTCAGTAAAACCTTTTTCCAGAAATAAACAGGGAAACTAATACCATTGTAAAAATTCCTGAGAGTGATGTATCTAAATTCCTGAAAAGGATGAAGCTGTTTAATTTACATATATACACAGACATATTGTGGGAGAATATTAATAAAAGAGAGGCAGGAATTGCAAACTACATAAAAATTATTTAGGTCAATCAAGAGCAGATGTGCCTCTGAGGATCTTCAAAAGATATAAAAAGATGGTGGGAGTGAATGAGTAACAAGATGACAAGCAAAATTCAATTTTGACAAAAGCAAAAAATGTGCACAGATGAATTAATCTGAACAATTTATACTCCTGGATGGGTTCCAAATTAACTGTAATAAACAAGGAAAAAAGAAAATGCAATAGATAAAGGTCTTTATGCACCAAGGCCTGAGCTAGGATCTAATTACCATTTTGAGACACCTACAGCATTCACAGTTTCTGAAGGATGTTTGTTCTGGTGCAATTTGGCTGGAGAGTGATGCAGGCTTCAGAGAGGCAGCTCTTCCACTGGGACAAGCAGGTGGGGATCAGCAGAGGCAAGGCCTTCCCTGGGCTGCGTGGCTGGCCAGACTTCCAGTTCTGGCACACTGCAATGGGCTGTGGGGGTGGTGGATAGCCCTCCCTTATCCCTGCTTGCAGCACACCCTGACCCCTCTGCCAGTCCCCTTCTGCTCACCACGTGTTGGAGCCCACAGCCAGTGGCCCTTGCAAGGTGGCATGGCCAGCTTCTGCCTGCTGGTGGGGACAGAAACTGGTTGGAGCATAAAGTGTGGGCCTATCACAGAGAATCAGCTGGGAACCAACATCAGCATGCAGATCTCTGCATCTGTTGGAATAGGCACCAAGGTGCAAATCTTTGCTGCTGTGGCAGCCTCCTCAGTGACACTAAGTCCAAGACTGTTGTATGTCAAGGAGTTAGCGACCCATGTCACAGCTAAGCTAAGTAGGTGCAGGCCTGAGCTGTGCTGCGTGTATCCCTTGGCCTCAGGATAAACATACATGTACATGCCTAACTGCAATGGAGGAACACACAAGCAGCTCCTGTTTGACACCAGGGAGTGCACTGCCTGTATGTGCTTGTCTTCACAAGTGAAGCAGCAGGTTCTCATGTGAACATCCTTTTGCTTTACAGTAGAAATGATGAAAAAAAGTGGTTTCTTCTAAGAAAATTCTGTTGGAGCTCTAAAGACCATTGGAGCTCTAAAGACTATCTTCTATAGGCAGCACAGGATCTGCACAGCATGCCATGCCCAAAGTAGAGGTCAGTCTGATGCTGCACGGCATGGGGTCCCAGCATCTGAATGGATGTAAGGTTATCATTTTCATTTCCTTCTTCTACTAGTTCCTCTAAATGTGTTTTAATCAATACCTTATGGAGTCTGGGTACTGTCCTGGTTTCAGCTAGGATAGAGTTAATTTTCCTCCTAGTAGCTGGTAAGGTGCTATGTTTTGGATTTAGGATGAGAATGTTGATAACTCACTGATGTTTTCACTGTTGCAGAGCAGTGCTTACGCTAAGCCAAGGACTTTTCAGCTTCTCACTCTGTCCTGCCAGCAGGCAGGCTGGGGGTGCAGCAGGAGCTGGGAGGGGACAGACCCAGGACAGCTGACCCAAACTGGCCAAAGGGATATTCCATACCATATGGGGTCATGTTAAACATATATAGGGGTGGCTGGCCGGGGTGTGTGTGGGGGCAGCTGCCTGGGGATAGGCTGGGCATTGGTCAGTGGGTGGTAAGCAATTACATTGTGCATCACTTGTTTCATACACATTATTAGTAGTAGTACTATTATCATTATTATTTTTTTGTGTGTGTCCTAATAAACTGTCTCTATCTCAACCCACAGGCTTCATTTTCCTGATTCTCTCCCCCATCCCAGAAAGGGAGGGGGGAGGATGAGCAAATGGCTCTGTGGTGCTTAACTGCTGGCTGAGTTGAACCACAACAGGTACCTTTATATTATAGATAAATAAATACAATAATATAATAATATATAGCAATAACAATAACAATAACATAACATAACATAACATAACATAACATAATATAATATAATATAATATGATATAATAATAATATAATATAATATAATATAATATAATATAATATAATATAATACATATTATAATATATGTTATAATATATAACATCATATCATATCATATATATTCATATATATATATATATATATATATATATATATATATATAGCAATTACAGCTGCCAGTGCAAAGCATGGACCCTCTCCCACACAGGGCTGAACCTGCCTGTCCTGAGGGACCAGTGCCACAAGGTTTCTGCATATCTAGAAGGAGGACTGTCTGCTCTAACAATGATCTCCAGAGCTGTGAAAGGCTGCAGAAGAGAGGAGGCAGATTGTTCCTCAAGGCTCCTGCAGAGAGAACACAGAGGAGGGAAGCAGAGCCCAGTGGATGCAGGGGAAGTGCTGAGGGGTGTCTGAGGACTGGGACAAACCTCATGTGCTGTCCTGTGGGAACATCTCCTCCTGTTGCTGCTGGAGGTAGTACCTGGTCCTGCCCATCAAGGGTGGGTGAGTACTAGGAATCCTGTAAATGTCTTGGAAAGCTAATCATGGGCCTGAGAGTCATAGGTGGTTTAAAAGATGACAGCAAACAGTCTGGTTGGCAACAGCATGGCTAGAGCTGGTCCTTCTCCAGGGTCAGATGATGCATCCTTCAACCCTCTGCACAGAAATCAGTGATGCTCAGACATTGCCAACCTTGCACCTCCTGCAGTTGCCACTTGGGGTTTCCTGCCCTCTCCTGAGCAGTGAGGTCTCAGGCAGGCAGACTGGAGGGGGATACCAAACCCCTGCAATGCTACTCACAGCTATACCCCATGGGGGGTATATCACCACCTGTTGGAGGTGCCCTTCAGAGCACTGAAAACAGCAACTGTAGGAAAGTCCTAAAGTCAGAGGCCTTTCAAGGGCAAGCTCATTACATGGAAATGTTTTATTTTGTTGTTTTGAGACTTTGTGGGTGATTTAGAGTGATCAAAAATGTGCAGGAAGTTTGGCCTCTAGCCTGGATTTCTCTAGTACCAGTAACATGAATTTGCTTTATTCGCCATAGGAAAGAAAGGAAAATCAATATTTGTCAAATGGAAAAGACCAAGACCATTAAGGAGGAAATTTTTTATTTCTTTCAAGCTTCATATCACAACAAATAATGAAAATGTGAAAGCATGCTGAGAATTCCCCTTTAGGTATAGACTCTAATGATATCTCAATTTGACTTTTGTGTAAACTAGAGCAATTGCAGAAAATTATTCTGAAACTCATTTCTTCAATTCATTTGAAGTGATTCATTTCATATTTGTTTTAAAATTAATTAATTACAGTACAGCATAGAATGATCAGCACAAGTGGTATTTGTCATCACTACAGCTCATGTGCAAGACAATACCAGCTGGTGGGTGTATTAATTCTATTAAGCTGTAGTGAAGGCAGGGAAGTCACAGGATCTATCTGAAGATCTGTTGTCTGAAGTGCTTCTCTTGTACAAAAATACTCTATCTTTTAATTATAAAATATACCTGGTGCCTTTTCTGGGAATGTTTGGTGAGACATTAAAGGACAGTATCACAAGGAATACTTGTTCCATCCTTTGTACATGGTTTATGGATACAGCAGTATCAAAATGGAAATCATTAGCTTTGTCTTACCTTCTCTGATTAATCTCAGGTTTCAGAGTTTTATTTATTCCTTATTCTTTCTTTCTTTATTTCCCCTCCTTTTTCCTTTTTGCTGTCCTTAAATGTACTGATTAAAACTCCATAGTCTGACTTCCAGCATCCTCAGTCAGCAGGGAGTGCAGACAATAGATCAGAGCTGTTGCAGGGAAGGACTTTAAACTGGTGTTTCAAATGGAAACTTTAGTGTTTGTAGAGGCAGAGGGAAGAGGGATTCACCTGACGAGTCTAAGATGGCAGCCATGGAAATCTGCTTAGAAATCAGGAAGAATAAAGTAATAGGGTGCTGTGGATATGTAGCTTTTGATATTATTGCTTTGAACTTTCCTGTAGACTTCTGTAATTGAGATACTGAAATTCTAAAGGACAGATCAAAACATTTTACAAGATTCCCATTTCTTGCAAAATTGCACAGGCCCTTTCTAATATATGTAAACAAAATATTTTGGATTGTGGTAATGTCTAAACCTCCTGCCTGTTTCATAAAAGAATGAGTAAACACAGAAAAAAGTTTCAAAATGGCCATCCCCAAAACTCCATCTATTTTGTTCTTAACATTTTGTGTATGGAGGAAAATGTGTCCTCTGCACACAGTATAAAGTAGCAATGACAACAGTCCCTCCCCAAGTTCAGATATCTCTCGTAGGAAAGGATCCCTTTTCACACTGATTTGCTGTGTTGGTTTTGCTGAATTGGGTTTGCCCATGTGGCTCCAGCTTGTGTATTTTCCTAGCTTCTTAACAAATGCACATTTTATGGAGACTAAATGAGTTTGCATACTTGGATACTTCATGTTCCCTTATAACTACATTCAAATACTTGTTAGATGTACACATCTCTTTGGAAAACAGGAGGAAGTGCAACTCTGACCTTTATTCAAAACTCTTAGTATCTTTCTAATGCACTATTTAAACTCAAATGTTTGATGCAAATTCCTTTAGACATAGAAAGAAAAACAATCTCCCTGTCCTTATTCCTTCCATTAATGCAGAATGTGACAATTTTTAAGCCAAAACTTGTCTCTGCTAGACTCTGTGGAAACCTCAGTCTCGCAGGGAGCCCTCTGGAAGCACTGTGGGGTGCTGCCTGCCACAGCCTAGCAAAGCCTTGCTATGATACAGAGTCATGCCTGGGCACAGAGGGGACATGGAAGCTGTGGCAGCAGGTTCCCTGTTGCTGGTGATGGCATGCCTTCACAGCCTGGCCTCTCAGCATCAAAACAGAGGGTGTTCCTGCAGGAATGAGCCCCTGCCTGTGGGCACTGGCTCTTCCTGGGCAAAGGCATCCCTGCAGGATAGCCCAGTGCTCTGCATCCACTCCTAGTCCACCCCCTGCAATTTCTGCCCTGATTAAACCAGGCGTGTGAGGAGCTGTCCACAGTGCAGGCCAAGGCCAGGCTGGGAGTTGCCATGCAGCCCCACTGTGCCGTGCTCAGCTGAGGCGTTATCCCCTGCTCCTTCAGAGCTGCTGCCGGCCTAGCGGGGCACCTGCTGCCCAGCTGCGGTGTGTTCACCCCCCTCCCTGGTGGAGGAGGGAGGTCTGAGGAGCTTGACTCCCCTGACAGGGCTGCCTGTGCTGTTGAGGTCTCTGGACCTGTTTGTGGGCCATCATCATCCAGTGGCTTTCCCCAAAGCAGTGGCTGGCTGGCTGGCAGCATCCACAGTGCAGGAAGCCCACACCACTCTCTGGCTCTTTTCCTCATGCCACATAAGGGAACAAATGCCTCCAAACATGTTCTTTTCTCTTCTGATCTTCCATTTCAAAATTCATCTTTCAGATGAGGAGTTCACATTAACAACATATCTCAGGCCTATGCAGAATTTGTATTTTTTTCACTTGAGTCTGTCCCAAATAATTTTTCACTGTATTAACAAACCTTCTTCAAATGAAGGTTCCTCAGCAGTGCAGTAGTAAAGGACTCATTATCTGCCAAGTGCACACAGTAAGCAGTGGAGGCAGCCTCCCGTGAGAGGTGACTTGAGCGCATCTGTGCCAGCAGCTCTTTGGTGAGAGCACTGTACAGGAGGATTGAGGCTGTTGGTACCAAATCATGCCATGAAAACTCTCCAAGCCCAATGTCAGGCTACAGTGGACTTTGTGATGAGGAGCAGGTATGAGAAGCTCCCAACTGAGTTACTGATGCTATTGCACTTTCCATAGGCACAGTCAGTAACTGTAGCACCCAAGCTAGGAGAAGGGAGAGCAGGTGGTCCAACAGCAGAGATAGTCTCATGAAGTAGCCTGCTAAGGACCCTTCCTGATCCCATGTGCACTTTGGCCCAGGAACTTGCTGACAGTTAGGACAGGGGCTTGGACTGCCCTGCAGAAAGACTGTGGTCAAGAGGCTGAGGAGCTGCCTTTGGCACAGATTCTGGGGAACTTCTGGGTAACGAGGGAGAGTGGTTCGTATTCACATGCAAGCTGCCTATTAACTGGGCCACAAGATCAGCCTTCTTCCCTTTGCTTTTTCCCCTTTTGCTCCCTACAACTACCTCAAAGGAAGTTGTAGCGAGGTGTGTGGGGGTTGTTCTTTTCTTCCAACCAAAAAGGGATAGGACAAGAGGAAATGGTCTTAAGTTACACAAAGGGAGGTTTAGGCTGGATATTAGGAAAAAATTATTCACTGAAAGGGTTGTGATGCATTGGAACAGGCTGTCCAGGGAAGTAGCTGAGTCATACCTAAAAGATGTTTAGATGGGGTGCTCAGGGATGTGGTTTAGTGGCAGACTTGGTCATGCTAGTTTAATGGTTGGACTTGATGATCTTGAAGGTCCTTTTCAACCTAAATGATTACATGATTCAGTCCAATGGCACCAGTGAGGATTAGTAAGCACATTTCTCTGAGTCTAGATTTCCCCAAGGTTGCAAATCAAGCATTCCAACATCAGAAAATGTCTCTTCTGAGTGAAAAACTGATGTATGAAGGCTTTCAAACTCAACTTTAATATCCTGATAGTAATACAGCATTGCCTGAATTTTAGCATTTTACTAAACACTGTCAAATATAATTTCTTTCATCTCTATATTCTCTTTTTAAAGTCTCTTGTTACTAAAAGAAAATTTGCAATCACTCTTGCTCTTCCCGTGTTTGAGTCAGCAAGTAGCCTACTTTTCAGTTTACTGGCATTCCTTACAGGTTAGTAGTGCCTATTGACCAAGACTGCAGCTATACAAAAGCAAGAAAATCAAGTAATGAGTTGGAAAAATATTTTATTTTTATGCTTTTTGCCTTCAAAGCATTCCTTCTTCAAAAACTGAGTTCCTGAAAAAGCATACTGCTCTTAGAAAGGCAAGAGTCTGTAGACAAACTTCCCCTGTTCTTAAGTTCACGTAGGATGATTATCAATGGCAATTGCTTTCCTTGTGTAAGTAATGGAGGTCTGGGTCTTCCTGAGTAGCAGGGGATGTGACAGAAGCTGTCAGGAGGTGTGGAAGGGTGAGTCATTGGATCTTTGTGGAAGTCCAGAGAAAAACTTTCTCCCTGTATATATAATAAAAAATCACACTTCAAATTTTACAACACTTTTCCCTGTGTCAAGAAGTAGCTTATAACAATGGCAACAAAAGTGGAATTGCAGTCCCACTCAGGGATCCCAAGCACTGCTTATGGCATAGCTTATTGCAGACTCCACTTCAGGTAAACATTATGAACATGAACTGCATTAAATTTACCATAAAATGTTAGATCAATCAGAAATGGCCTTGACAAAGATGGAGGCTTCCCTGGGCTCCTGTAACTTGCAGCGCGTGAGTCTTGCTGAGACTTGTGATCTAGTGTCATAATAAAGTTCAACTAGCAAACAAAGTAGTTTCCCTATATTGTTATGTTATGCTTGTTATGCTTGTTATGTTATGTTATGTTATGTTATGTTATGTTATATGTTATGTTATAATGGGTGGGTGTATTAATACCAGCTCTGGTTTCAGGATTTTCTTGTGCATGAAGTCCTACTATTTATTCACTTATTCTATTTTTCTTGTGCGTGAAGTAGGACTTCATGCACAAGAAAAATAGAATAAGTGAATAAATCTACAAGTTTGTGTTTCTTAACATAGTATTTTAAAAATTGGCTACAAGTTAGGAAATCACACATAAATACATGACTTGCATTTTCTGCAAGGTTTACCAGAGAAGACAAATGAAGATGCCCTCCTGATTACAATAGCTGCTACTGCTGGTAATATTTATTGTAGCAAAGACCATATATTCCCTTAATGCTCCCAGGTGGTATGAGAAAGAAAGGGAAACTCTTCATCGCAAATGAGTGGACAAATTATGTAAAGTTGCTCATTGGATAGTCCCATCTGTTGCCTTTCTCTAAGTTTTATTCTGTGTCTTTGCTCCAGAAGGCTTGCACAGTCATGGATGACATGGCAGAGTACAACCTGGAGCAGGGTTGCCCTAAGCCAGAGCCCAGTGCTGCTTGGTACTAGCTCAGAGCCAGGAGAGGACTCTGCCTTGGATTCCTGAAGCTCCTATTTCTTCTCAAAGCCCTGTAATGTCAAATACTCAGTGGGTGCTGCTCTCTGATATCACACCACTCATTGGAAATTACTGCAGTGTCTGATTCAGGGAGTGTAAAGTACTTCTAGTGGGAAACTGTGCTGTTAATGATGCATATGTGAATTTATCTTCTAAAAGATATGCAAAATTCATTCTTTCATATATTTGTGCACATGTAAAGCATCACATTTACATTTTGAGTAGTGGGAGACAGTGAAATGGGTCTGGATTTTTTACTTCCCCCCCTTTTACAGAATTACTATTATCTTCACAATACGATTATATGAGCAAGCAAGCAGATTACTGAGAGCATCTAGTTTACATCTCCTCTGTTGAAAAGTACTGTGAAAATCATCATATCTATAGCAAGAAGGAGAGATAGAAACCAAAAAAAAAAAAATGTGTCTAATATCCTAGTTTGATGTTTTGTCTGTCTGATTATTCATAGGAACAATCTCATGTTCAAAAGAACGTATTTCCCAATTCCTTATTTAGCTGTTTCTGATGGGGATCATCTTTCTATTTTGTGCATTTCAAATATCAGCTCTTAGTCCCCTGCTGAGGGATTTCCCTTCTGTCAGGGAATGTGCTGCACTTGTGAAATTTTCTCACCCAAATTTTCTCAGTGTGTCCCTGAGGTTCCCCTCTGAAGATGTCTCATGCACCCATGGATGAACTCCTCAAATAAACCTGCAGGTACCTCAGAGATGTGGATGCTCCTGAGAGCTGGATTCATTGCATAAACTCACTGCTTTCAGTGCCTGTGGTGAGGGCAGGGAAGGTGGGTGTATGCATACATGGCTGTGTCTGTCTGGATGTCGATTTTTCCCTGAGTGACAGTAGAACATTAAATATCTGTCATATTTCCTGGAAATAAACTGTTTTGGATGACCCTTTGCTTGGATAATGGAGAGAGACAGAATCCTACCAAGATTGCTTGTTCCGTTTCATTTTTCTTTCAGAAAACAATACTTTTGTGAGTTTATTTTTTCCCTAACATAAACTGTTCTTTTGTTTGTTTGTTTTGTTTATGTGCTTGTTTGTTTTTTAATCGCACATTAGTTCTACCCCAGCACTAGAGGCTTCTTTTTTAAAGAGAGAGCAGCAGACAACAGGAGCCAGCAAGGACCCTTCTTACTGTGTATGTGAACAAAAATGCTATATGTTAGGGCTTAGTAGAAGTATAGGAACTACTGCTGCAAGCCAGACAGATCAAATAATAAAGAGGGACTGGCAAAGTAGATTAATGATAATAATGGAGTTTCACAAAAAAAATGTCCAAATCTTGTATGGTGATATTACAGAAGCTAACAGGAGCTGGAGTTACTGTCACAGTCAATAAAACAAAAGAATATGTAGGTGAAAAAAAATACTGTCAACAGAAACGTTTCTTCAGAAAGCCTATAGAAAAATTTTAGATAGTTGGGACAGAGAATTTAGAAGAATGTTATCACAAATTAACAAATTTTTAACTTTATTTTTTATTTTTTTTTTAAGTTATGGCAAAATAATCCCACATGATTCTTAACCAAAGTGAAATGAGAAATCAAATACTGTGATAAAGTTCTGTAGTCAACCAAAGGGATGTATTGACCAAACCCAGGTAGAAGCAATGAAAAATGGAGGAAATGTATTTGCTGACTGGCAAAATACCAGTAGGGAATGCAACATATAGCTTTTGGTCAGAAAGATAAATAAACCTACATCCAAGAGACAGAATAAATCTGGAACTGCTGCTGGGACAGGTGTACCCAACTGGACAGTGGAATGAAGTGCTGTGAACTGTAAAGTGACCACATGAAAAAAGATGTGGCATCCTGTGTGTATACTGCAAGGCATACGAGCTTTAAAAAGTTAGTGATAATTATTGATATTTAATGTCTAACTCACAAAGTTGATTCATTTTTCAGTTATTTACCTATACCGATTGAAAAAGATAAAATAAGCAGTGCAGATAATAAGCGTTACTGATATGATTTTATTGTGCTGACCTTTTATAGACTTAATATTATGTTGCTCTAGGTTTGGATTCATTAACTTCCTCCACTCAAGTAAAACCAAAGTCCGTTTCTTACATATGAATTGACTCAAGATGAATTCAAAACAGTATTTCAAAGTCCTTGACTTTCACATAGGGTAGGGGAATTGGAATATTTTTCTTAAGCATTTGTTATAATTCTGTTTTATTAGTCTCTAGCTTCCATGTGCATTTTTTTTCTAGTTTGTTTTTGTTTCATTGTATTGGCCTCAGCTAGATTGAAACCAGAAACCAGAACAACTTTTTTTATATTAAACTGACCTGAAAAAATAAGCAAATAATGTTAATCACCCACCTAATCAGGACTGACTTGTCCTTACACCTGAAGTGTTACTCTGGAGACAGATGCTTTCCTTACTGGCTACTTAACTCTGCAGGACAGGAGATTCAAGATGCCATGTGATGTATGAGTATGTCAAGTGAGCTCCTGAGTGGCCCATCAAGTGCAGCTGAAGGTTCCTTCCTTGGCAGAATCCAGCAATACTGAACAGTGCACATGGAGACCAAGGTGCAGGTAGGCATGTCACTGTGCCCTATAGAGTCTCTGGTGGGACCAAGCACTGCCTGCAATATCACACCTCATCCGCATGTGCACCATGCAAGACCTGTGGAGCTGAGCCTTGTCTTGCCCCTTGGGCACAGGGACAGTGGCCAGTCCTTTGAGCATTTCAGAAGAGAGGTCTGGTTCTTGAGAGTAGGTCTGGGGCAGGACACAACTTTCAGGCACTGTTCTAGGGAGATATGGGCAGCATGCTCAGACATGGTGCTCAGAGGGCTCTGCCCACATCCTGAACTATCGGCACACTTGGTAGTCTTAAACAGTGATGGGGAGCTAGGCATTAATTGCACTAAGACCTTCCTTAAATGTGCCCCATCTCTATGTCCGGTATTTAGACCAAATCCCTTTAAACATTCTGCTATCCAAAACTAGTGGCAAGTAATCCTGTTTACAGTTTACATTAAACAGGCATTTCAGATGTAGCTTTAGCTTGAGAAAGAAATAATGTTTTTTTTCTCCAGGACATGTTTTGGCCCATCAGTAAACATCACAGCTACAGCAGTCTGTTTTTGCCATAGCTGTCAACAGCACTGCACAGCTTATGACAAGTGATGTTCTTGCAGGTCATGTGTTATACTTTGAGCAACTGCTAAAAATGCAGTTCAAAAGATACTAGCAAAACAAGGAGCAAAGAGTATTTCTTTAGAGCTTAGTTTTTGAAACTATATAGTATTTCTACTCATCTTTGTGTCATTGGATGATTACTGACTAGTGTGGAATTCAGCAAAGAGATGCCAAGGGGAATGGCCCAGGCTGACCCATTCCTATCTGAAAAAACATCAGCATAAAGTGATGGTTTTGGGGGATTTAGTCAACAGCTGATATCCCTTAGCAAACTAAAATACATCCATAAATGGAAGTTTTATTCTTTGGAAAATTTCAGCAAAAGTACTTTTAAAGTGCAATGATATCAAGTTGCAACGGGGGTGGTTTAAATTGGATGGTAGGAATAGTTTCTTCACAGAGGGGGTGATCAAGAATTGTAATGGGCTCTACTGTAAAGTAGTGGTGGGGTCCCCATCCCTGGAGATATTTAAGAGATGTGTGGATGTGGCATTGAGGAACAGAGTTTAGTGATGGGACTTGGTAGGTCAGGTTAGTAGTTGGACTTGATCTTGAAGGTCTTTTCAAGCACCAGCACTGGTTGCTGCAGGGGAACCCCTGGCCACAGCACCCCACATCTGGGCATTGCCCATGCTGTGCAAAATCAGCTCTGACTCTGGTGATTTCATTGCAAATAGAAATGGTGGTTGTTTCTATCACTGATTCCTAGCAACATTAAATTAAATCTTAGTAGCTCTCTTTCTGTATAATCTTCCTTTTGCCTGGCTAACAGCTGTTTTCCTGTTTCTGCTGTTTACTGTTTTCCCTGTCCTTCTGCATTTTTCATGTGTTTT
The DNA here is from genome assembly GCF_964035555.1 of Netta rufina. Taxonomy (NCBI): domain Eukaryota; kingdom Metazoa; phylum Chordata; class Aves; order Anseriformes; family Anatidae; genus Netta; species Netta rufina. Next base: position 65,233,941 of record NC_140128.1, on the reverse strand, counting down.
ACTTATATATTTTTTTTTTTCAGTGGATTCAATTAAAGACACATTACAGTAATAAATTGGGAAAAGGTACTGGGATGATGTTTTAAAGATGAGCTAGCTCTGCAGGCATCACTAGACCTCACCAACCAGAGGGTCTGCAAACCTATTAGCTTCCTGTACCAGGGAAGATTCTTTCACAGATGTTGAAGCAACATAAACAGTAACTAATCTGAAAGCTAAAATGGAAGAATATTTATGGTCTGGAAGCTACAAAAGTCCACAGAGATTCCAGACAAGCCTGGATTTATTTTTTAGTGCTAAGAGCTATATGGGCTTCAGGTTGTCTGTTACCAAATTGCAATTCTGAAATTTTTGATTAGTGCTTGAAGCTTTATTACTTAGTTTGCAACATTAATGCCTGCAGGAACAATGACTGTACTTTGAAAAAAACATGTTTATAGAGCTTTTAAAATATATAATATGCTTCAGAGAAAATTAAAGTATTGCTCTATTCCTTATCCATGAATTGCCAAAAATGTAATTGAATATATTTCAATAGCAGGAGTAGCAGAAGAAGCAAATATTATTAATTTCAAAGCCAGATATGATTTTTTGTTCTCAGGTTCTCATGTATTTTCCAGATAGATGTGGCACCAGGCTTCCCTGTGATGCTATCAGTTTGAATGACTCACTTATGACTGTTTTAAGAGACTTAAAAATATCTTTTCATCTCTATTCCTTTCAGATGGGCAGCAAGGGTGGAACTTACACAGACAGAACACCACTTCTGAGGGAAGAGATAACATTTTGTATTGATATGTTGATGAAAATGGCTGGAAACAGAGTGAAAGTTAGGCAGCAGCACTAAGAAATAATGAAGAAGTCAATAAAGACTGGCTTCCCAGAAGGATCATTAATACAGCTGGAAAAATAAAGTTACTCATTTGGGTAACAAGCTTGTCATCATGGATTTCATAGATGTAAATATCTTGATATCTCTCAGCTCCTGAAAACAAACTGAAAACTGTCTTGACTGGCCCTAATCCTCTGGAGCAGCCTTGTGCTGGTGCCATGGACAAAATCTACTGAGTTTTAAACAGAACTCATTTGACTTGTGGTAATACTTGCAAGGCCTCTGTATGTGAGGGCACTGAACCAAACACCTCCAGGCTTGTATTCCTAAACCCTTCATTCTGGGTTTGGGGACAGGGTTGCTTTCTGACTAACTTTGTTTGAGCATTCACTTGGTAGGTGAGGTATCTGAGTCCTGTGCTACTCATGTCCTCTGGGCTGGATGGCCAAAGCACCCTCCATGGGGAGACCAGCCGCTCCACTGCCACTGCTCCTTCTCATGCTCCACCTGCCTAGTCTGTTCAGGAATTAAAAAATATATGCAGCAACTGTCTCATCATATAGCACAGTCAAGTTGCAGAAGTAAATTTTGTGCTTGTGGTGAGATCCACAGAAATCTGTGACTGTGGGTGCTGTGAATAGATTTATGCTAATTTGTGGCAGCAAAGGATCTTTCCAATATGGTGATGTAATTCCTCATGTAATTTTGCAAATCCTTAATAGCAATGCTATGACAAAAACGTGGACCAAGAGAATGCTTTCAGATACAGCAGGCACCAGTAAAACAAAACTAGCAATTTCTTGTGCCAGATGGCCAGATGTGTATTTTTGTATTCATTTATCATGGGGTATCCAGAGAATATCTGTCTTTACCCATTATTCTGACCAGCTCAGGTTCAGAAAAAGTTATTTTTTTGTGAATTTCTAATTAGATCTGATTGAAATTATTTTATTTAGCAAAACAGCAGTGCTTCCATGAGGAATGATGATTCCACATTGAACAGTATGAAGGAATGAAGAGGGCATGTGTTATAACTGGCCAAAGCAGAGCCATCTCCATGTGTTGTTAGAGTAAACTTCATCCCAAACTGGCCTTCACAGTAATGCATAACATTAATGCCTCTGCTCTGAGAGATCCCTGCAACTCTTGAGAGATGGAAATGCCCTGCAAATAACACCTGCCCACTCAGTATTTGTATTCATTGATGCGAGAGAACAGTGTCCCCCATATGTGCATCAGCTTTGCATTTAAAGAAAGTTAAAGTTTGGCTTTTCTCTCCAGAGGCTCAGCCATCCTGCACCTCCAAGGCCTCCACTGTACAGTCAATAATTGGCTGTGGCCTCATTTAGATCCTGACTAACTCTGAAGACATGGTAGTGTGGCCTTCCAGACAGGCTCAGTGACACATAGTCCTCTCCTGACACTAAATGATTTCCTTGCAAGCTTCATGGACAAGGTTATAAGCAATCTTGTCAGCCAAAGCTGGCCTTGCAGAGCACAGGGACATTGTTGTAGTCTTTGCTCATTACAGGCACTTAGCCCGTGTCTGAACCTGTGGGGCTTGGAGAGCCCCTGCCCTTTCTGTTATCATCCAGTCCACCCCAACCAAAGGTCTAGGGATGTGTGTGGGGGGGAGGAAGAGGGTGCTCTGGCACAGAAGCCCCACGGGAGCCCTGTGTTGTGGTCCTGCGGCAGTGCTTGACCTCGATGCCTGTGGGTGAACTTGTCCAGCTCCCCACCCCTCACACCCCACCTGCTTTGCCCAAACTCTCCCATCTCACCCTCCCAATGCTGTTCCTGGGCTCCCACAGGACCCCAGCTGCACCATCTCAGTCCAGTGCCTCATGGAACCATTGGCTGTAGACAGGCAAAGGTGACCAAAGGGAGCTCTATCCCAGGAGAGCACTGTCCCTTCATCCCTTGGGAGATTAGTTACTGTCTAATTATCAGAATGATGCTGTGGTCTACATGAGATGCAGCAGGCGTGAGTATGGAAACCTGTGCTTAGAAAAAGGCAGCATAGACTTTTGCCTCAAGCTCACACTGAATGTTAGTTTATATTTACCACAAACATTTAAGAATTGTTTTTGTTTGAGCTGAAGTCCCCATTCTCTGACTGTGATGAGGGTGGGAGGAGGCAGGGGTGTTCAATGCCAGGACTCTAAAGTGGAAACTTCTGAGCATCTGCCCAGTCCAGTGAGAAGCAGCATTTATAGATGGAGACTTAGTGACGCTTTCAGCAATTTACATTTTAGAGTGAACTAAAGGAAGCAAGATATGAATACAGAGCAAGAGCTAGTCCTAGCAGGAACCATTGTGTCCACCAGTGACATCATCTTAAACAGTTCTATCATTTAAGGACGAAATGTGCCAGGTGTTTACTAGTGCATGCCAGATTGGACAGAAGTGATAATCTTCAGATACAGAAAAAGGTTAGACACTCAGTGAAAAAATATGTATATAAGCACATATTTTTCTAGGTATAGCTATTCTTGTTCTTCCCTGACAGTTTCCAACTTCTCCATCCTTATCACTTGGACACAAGGTAGGGGGGTGGGTGTGTCCTATACTTACTTACATCTTTGCAAACTAGACACTTCCATATAAGCACAGTTCTGCATGACTTAGGAGTTTAGTGAGGTCTCAGAATCACTGAGATTGCTCAGTGCTTTATGTAAGGGGAAAAAAAATAAAATAAAAGTACTATAAATCAGGCATGTCCTATTCTGAACTGTTTTAAGGGACCTGATTTTGTTGCTGAGCAGTTTTACTATGTAGTTTTTGTTGAGTAGCTCATCTTCAGTTGTCCCTGGGCTCTATACTTTCTAATTTCAGTACAAAACATTTTCACAGAAAGTAATTAAACTATCTTTAAAAAAAAATATATGAATGAAAATGAAATCTGTAAAAGAGCATTTGAAACTGTGTCAGAAGGCTGTAGAGCTGCATCTTTTTGAAAGTATGCTGAAAAAAAAAAAAAAAGAAATAAAAAGCACCTGCTTTTGCTACAAATAATAGGATACATATGTAAGGAGATTAATAATATGTTTTCACATACACCAAGGTTTTAGTTAGTTAAAAGTATTTGAGAAGTTGACTCTTGTTTGTGGCTATTTAGTGGCATAAATGTTCTGATGCATGGTATGAGTTGTCTCAAGTGTCTGTATGACTTTTCAGTCTCATATTTTATCTACCAATACCCATTTATTATGATAACCCGATACAGAACCACTGCAGAGACAGTGCATTTAACCCATTTGTTATTTCTGCACACAGAATTGGACTTGTGCTGCACTCTGTGTGCAAAACTTCACACAAATGAGAAAACAGAGGTAATTTTAATGGACCCTGTGTGATCACAAACTCTGTAGAGTTCAGAGTGTTTAATTCTCCTACCTAATCCTGTGAAATATGAACTGGGGAACTTTCACCAAAGCCCTTGAAGCATATTATTGAGTTTAATACAAAACCACATCCCTGCTATAAAATTCTACACATAATTTTAGACTGGCTATAGAAAAGTTACAATACCTTAAACATCTCATGCTGAGCTGCCCTGGGGCAGGCTCACTAGTGGCTCAAAGCTCTGCAAGCTGCTGTTCAGAGCCATTTTCTCAGTAAGATCTGTCAGCTGAAAGGACATGAGAAAAAATCCTTATTTATAAGGCTTGACTCTTGACAATGGCTTGGTGTCTTTTTGGCATCTGTGCAACCCCGGCAATCAGGTCTAGGCTATGTACATGCATCAGCCCTCCTCTGATGCTGCAACAAACAGAGAGGTTTGCAAATGCTTGTGACACATCCTACCCTCTGAGTTTCAACATGTTTTCTGTAAGAATATAAATCACAACTAGTAAAATTTCACTGGCACAAGTGTGTATGCCTTTGTGCACCCTCTGGATATCAATTTTGTGGTTTCTTCCTAGTGGAAGATCCTGAAAAATGGTTTTGGATCCAGAAGAGGATCAGCGTAAAATCAGCTTAAAAGAGTAATACAAGGCTGATGGGGGTCTTTAGTTGCAAGTATAGCTGTACAGAGTTTTCTGAGCTATTGGTGGTTGTTGTTGTTGTTGTTGTTTTGTTGTGTTTTGTTTTGTTTTGCTTTGTTTTGTTTTCCTGTTCATGCTAGTGGGATGGTACCAGCTCATGCCAGTGCCTGTCCCTCAGGCCTTTAGAGTATTAGAGATTTCAAGGGACCACCTCCATCAGTGTGGACTGAGCAGGGCACCTTCAGCCCCCACTCCACACTACCTCCTACCCCATTCTCACATGCCACATAGTGTGGTTGGTGTCTTTCAGCAGCATGCTTTCTGGGCTGGTGAGGCTGCAGTTGGTGCTCAGCTTGCACTGTTAAAACTTCCCTTTGAGATCAGCATGAGCTGGCTTAATGCAGAAAAAGCAGAAACACATATCAGAGCTAATGGCATTTAAAAGTCGAAAGAGAAGTATTTTCCTAATTCTACCAATTAAACATCAAAACTAGTGGAGCTCCATTCACTCCTACACATTTCTGTTGGAAGCTCCAGCTCTGTGGAAGATCTCACCTAATATCAGGCACATGAGTGAAAACCCTATTTATTCAATAGAGCTAAATGACTGCTTTATATTTTGCAGAATCACAGTAATAAAGGGTCAGCACTTTCTTTTTTTACTACTGTTGTAAGTGTAGCTAAGAATATTTTCCCTATCATAGGGAATTTCTGCATGACTGGGAACTAGAAATAAGTGCAAGCATATCATCTCCACTTATTTCTACATTTTTTTATTTATTTTTTTTTCCCCTAACAGTTACAGATTAAAATCCAATTTCTTAGGCTGTCTGCAAGTGCAGGTTTCTGAAGGATGTCTCAGCTATGGCCAGAACAGGTGAGTTATTCACACAGTAATTCTGTGACTTGAAACCTTACAGCAGTTACAAACACTTTGTATGGCAGGCTGTTTCAGGCAGCATGTTAATTCTAGTTTAAGTCTTTCAAATTTGAGTGTAGCTTCTGAATGTTAAAGTTAACAAGGCTGCTATGATAAACTTTACACAAGGGCTTGAGGAACATGTCAGTAATGAACACTGAAAAAGAACTTATGCCACTTTAATTCACTAGACATTGCATGCAAATAAATCCTGCACAGAGCATCTGACATGAACAATTTCTCTCTGCACAGAATTCAATCCAGACCACAAAAGTCAAACCCAAAGGTAGACAAAGTATTGTGAATAAACCTTTATTCTAGTTCTAAATTCACACACATCATTTTAGTTTTTTTTTTTCTGTTTGTTTGTTTTCTAGCCATTTCTGTCATATCAGCCCTGTACAAACTTAGATCCATATTGCACTGAGCACTGTACAGCTTCTGTCCAGAGAGTTCATCCTCCAAACACACAGCGTTGAAGGGAATGACAGAAGAAAGAATCTTCCCTTTTTTATATAAAAGGAATCTGTGCATGGCCTGGATGTTGTAACATCTAACTAGTGGTTTAATCAAAAGAATAGATTGCCTTCAATCGATGATTACCATAAGATGACCTTTGATTCTCACAGGCACTCAGAAACAAAGCACAATGAAAACAGTTGCATAAACCACAATAGCCATTTCCTGAGGCAGGAGGACAGCAGCATGAGTGCTAGAGTGCCCAACTGAGTGTTGTCCTGGGCAGGCAGTAACACTGCCTCTGCCACCACAGGGCTCAAGGATGGGGTCCTTACCAGCCCTACAACACTACTACAGACAAGAGGCACACTGCCCAGGGTGACATTCAGAGCTCTCTGGTGCCTTGTGCTGACAAGGAGAAATAGGTAATGTGTGGTCTACCATGGTCAGTATTGCTGCCCCAGTCCCCTGTGGAGTGCCCCTCACTGGCATCCCCACAGCTCACCGTCATTACAGCTCATTGTACTTCGAGGAGCTCTGCCTGACCTGTGATGACCATCACAACAGTGTCCCCCTTCATGGTGAATGTTCCTCGGCTCTGTGTCAATGCAAATAGTAACATTTCTACTTGAATAACTGTATTTATTTATTTAGACTCAGGAGCAGTTTAAAGCCACATGTATTCATAAACATCGAGCAAAATTATTATTTTTTTTTTTTGTCAGACTACAGCTTTTCAAACTTTCTGCTTCAGAAGTGTACATTAGACTACTTTTTCCTTTCTTACCTTCAATATCCATACTATCCAGGAAAAATAAAGAGTTAAATACTCAGAAACAGATACATAGGAATTTGATTATGCATATATGTAGGCAGAGAATCATGAGGTAACAGGATTGTTCAAAGTCAAACCAAGGGGAAGTAAGGACACACTGCATCTGTCTTGAAGGTCTTTTCCAACCTTAATGATTCTAATCTGTCTGCAGGTTAGCCATGCTCATGGAAATGCATGCACCTCTGTGGTGCATGTCTCTCCACTGAAGTTGCAAAGAAGGTTGAGTAACCTGCCCTCTCCCAGGATGACAATGTATGAACCTGTTATTTCTGCTTCTGTGTGCCAAAGGACTGCAGCAAAATGAACTGCAGTGTGTCCAGACTGCTGGTAACCACTTCATCAGGTTTGAACCCCTTCCCAACACAAGAACATTAGGAAGGGGTTCAGTGGGCCAAGGCCTCCTTCACCTTGGAAATAGTTTCACCTGAGCTCATTTCTTAGTGTTCAAGAGAAGTGGCCACAAACAAGAAACTGTAGATCTAGTCCCAGAGCAGCCCATACCTCCATCAACATGAAACTTGTTTCAGACACTTGCTTAAGAGCTGAAGTTTTTATTCACATTCCATTCACACACACACAAACAAACAGAAAAACATTTTTTGAATCCTATTTAAGATGTTCTGTACTATGAGAATGAGAGAAATAAACAATAACTGTTTTGGATTACACAGGCTTTTAAAAAATGTTTGGAAACTGAGTCACGATTTGTATTAAAGTTTAAAAATTTATTTTCAGGTTTAAATATAAAATAATTTTTAAAATAATCATGTTAATACTTTTTCATTGTTAGTGATATTTAATAGTAATTTAAAAGACATTTTGCTAACAGGATTACAGCTGTCTTTAATTAACATGTTCTTATCACTTAATGAAGAACCTTCTGTCACTTATCAGTTCTTATATCAACAACTCCAAATAGGTTTTAATGTAAAAAACGGAGAATATAAAGCTTACTTTAAAAAAGTTTAATTCCATGTTTCACGATCTGGGAAAATAAATTGGTAATTTTGGGTTCAAGTCCTATCTAGAAGCTCTAACGAAGTAATAAAAGGAAAAAGCAGTGAATGAGTATTTAGAACTAAAATAAAAGACTGGATCCAAAGATTTTGTCTTCCTTTTAACTTTGCTTCAGTGGACTAGAGTGAATACTTATGAACATAAAATGTAGCTTAAATACCCAATTCTCTTTTGGAAGCAAATATCAGATAGTATATTTGATTTCAAAAGTAGTAATACATGCTTCATTGTTCAACTGCATCATCAGTCAGCCATGCAAGGAACACAAACAGTATCACATACAGTGTAAAATTATGTTGTTTTCTTTTTCTTACAGAAGCATATATTATTCCAAATCTAAGCAGACCCAGATTTTCTGATATCATGACATTTGCTTATGTTGCCTCTGGAAAAAAATGTTTTAGTGCAAAAAATAAAAATAAATGTTTTAATTAGGGACCTTGGTAGTTGCAAAGGAAAATATGATTTAGTGTTTACTGAATTATATGTGTATTCTTAAAGAACCTGGCATTAAAAGTTTCCCACAGAAGACAAGTAGCCTATTTTCTTGCCTTTGCTAAGCGTCCAATTATTTTACATGGAAAGTTGTACATGTATTGTTTATTTTGGCAAAAGAATTAACTCATGCAGCCTGTTCTGTTTCCCCCTCTCCTTGTTAAATGGTAGAGGAACCTGTAACTCATTTTTGTCCAGAAGACAAAAGTCATAGGATAATAGAATCATAGAACGGTTTGGGTTGGAAGGGACCTTAAAGATCACCAGGATCCAACCCTCCTGCCATGGGCAGGGACATCTCACACTAGATCAGGTTGCTCAAAACCCCATCTAACCTCTGTTGTTCACGCAGGCCCACCTCTCAAACCTGTCAAGGTGCCTCTGGATGCCATCCCTTTCCATCAGCCTGTCAACTGTGCCACTCAGCTTGGCCTCATCTGCAAACTCGCTGAGCGTGCACTCAATCCCATTGTCTATGTCACTGACAAAGATGTTAAATAGTACTGGTCCCACTACCGACCCCTGAGGGACACTATCATTGATTTGCACTTAGACATCAAGACATTGACTGCAACTCTTTGACCACAACCATCCAGCCAATTCCTTATCCACTGAGTGGTCCATCTGTCAAATCTAAGACGTTCCAGTTTGGAGACCAGGATGTTATGTGGGACAGGGTCAAACGTTTTGCACAATTCCAGACAGATGACATTAGTTGCTTTTCCCTTATCTATGAATGCTGTAACCCTGTCATAGAAGGCCTTCCAGCACGGTGAAGGGGGACTTCTGCAGTCTTTCCCCAGTAGGAGTAATTCCTGGGTGCAGGAAGGGTTGGTATTTTCCTAGGGCTCTGGGATACTGGGGCTGATGTGGGGAGCATCCTGTGGCCTCACCTCTGCAGGGCCACTCCTTGGCATGGTTTGGGGACAGTGTTGGAAGTCCTCAGCAAGAACTATTGGCACATCTGACAATCCTTGAAGCAGAGGAGGCAGCTCTTCCTTCCACACAATGAGCACCTCTGAATTTCTGATCAAAAGCTTTGATCTGTCACCCCTTCTGGGATAAAACTCATTGTCCATGATTGTTAAAATGTGTACAAGCAAGATGAGATGAAAGAGCCTGAAAAGATATCTTCTGGTTCCCTATCAGGTAAATGTTTGCTTAGTTGTCTATCAAAACAACTGACAAGAATGCCTTTGTTCTTTAGAGTCTTCTGAGTGTGAAATAACATCTGACATGTGATGTTGTGTGAAATCCTAGCTAATTAAATGAATGATAGTTTTGCTGTTGATTCCAGGGGTGCTTAAATAGGTGTTCAGAAGCATCATTCCTAAATAACATGCAAATTATATTGACAATCATCAAGTTTAGGCTGATATGAAGCACAGTTCTGATTCTCAGGGCTGCAAAGGACATTTCTTTTCCAATTAGTGCTTCGTTAAGAACTTGGAGGTATTCAAAGAAGAATCAGAGAACAATAAACAAGCAAACACAGAAGGTGAAAGTCTCTTCTGGGATATCTGCTCTTCTGCTTTGGCTAGTAAATTCCTTCTACTATACCAGAATACAGATGTGTTATCTCAGGAAGATACTTGGCAAATTATTCCTTATGTTAAATCTGGGATAAGAGGACTAGTTCAAAATTCGAAACTTGACTATGAACATGGGTTGTGTGTTTACTGGAGAGATCCAGATATTAATTCTGAGGATGAGTCTGTAAGGAAACAGTCAAGTGTAATGAAGCTAACAGGCACAGAAGGGAGCCTAGGGTGCCAGGCAGTGAGAGCCAGAAGAGTCATCCAGCTCTGGGTAAACCTGCTTGTCCATTCCCTGAGACACAGGGCAGACTTGCTGTCCCTCCAGTTTTCCCCTTCATCATGCCCCAGCTCTGAAACTGTCTGTGTGTGGAGAAAAATGGATGATCTTGATTACAGTGTGCCAGAAATCACTGAACTTGCTGTGCAAGATAATGGGGTTAGGGAGCCTGAGAAAGAAGGAAAGTGTAAAGCTCTTCTATGGAGGACCTGAGCCCTGGAGTTAGAGCTGCATCTTGTCATTCCTGCACAACTTGTGATAGTTTATCACTAAATCCTGAAATGGCACTGATAGCACTGTTTTACTAGGTAATTGTTCCCTGTTTCCACTGAAAAGATTTTGGTTTCTGTTTCTGACTATGTATCTAATGTGAGGAAAACTAAAGAAAGATGCTCTAAGGTAAAATATTAGGGAGAATATTTAAAGAAGAAACTTAACATTTATCTCCATCACCTCTCTGAATGCCAAAAGCATTTCCGGATGTGATTGACACGTCTCTTAAATCATCAGACAAACTGGGCATCATATACTTTCTGCTTAGCAGAACAGATAGGATTTCACTCTGGGCATTATTTATGGTATGTAGATGTTAAGAGGAGCAAATGATATTACTTACAGAATAATTTTGTTTTAAAAAAGCTACCTAGAAATGCTTATGCTTTGGAAGGTGAAAAGTGCTGATTTGTGAATTGTATTTATAGGAAGGAGATGTTCAAGCACAGTACAAGCCCTTGAGGTGTGTCTGTATCTCTTCAGAAGTCAGCTGGCTTGGGCCATACACTAAGTAACAGTTTTGTACTGAGATCAGATGTGCTTGTTCTCATCACCTGTAATGCATTTCTCTTGGAATGCCTGTATCTTGTTTCTGTGCATCACTGCAGTTCTGAGTGAGGTAGCAATGCTTGGTAGCAATGCTTGGTAGCCCAAACTACCTTGGGCTTGTGCTTCATTGCAGTTGTCTTTATGAATGCTAAAGTACCCTGGGTAGATACTGCTTCAAGATTGACTCTTTGTATATAGATGAATAAATAAAAATCCTTCAAAAGCTTGAAGTGAAGGCTTGCTAAGAAAGACACATATAACATTATCAATAAAGTACACAGTATACTGTGATTATGACATGCAATACATCCTTTGTAGAGCTTAGGGATATGGTTTAGTGGGGACTGTTAGTGTTAGGTCAGAGGTTGGACTCAATGATCTTGAGGTCTCTTCCAACCTAGAAATTCTGTGATTCTGTAAATATTTTGTTTGGAATCAGCAATGAGAATTTAAAAAAAATGTGTTCTTTCTTATTCTTCGGTGACTAATAAACATAAATGAATTTAAGAATGTAAGTACTGTCTTGTTTACAAACAAAAAATGTGTGTTATATCTAGATAAAATAAGTGTAATATCAATGACTGCATTTTGTATTTATCATTGATTTTCTCTACATGGACCATTACTCCATCTCTCTCCCAGGAATTTATTTCAGCATTCCATGTTCCTCTAAAGACATCTGAATCAGCTTTTAAGAGAAAGGGAAAAAAATAGAGTCATTCCTCCTGCTTACTCCTCAAAATGTATTTTTCTTCATTTACCAACCAACTAAACAAAGAAGTTTCCAAACAGAAAATGTTTCCAGAACAGAAAATACATTTCAGTTGTTATGTAGAGATATTTTAAATATGCTAGTAACAAACTGTTTTGTTGAAGCCTGTATTATTGGCTTCAATGTATTAAGTTATTTGTTGTTACAACTAGATGGTAACTGCACAACAATGTAAATAAAATAAACAACTAAAAGTCCCCACTCTGGATTCACCTCACTGTAGAAAAGCTGTCCTGTAGGTGGGGCAGAGGGAGGTTCTGCTTCCTGCACCACCCTGCTTGGCCTTCACCGCAACTACCTGTTGCCACTTCAGCGTGAAACAGTCAAGCATTCACATGACAAAACCCAACTACACATGCCTGGTAAAAAGCAGAGCAAATATCTGTACCAGTGCATTCACCAGCTGAAACATCCAGATTGACCATGGACACAACTGCTGAGCACCACCCTCCGCCTCACCTTCATCTGATGTCCACTGCACAACTCCCAGCAAAGTGATGTGACTTGGCTCAGTGCACCTACATGTGCCCATGCTCCTCTGTAGCTTGAACATGTTTGTTTTTTATTCCTTCTTCCCAAAGGATTTAAGATCCAACTGATACTGTCACAAAACACTTGCAAGAGCTGTCCTGTGGGTGACTTGACTTACCAAGACACTCTTTTAACATTTGCATCACCTGATAGTTGAATATCTAATTTTAAATATACTGTTGCATCACAGACTCTACTTATTTTCAGAAGTTAATGCCCTACATCTGAACGATTCAGGTATCTTCAGTCTGGTTAAGTAGGCAAAAGCTATTTCTTTTGTACAACACTTATAAGATTAAAATTAATGCAATTCCTCACAATAGGGTCTAATTTCAATTCTTTGTATGCAACAATAATTTAAAATGATAGTACATTAGTTGCTAGCATTATGAGATAAAAACTGAAGACATTCTCAGAGTCTCTGAAAATTTATTTACCATAAGTATATTTTTTAAATCACTAATTACCCAGTACTTTCTATTTTCCATACAGATAAAGTCCCTATTTCTCATCCCAACAAAATCATTTCAGAAAATAAATCAGCTCTCCATTAATAAATAATTACTTTTTATCTGTCCATTGCCTAAAAACAATTGTAATTTGATGTTGCTAATTTGATGTCCTCTGAACAGCAGTTCTTGAGGAGATCTTGCAAAATCAGGTTTGTGATACATTTTCTGCCATGTTGGTGGTGGGAGAGGCCACCAGTGCTACCACCGCTGGCACAGACCCCTGGCCCAAACTGGTGCCAAGGGGCTGAGGAAAGCGAGAGGACAGAAACACAACACTAAGTGCCTGGTGCCCATGCCTGAAGCCCGAGTGCAGGTAGGGACTGACCAGAAAGGGGAGCATGAGGGCCAGTGACAACACTGCCAAAGGTGGTGTCAGCCCTGGTCTGCAGCTGCCCTCCAGGACTCGTCCTGGGGCTGGCCCTAGTCAGGAGTGTGCCAAAGACAGTGCCAATGAGAGGCCTGGATGCATCACAGAGACGGGGGAGGAGGAAATTGCTGTTGTGGAGCTATGGGCTGAACTTGAGAACAGTGATGTGGGCTGCATTCAGTACAGGCTTTAATTGGCAAGAGCATGCTCTCAGCAATGAATTGTAGGAATTTCTCCTAATAAGCTGGATCTCATTAGCTGGAATTGACTAAGATGGGGCAGGATGTGCTCCGATCACAAGGGACTGTGGATAACTGTGTAGCAAATGAGGTACAGGAATGAGTGCAGAGATTGTTCTCTGTTAAAAAAGGGTTGTCATTACACATAAGTCAATTTGTAAGACTGGATAATTTTGTTCAGCTGTGTCCAGAAAGATTCATTCAGATAGGAAGAGATGTCAAGGAGGATGACAAGGTGATATGAAGTATGGAAAGCCACTCTTGTTGGAAGAAACTGCAGAAGTAATAAATAATACACTCTATTTGATAGCAACCCAGAGGTTTCTCCTCTCCTGCTGTTCACTTCTTATTGCCAGCTGCCTGCAGGCTTTGTCCTCCTCTCTCTCTCCCCACTGCTCCTTGCCTTGCTGTGTGCAGCTGGGCTGTGAAGGGAACCACAGCAGCAGCCCCAGAGCATGACCAGCCTGGAAAGCACTCTTGTGCTGATGGCCTCAGAGCACTGCTCGCTACAGGGCCTGTGGACACTTGTGCTTTCTTACTTAGGGGAGTGAAGAGCTACACGGCTAGAGCAGGAAAGATCTTTCAAGATGGCACAGATTTTTTTTGTGCTGATTTCTGTGCAGAAAAATCTTCATCATGTTGCATCACCCAAAGAGAGGCTAGCTTTATGGAACAGACAGTTAGTTAGGTTACTGTTTGTGGATGGTCATGGAGGTAAATGCCAGGGAGAGAGGAGGTCTCCTTTTCTAATAGCCAATGTATGGGCTTCTGAGCACATGGATATATGGGCATATTTAGGTTTTAATTTGAATGGCTTTTAATCAGGATTGTGCTAAGACTTGGGAAGGGTCTCATAAGACAGTATTGGGGCCAGACCATGCACTCATTCTTGCATGAGAAGATGACAGAATTGCAGAAGTCTGTATGGTGGGAGTTTGTGCAATAGTGAGGGCTGGGGGCAATAGCCCACTCGGTCCTCAGTGATCCTGAGCTCTTGCAGATGAAGTAATATGCATGAACAAGGTAGGAACAGTGCTGAATGATACAGATGTGTCTCCTAGAACATTCATAAACATACACATATGCATACACACACAAATACATACATATAAGTACAAGTCCATATATATATGTGTGTGTGTGTGTGTGTGTCTTTTACATGTATATAACTGTCTGCCTGTAAATGGTGGAAACCAGCAGAGTGGGCTCAGAGAGTGTTAAAGCAGATGTGCAACTGACTGAGTGACCATTCTCACCATTGACCTGAGCAGCAGCACCAATTTCCAAGTTACAAGTTTCATGAGCTTACTTATTTTACTTCATTAAAAAGATTGGTCATGTAGCTGCTCTAAGAGCCATAGTGCAAGCTTCAGGCATCAAGAATTCTGACCTAGAAAATATTTGATCAAAAAACAAAAAGGCAAACACAAAAGCAAACACTGAATCAGTGGTGCAAGAGTAATATATGAATGTACAAACTTTAAATATATGCAGCAACTCTCTTTCCATTTGATTGCCTCATTAAAATTTCTGGAATAATTTTGAAAGTTTAAAACATTTTGTCAATATAAAAACATATACGAGTTTTTCTTCTTCTTTTGCTCTCACAAAGCTTGTTGTTTCCAGTTTCAGTTTGAAAAGATTCAGTTTGAAAAGGAGAGGAGAGGAGAGGAGAGGAGAGGAGAGGAGAGGAGAGGAGAGGAGAGGAGAGGAGAGGAGAGGAGAGGAGAGGAGAGGAGAGGAGAGGAGAGGAGAGGAGAGGAGAGGAGAGGAGAGGAGAGGAGAGGAGAGGAGAGAGAAGCATACAAAGTACATGAACAGGCTGGGTCACAAATCTCCCAGAGTGTGGACTCCATCACAAATTACTCTTCAGCATTAGCACTACAGATCACCATGACCCAGCTGTCTGCTGTGAACCTTGCACCTGACAGAAACATTTTGTGGTGGAACAAATGTCTCTGTCAGAAGCAGATAAACCTGAACATCGCTTTGGAGCTCATCAGCATTACTGTGCATGGAGCAGGACGTGTGCCTGTGCTGCAGTGACAGGTGCTTCCCATCATTGGATGAGTGGGGCAAGAGATGAACCAGAGACAGACAGAAAGACGGGCTGTGCCTGCTGGTTAGCTTAACATTATGTGTGTCTCCTTCCTGTTTTTGCAGAGAAGAGTAAATAACTCCTCTAGTCTTCTTTACTTGCCTTTTGACATCTCCTATAGTTAAGCAGATTTGTAAACTTGCTGGCAGTTTGAAAAGTGATTTTCTGTGTTTAAGCTGAATTAGTGAAGCTTTCCATTATCCCTTATAGGAGATGACCAAAGGTGAGCCAAATGACGTGAGTTCCTTTACAGACTGTGCATCAGGAAAGGCCATTGGAGGCAGAGGGTGGCTCAGTCCCAGCATCCCTTATGGGCTCTCAAAGCTGTGTGCAGGAGGGAGTGCACCAAGAAGGCTGTTTCCACAGCTCTCCTTGCACCAGGGCTCAAACAGTATTGTGCATGTGAGACAGCCAGGGGGACTGCTCTGCTCCTTCTGGCTCTGTCCACTTCTGTGATATCACCCACCTAAATGCACAGCACTGGAGGAGGAGAGGACAGATGAAGAAGCTGCAAAAAACATGTAGATGGGAACATGGGTGAGATCTCTTCTGGTAACAACATGGATTTGCTTTACAGACTAGCACTGTGGTTGTATGCCAGAGCTGAGAGTAAAAGCTCATACAGCTCCCACAAGCAAGAGAGGCATTGTAGGTGGCTCTGGGGAAGACTGTAAAGGAGCTCTGACCTCTGAGCTCAGGAGCTGCATGGATGGAGCTTGGCTAAAGGACAGGTGAATTCAGGAACAAAACCTCTAAGTACAGGTAGAATGGGTAATCCTGGCCAAGGGAAGACAGTAGGGAATTTGAGAGACTGTTGGCATGCTCATCCACATGCTTTGGAGACAAAAAGCAGCACAGTGAAGAAAGGATTATGATCTCCTTGGGAGCTGATTTAGGACCCTGTATAAGCTACATGTTTTGTATAGCAGGATTATAATGATTTTTTATTACTTTATTTATTTTGTAAAATATAGTAATATAATTTCTGCAAGTTGCATACTCACACTCAAGGACAAGCACAGAGAACAATGTGCCAGTTTACAAAGCATAGAGAAAGAATGGCAGATAAAAAGGAAGTCTTTGTAGTGAAAGTTGTCATTGCTGTAAGAACAGGGAAGTTTCTTCACAGAATTATAACAAGGTAGATCAGTTTCTGTAAAATATTCTGGATTGTCTCTGTCAGCAAAGACATTTTGTTTCCAACAGACTGAGTTCCAATAATTCATCTTGCCAAACATTTGTTGGCAGGCAAGAAAGCAATTTCCAAGACTGCAACAATAATTTCTTTAACACTGCTGATGCTCATAACACAGATTTTATTTTTTTATAGAGACATGCATAGAAGATAAGTGGCATTCTCAAATGTCTGAGGTCTAATTTAAATTTATGCATTTCAAGAGGCAGCAAGAGAACTTATCAACCTGTGCAAACCTGAGGATCTGAAGGTTAAGGGATGTTTCCTACAGGTCTATAATAACCTAGTGACATAAAACACATTACATCCAGCACGTTCTTGGTAACCAGCTGCCTATTTCAGTTTTATGTCTCTGCCTTCCATGAGTGGTCCCTGTCTTAGCAGCACCAACCTGCTGCTAGGTCTGAGCTGCAACTGCCACCTCATGAATAATAACTACAAGAATGCCACAAGTCCTGTTTTGCACGGTTCCCATTCATTTCCAGCCTGGTGAGGCAAGCAGCAACCAGCCCACAGGGCCAGAAAGACTGGACTCAGAAAGCACATTTGTCCCAGGTGTTTCAGGCATGGGCAAGACATGCACTGTGCTCCATCCTATATCAACCGTGGCACAGAAGTCCTTCCCCAGCATGCAACTCCCTGCATAGTGCACCCTTTGTGTCTTTCTGAGCATGCAGGTGACTGATCTTGCACTTGGTGGTTGTTGTGCTTAAAGACCTGCCAGTTTCCTGCAGCTCCTTCTCCTCCACTTGCTGATGAGTGCTGGTGGGTGCAGGTACAGAGGCTGCTATGCTCAGAGCCAGCAGGGGGTGCCAGGTCTGCAGCCACCATGAGACCGCCTGCAGAGGCATGCATCCTGCTTTGACGGGCTGTTTGATACAGAGGAAGCTTTGGCATCAACTGATACAAATGATTAAATGTTCATCACTGATTATTTTTAATTACGTAGTGGGGGATGTAGTCTGAGCTGATGACACTGCTTCTACCTCTAAAAGTCACAGATGCTAAGGTTCATAAGGGAGTGAATATTAATAAATGTGGTGGCACATGCAAAAATATTTTGAGCGCTTGGAACACTGGTAAAGCCAAAGCAAAAGCACATATATGTTGAAAATAACTATAAATTAATATGATTGCTGAATGAAACCATTGCCTTGGGTCATGAGGAAACACAGCAAGGCTGATGTGGGCATAGGACTGGGGAACCAGAGTCCTGTTTGCTCTGGGAAATAGCAAAGTATGTATAGTTGACCTATTCTCCTTAGTCACCAGTGATAGGACCCACAGCAATGGTGTAAAGATGAGGCAGGGGAGGTTTAGGCTAGACATCAGGAAGAAGTTCTTCACCAAGAGGGTGGCTGCACACTGGAACAGGCTCCCCAGTGAAGTAGTCACTGCAACAAGCCTGTCTGAATTTAAGAAGTGTTTGGACAGTGCACTTAGTCACATGGTCTGAATTTTTGGGTAGACCTGTGTGGTGTCAGGAGTTGGACTCGATGATCCTTATGGGTCCCTTCCAACTCAGGATATTCTATGATTCTATTCTATGATGTAGAGCTTAGGGATATGGTTTAGTGGAGGGCTGTTAGCGTTAGGTTGGAGGTTGGACTCGATGACCTTGAGGTCTCTTCCAACCTAGAAATTCTGTGATTCTGTGTGTGATTCTAAGTACTTAAGTACTTGAAGTACCTAATTTACCAAATACAGATCTGAATCCACCTGTTACGAAACCTTTCACCAACAATGTAGAATTTTAACACACCACATAACATCCTGCAAGATGCTTAGTCCTCTGAAAGGTGGCTCAAATGCAAAAGTGCATTTGTAAGTCATTTAACAGAGATTGTTGTTGGCCTGGTAAATTACACACGGTGAGCTGTGCAACAGCTTTCAGCACAACAGAGTCCTTCCATGACTGCAAAGCAGAAGCCAATCCTGACATGATTCACTGCTTAATGGTGTCATGAACTGCCTGGATCTTGAGACAGGCAGATTCAGCTTTGAGAACAGCTGAAGCAAAAGTGAATGCAGGAGTGATGCTATGTCAGGTTCATCTTTGCTTCATGGAGAAAAGTGTCAGACTAACTTGAGCAGATGTGACTTCTAGCATAATCAGGATATTTTCTTGTTAGGGTTATTTTAAAATGTAATTATCAGACATTTAAAATATTCATTTGAAAGGTCAAATTTGTTGGGAAAAATCATGCATGCAAGCAGCTTGCCACAAAGTCTTTCAAATGAGTGCTTTCATAAAAAGTGGCTCTACTGGAGGCTGTACAAAGTAGTGCTTGCTCTTGTGTGAGTGTCTTGGGATACTTAGCCATCCAAGTCCACATCAGAAGTGAGAGAACCACAATAGCTATTGATGTCTTTGTCAGTTTAAACCATTTGCAGTCTGCTATGGCAACAAAATTGCTTCCACTGACACAACTCAGGAATTCACCATTTCCATCAACATATTACATTAAACCTTCCTGTTGCTGTGCACCATGCATTCCTCCCTGCTATAGCTGGGAAGTTAGCTTTATAGTTTATTGGAATATAGTGTCACTAATGCCTTCAGCATTTTGATTAGACATTTCTATGGAAATTCATATTTTGTGTGATGTGTTCTGTCTTGGTAAAGCTCAGAGAAGATTACTCATTCATGCTAAGAGGAAGTGAGTGCACAGCCTGGTTCTCTGCTCTGTGGCACCTCTCCAAGTAAAACTGCATGCTGCTCCTCACCCTGCTGCACCCTCACAGCAGCTGTGCTTGATTCTTCAGGCAAGCTGGGACAAATACCTGCAGCCAAGTGCCTCAGAGCTGGTGAAGGAAGACAACCTGGTGGCAGTTACTCTGTGTGCCCTGTGTGCCCCCATGTGCCCTTGTGTGCCTGGGACCCTGCACTCCAGGAGCAGTAAGTGCACAGCCCAGTGCCCCCTGCTCCGGACCCATATGGCCTTGCATGTCCATCCTCTCCTCCCTGCGATGCATAAGCGCTCAAGGACAGCCTGTAAACTGGTGACAATGAAACCTTGAAGAAAGCTGTCCACTTAAACTAAGGGTTGATGAGAGGGGGGATGGTTTGCCATTGTGTACTGAGTGGGAATAGTAGTGTCTCATTCATCCAGCATCATGAGCACATGGGACCCTGTCTGGGCAGGATACTGTTTGCCAGTGCAAGGGGTTGATAATAGTACTCCAAGAATGCAATTTTTAAATGAGATGAGACTCACTGAGAAGCAAACTGCAGGAATGATGCCATCTCTCATCAACATCTCAGCCTGGCATGTTCTGCGCACCTCCACAGTGACCTTTCTATGCCATTCCTGTTTCATTACTTTCAGTCCCCAGCTGAGTGCCACTGCTGACCTAGGACTGCAAAGACATTAACCTTCACTACAAAGTAGGGAACAGATAATGAAAATGGGTGCAAATGGAATTTCAGAGTGATGATGTTACTTGCCTTGAGGTGGAAAACTGGCATCTGTCTGCCTAGACAAAGCACTCCATTTTTTTATAGTACTGCACAACACCATTTCCAGCATGGTAGGTCATTTCATGTGATAATTCTCTGTCCAAGGTATCTGTCTGAGGCCTCTGTGGACATAAAATCTCCCAAACACCTGGTTGCTGTTGCAGTGGGTGTGGAGGTAATTTAGTTACACCTGAGTATTCCTGGCACTTTTGTCTTTCTGTAGAATGCCAGCCTCACAGGGAATACCAACAGTGAGGGGGCTGGGGAGTGCTCAACTGAGCTGTTGCATATCTCCACACTGGAGTGATAATAATGCAACAAAATAAACCCCACAAGATTGTACTGTGATTTTTATGTTGTCCCAGAGCTCTCAGATGCTGCTCATGCTCTGCTCATCACATTGAAGCGATCTCCTCCCCATGCTGCTCCTGCAGAGCCTATGTCAAAAGCACCGCCAGGCTACGAACACCAGGTGAACAGAGAAATAAGCATGATACAGTGAATGAATTATTCATTATGACTTGCTCATTCAGCTCACTAAAGTCCTACTTTAGAAGCAAATACTGTACAACATTGCTTCACAAAGGTAGCAGACAGTATTTTTTCTGCAATACATTGTAAACCTATGCACGTTTCCATCTCTGCTGCTCTTTCCCTTTCTCTCTCTCTTCCTCTCTCTCCTTTTTTTTTTTCCTAGTGCAATACATTTCCTAAGATATATTTTTCTGTGAATTACATTTTAATGCCTCCTTATGAGAGGCAGTTTTTCATATTTTATATCTCCATCAATAAAGATTTCTTCCTTATCACCAATAAAATTGGAGTTTTGATTAAATGTGATCCAGCAGCACTAAGCACATAGTCTGTATTAATTTCAGTGCCTCATTATATGCCAGTGGTATTTATATGGGTTTATATATCAAATATACTATGTGTATATAAGCAGAGACTTTCAGAACAAATACCAGGTATATGAGTGATAAAAATATAATGGAAGAAAGCCTCACTTGGGCTAGCCACAGAGCATTCCCTGCCCCTTTCTAGAGAAGTCATGGAGACAGTGATGGGGAAGTGACCTTCTCAAGGACCAGGAGAGCCCTGGGAGCAGAGCAGCAGCAGCAGCGAGCCTGATGCTCCTGCACCAGAATCTCATGGCACTGTGCTCCCTACAGTCAGTCCTCAGCTCTTCTGGAGAAGTTATGTGTGGAAAGCACTGATGGAAAAACATCTTATCTAGAAGCAATGTACATTTAACAGGCAGGGGCTAACACCCAGGGACTTGGTTCCCGGCGACCATTAGTACACTAGCACATCTAGCCCAGGGCTCTGCATTCAACAGACTGTTTCGTGGGTCTGCTTGAAAGTCCCTTCCCACTGAGAAAGCCTTGTTTATTTATCACTGAAAGCCAGACTAAACAAACATTATAAAAATATGCATTGGTAGCTGTGACAAAATATTCAGCTCCTTGGCTTGGAGATATACTTCATGAAGAGTGAGTATCATCTGACAGGGACCCAAGAGGTTGCTCTGAACACAGTCTTCAGGGATGTTTGCATTCTGGTGTTTTGTGTGTTCTCCTTAAGGAGGAGCTGGTCGTGCTTTGGAAGTCATTAAATGGCAAATGCACATTTCTGGCACAGTTCTGTATTCAATCTGATGCCAGACAGTAGTTGCAAATGTATGCATCTCTCCATCACTCCGTGTCTCAAGTCCTGTGGACAAGCTGGAGGTGTGTGAGAACTGCCAGGCACACATGTGGTTGTGCTCCGCATGTGCAGGAGACTGGACTCTCCTGCAGTAGTGGCACTGGAGCAGGTGGCTGCATGCAGCTCGCATGCCTGCAGCAGATGTTCATGGGGCAGGTGTTCATGGGGTCTGTGGCACTCAAACACCAGCTGGGGCTGCTCCAGACCCTGTGCTAGTCCCCTGGATGCCTGAGCAGGGCCCTGACTCCCCACAAGGACAAAGTGTTGGGTTGGAAGAAAGGGATGCACCCAGGCTGAGTTCAGATATTTGGTAGCATCAGATTAATTAATGTTCAGCAAAAGCTGTCCCATCAAACTCCAGAGGGCTAGCTGTGAACCTGCTTTCTCAGGTTAAAGATGTGCTTTTTTTTTTTTTTTAATGTGAGCTTTTCTTATGCTATGGCCTAGAGAGTGCTTCCCATTCATAACTCTGCCATCCCAGGAGCTGGACTCCATGATCCTTACAGGTCCTTCCAACTCGGGATATTCTATGATTCTATGATCCCATAGTTAAATTTTGCTTATTGTTAAGACAGAACAGAAAAATCCAGATGATTACAGGGAGAGAATAAATTTGAGTTCTGCTCTCCTTACTTGCACAGTTACCTATCATCTCAACAAAACTTTCTTTAGTCTAGTTAAGACTAGTTTGACACTAGGAGCAGTAACACACTGCTGCCCTCTAACATAGTGTGTGTCTGGAAATGCCAATAAAATCAGCAGGGACTCTGATCTCCTTCCTTCCTCCATGTGACCTGGAATGGGTATGGCACAGCCTTGGTTGATACGGAGCTTGCTGAGGTGAGCAAGGTTGAGGAGACAGACCGCAGTCTCACACCCTCCTCTGGGTCCAGATGCGGGCAGGGTGGGCCTGGCTGTGCTGCTGCTGAGTGGGAGCAAGGCTGGTGTGAGCACGGCTGGAGGCATGGCATGCTGCCGGGGCCTGACATGGTGCCGCAAAGAATGGCATGGGCAATGCAGGACACAGCGCCAGCAGCAACCTGCCCGTGCCAGGCAGCCCTCTTCAGAGGAATGTGCGGCAAACAGCTTGCCTCTGACCCTGAGAGCACAGAGCGCCTGGCTCTGCTTTTCTTCTGGACCTGGCTGGGAAGCAGTTCTGGTGGTGCCCTGCCTGGGGCCAGTGAAGCCCTGGGTGCTCAGCCCTGCAAGGCTCTGTGGGAGCAGGCGCTGGCTCCTGTCCCAGCAGGGCTGCCCACCCCCTGCATGGAGCAAGGATGCACTGGGACGCTGCTGGCTGTTCTTTCTGCAGGGCATCCAGCAGCACTGCTGCTTGACCGTGCCCGTGCTCTAGCAAAGAGCCTGTAATCACTATCTCCCTTTTTCAGTTCAGTTTGCCTCTTGCTGAAAGAACATATCAGGCAAGCATGCCTCAGTCATGCCATCTGACAACAGCTGTGAGATACCATCATCAGAGGAGCAACAAAGAGACATTTGCTGCTATTTCCTACTCCCATTAATAATGGTGTCACTGAATCAGATAAAAATTCTCACAACTGTTCTAAAAAATTTGCAGTGTGTGGCTCCCTGAAAACACATTAAGATTTACCACTCTCAATTCTGATAACAGCTGATGAGGATAATGGGTTATCTCCACAGGGCACTGTGCAGTTTTTACTTTCACAGACTCTATGGAGCACCTTATTTTTATTCTCACATTTATAACCAAATATGTCAAAAGAACAGAAAGGGAAACAGATAAATCATCCATATTTGAAAAATAGTTACAACTCAAGGAAAGTGTACAAGTTCCAGACTGTTTTCACTGAAGATTACAGGTCTGTGCACAGTAATGAACGTTTTTCTTATCTGAAGTTTTATGCTGAATATCTTTTATTTCCCCATTTTTCATTATCAGAGAAGAGCAGAAAACAATTAACAATTAACTTCTCATAGTCCTTGAACCATCCCGAGATGTTTCTGTTTCTTCTTTCAAACAGAAGGTAGGATTTTGCTGCTGTGTTAATAGATGTCATACATGTGGTCTGCTGCTGCGGAGGTGGTACTGCAGTTTGTTCTGCTCCTTCTTGGGAGGAAAACAGCTCCTGTAAGTTGAGAATCTCATCTTACCCATTTACAGCATTTTCAGGTATTTAGGAAAAGTCTGAAATGAAAAGTTAACACTAGCATCCACTGATTTACCTTCCTCAGAAATGTCTGTGTGCTGCAGGGTATGGCCTGGGAGTCGGGCGCAGTGGTGAGATGCTGCTCAGTGCCAGCGGAGGAGGCCAGGGCTGCCCTGCCATGTGCTCACAGGGCTGCTGCAAACCCCGGTGGTCTCACAGCCTGCAGACACGCTGTGCTGCCACCTCTGTGGAGAATCTTTCCTCCTCATCTGCCTCACCAGCGAGAAACATGCAGGGACTAAATATCAACGTCTGTCTGGCCTGACTTACAATGTTTGCAAGTGTACTCTTGCTTTCATCACACTGGTGTGTAAACTGTTGAGGAGACTGAGGGAAAACAGGCACTTGCTGTCTCTGTGTATTTGTGTGTCCTGGAGGCACACATAGCTGCAGTGATATGTAAAAATAGCCTGATGCATGCAACACAGGCCTGCAGGGAAAACTGATGGGTAAACTGCCATAAAACTACCCCAAAGTTAACAGCTTACAGTGGCTACACAGTTGCCTGGCCTGCAAATGCCATGGATTAGTTTTTCTGCTTTTCAGCAGGGACAGCTCTGACACACCAGGTTTGCAGCAAGGCTGTGCATGTCAGACAGCAGCGATGGTGCTGCCAGCAGGGCATCATGTCTGGGTAGGCGGGTGCCAGGCACAGCAGCACAGGATGCATCTGGTGCGCTGAAGAGGGACAGCAGGCCTGGCAGACGGGTGGTGGAGTGGCAGCAGCACAGCCAGAGACCACACCAAGGGAGCTTGTGCCCACTGCATCATTTACCTGGGCTGCTACTGCTGTCCCTACTGTGTTAAGCCCAGGCATGAGGTCAGGTGCCTTGCAGTGCTGTGGGCCAGGCTGCAGACCCTCCTCTGGGCAAGCACCAGGAAGTCAAGCAAGGATGGCACTGGCACTGCCCACCCATTCCCTGTGTTCTTGGTCACCCCCACCTGCAAACAACCGCCTACATTTCCTTGTCCTCCTCCTGCTGCCTATGTAGTTACAGATGTCCCACTGAGCTCAAAGCTCTGGGCACAGCATCCATCGCTTTCTGCTGAGCCCCAAACCCTCTGCAGCCAC
This sequence comes from Netta rufina, assembly GCF_964035555.1. Lineage (NCBI taxonomy): Eukaryota > Metazoa > Chordata > Aves > Anseriformes > Anatidae > Netta > Netta rufina. The sequence continues at coordinate 65,208,622 of NC_140128.1, read as the reverse complement.
TCCAGCCCCTCCCCAGTCACCTGCACCAGCCCCTGGCTGCAGCCAGGTCCTGCAAGCCACCCATTCCTGCAGCACTGCCAGCCCCACCTGGTGACTTCTTCCTGCTTGCTTCCCCTGCTCTATATGTCATCTTTAGCTTCTTCTCCCCCTCTACTCTCTTCTTGTGAGACAAGCCTAGAGCACCACATTCAGCTCTGGAGCCCCAGCAAAAGAAGTACATGGAAATATTAGAATGAGTCCAGAGTAGGGCGACAAGGATGATCAAGGGGCTGGAGAACCTCTCCTATGGAGACAGGCTAAATGAGTTGGGGTTGTTCAGCCTGAAAAAGGCTGTAGAGACCTTACAGCAGCCTTCCAGTACCTAAAGAGGGCTACAGGCAAGCTGGGGAGGGACTATTGTCAGGGATGGGAAAAGGTTAACAGCTTTATACTAAAAGAGGGTACGTTTAGGTTAGATATTAAGAAGAAATTCTTTACTGTGAGGCACTGGAACAGGTTGCCCAGAGAAGCTGTTGATGCCCCACCCCTGGGAGTGTTTAAGGCCACACTGGATTGGGCTTTGGGCAACCTGGGCTGGTGGGAAATGTCCCTGCCCATGGCAGGGGGGTTGGAATTACATGATCTTTAAGGTCCCTTCCAACCCATGCCATTCTATGATTCTATGATTCTTAAATACTTCAAATCATTTAACTTTACATAAATTTGAAACTGACATAGATTACTGAGATGGAATCATATCTCCTAGAAATAAGTAGAAAAACATTGATTTTGGAAGAGGTAAGCTGGATTTTAAGACTAGAATGGTCAAATTTGCCTTCATGGGCAATGCCTTCTACATTTTCTTTGGGTTGTTTCTTTTTCAAGCCCCAGACTGTCATGTGTTATATACAGACAGCCCCTGGAAAAGCATCAGATTTGCAGAGAGTAACTCCCACTGAAGGAATATCCTGGGACAACAGTTAAAGGGGCAATTATTTTTTAAAAGATATTTTATATACAGTTATCTAATATAAAATTTTACTTTTGAATCCTGTAGGATGCTGTCCAGGTGTCATTATGCTGGGAAAAAAAATAAGTAATTTAGTAAGCTAGTGTTTCTGTGATTATGATTATCATTATTTATTTACTTATTTATTTTTAAATTAGGAATCCTGATCCAATGACAGAAAGAAAAAGGTAGAAATCAGGTGTCAAAATTTTATTTTATGCTAGGATGTTGTAAAAGAAATCAAAATAAAAATGTGATTTCAAGGCTATTGAGCAACATATTCACACTTTTGTGGGTCTAATTTTATCTTCTCAGTGATGATGACCACAGTAGCCAACCCTTAATAACAAGGTCTGTTTTTTTCTGGAGCTCACAGAAGTCTTGGAACTTAATTATAGTTCTAATATTATTGCTAATGAATTTGAGCATAATTATTGTGTAGAGTGATTTCAAAAGTACTTTACATGAATACTTATTCCTCTCTTTAAATGCCTCTGTTGGTTAACTGGAAACATGGCCCCCTCCCAGCGGGCTGCTGGGTGCTGCAGGCGCAGTCAGGTAGGAAGCCTAGTACCTGTGGAGGGATGTGTTCTCTGGGGAGCCCTGTGCCCCTCGGTGGGGCACCACAGGCAGCTGAAGTAAATCGTCCTGGTGGCTGGGACCTGCTGAAGCCCAGCCTGACCCTTCCCCAGACACGGCCAAGTGTCATGGGACATGGATATTTCAGCCAGGGGATGCAGCAGCAGAGCATGAAGAAACAGACTGCCCAACTCCGGGGGCTCCCTGGAGAGCCCATGCCAGGGAGGTGGTGGGATCCTTGCTCCGCTCACCCCAGTGCAGACCCAGCAGGGCCATGCCAGGCCTGGAGGCTCCTCCCCAGCAGCCCTGCAGCCTGGCTGCCTGCCATCCAGCTGCAGGTGCTCTGCGAGACTGGGGCAGTGGGTGCCACTCAGCTGTGGTGCTGCAGGGAGCAGTGTACAGGGAGAGCATGGCTAAGAAGAGGTGACGGATGGGTGCTCTTCTGAACAATGTCTGATGGGGAGAAAATGGGAGTTCCAGCAGATCAGGGGGCTGCAGGATCCAGAGAAGGCTCCAGCTGTCAAATGTGCCAGACTGACCTGAACGGAGAGCCTGAATTTTACAGGATCTGCACAGCTAATAATATCAACAGAATTCTCTTCCTCCAGGCAAAAATAACGTTGCTGCTTCTCTGCCTCTTTTTCATGTCTCATCTTATGCTTGCAAAACATTCCAGGAGGCTGAAACATGACATTTCTCTTCATAAGGTCTCTGTCTCAAGGCAAAATTTAACCTCTGGGAAAGATTATTGATTTGAGAAGTTGTGTGAAGATCAATACAAATGACAACTGTTATTAAAATGGAAGCTTACAGTTTGCTTTGAATTAATGAAATATCCATATTAAGTAGTGTTTTCTTTCAAATAATTTAATAAAGTTCAAATCTCCTCTGAGAAAAAATAATTAATTGAGCAAAATGTTAATTAAGGATTTTTTTTTTTTTTTTCACAGCACAGTTCTTCTAATGAAATAATACTGAGTGAAATGACTGAAGTTTAACTTGATTAAAACTGGTGTCAGTGTTTACATAGTCTCTTTGTGTGTGCACTGTCTACGCCTGGCAGAATTAAAACTTCATTTAGAGATGTCATTATGCGTGGCCCACAATTACTTCTTCAGTCCTTCTCCACAGTGACAAGCTAAGACACCACTTGCAGAAACCATTTTAAAATGTCATATATATATTTACATCCTTATGTTTCATGTTTCATTTACACATTTATGTACTTCATGGTAATTTAAACTCGAAACTATTTCTATCACTGTCACACCCATGCAAAACATATCAGATATGGAATATATTTTCTTATGCACTTCATTAGGATTTCTGTAGTTTGGCATAGAACAAGAAAATATCCATGCACACATGCACATGCACAACACATGTGCACACACACACACACAGAGGCAGGACAGGGGCAGGGGCAGGGGCAGAGGCAGGGTCCCCTCCCTGCTCCTGTTGCCCAGGCTCCCAGGGCACGCATCTGGTCATGGTCAGCTTGGTGTCCACCAGGACGCCCAGCTCCTTCTCTGTGGAGCTGCTTTCTAGCTGGGTATCCCCTTGGCTGTGTTGGTGTTTGCGGTAATTTCTGCCCTGGTGCAGCACAAGGCTTGTGCTCCTCTACACCGCATCTTCCCACTGGAGCCATGGATTCCTCACTCCACACAGGGCAATGGCTCATAACTACCATTCCTCTAAAACCTGGGCTTGTGGTTTACACAGATGAATGAGTTAGGCACAGGTAGGCACAGCCACCTGGTCTTTAGACAAAATGCTGTTACAGTTCAAGGAAGTTCAGGATGGCCAGGGCAAGCCTGACAAGTCTCAGTCCTGGGGTACTGCAAACTCAGTGCTTGGCTAGTAGCTTTTTACCAGCAATGGCAGTAGTGAAGCACTATTATTATTTGTTATCACTGACACGGAGATCCATATGCACAACAAATTGGAATGTGTACCCCTAAATGCTACTAGACGTATCCAGAAAATGTTGACTGCTGAAAAACAACAGGAAAAAATGGAGGAAAGGGAACATACTTGGTTCAGCAGCATGGCAAAGCATGACAGCCGCCCTGGTCTTGACGAGACTGGCACCATCTAATGGTGAAGTCATAGGAAATGAATTAATTTTCTGGTTGTTGTTACCTCCCCCTCCCTGTCCATACATCTCTCTCTCTCTCTCTCTCTCTCTCTCTCTCAATGTTCTCAAAGCTTCCAGATTGCTGGCAAGATTGGAGGTAAACAGGTGTTTATTTTGTGCTATGTTTTGAACTGGGCACAAGAAGAAATTCCCTCCTGCAACTAAGGGCATTTGAGGCACCTGAATTACAGGTGTTGGAGGAGCAAAGACATGCATGTACACAATAGTCCTGTAAACACTACAGTGTTGACAAACTGTGTGTGTAAAACTAAGTGAGAGCTAGAAATGCACTTTGTCTGCTATCTCACAAAATGAAATTTAGGAGGGTTTAGAAATTTTAAGATAACATCATTCTGATTTGGAATAAACAGATGAACTTCATGGGGTTTAGCCTAGTTGAGCTGTAGTTTGGCAGGCTCCTGCTTTCCTGCAGCTATTTTCTTGTCATCATGCACCTCATGTAATTCCTCCCTGGACTTCAGCAAATCTCTTTCTCTGCCTTGGACATCTCTAAATCTCCGCTCCCTTGGCTTAAATGCCCCCTGTCTTGGAACTCCCACTGCCTTGTATGCCCTCATCCCATGGACATGTCCAGTCTTTTTTGGGTTAATGGTGATTAAACAAGTTTTTAGCTATGACAAGGGTGGTAGCAGAGGCTGGTGGCTATCAAGCACTGACTTTCTTCTGCGTGCTTCTCTGCTGCCATCAGTGTCCCAGCACATTTGCCCTAATCCCTGTTGAGACTTGGTGCAACGGAAATAACAACTTCTGGTGGTTTGTTTTGTTTTGTTTTGTTTGTGTGTTTGCTAGTATATATAATTTATTAGGGGAAACTTTTGGAGTAAGATGTCTCCATTTATTGTTTAGGAGATATCTGAAGTTTTTGAGATCAGCGGCAAGCCTATGCCTCCCTCTGATTTTCTGTTTGATGGGCAGTTCAGATGGAGGGCTCTTCTGCTTTGCAGGCTGATTATGAGTGCGCTTATTTCTGAACTATTGCAACAGTTCAAGGAACCATGAGAGTTAGTGTCAGTGCTATATTACATTTCTAGCTGATTACTATTCCTTTTTTTTTCAATTAATCATCCTGTCTAGCAGTCAGAAAGGTCAAAGAGAGTAGCACCTATAGATGTAAAAAGTAATAAATTGTTCATCAGAAAAGAGATTTAAACTTTAAGGAACATGATTGATTCACAATGTATTAATCTATTTCCATTTGCCTATAATAAAAAGCATCCTTTCAAGTCTTTGCACTTCTGGTGGTCATAGACATGAAAAAATAAAGTGAACATTCTAATTTATTTTCACATCAGATAGTTCTGATCACAGACACAAGCTGCATTTTTAGCCAAGCGCTCTTTCCCTATTCTAGCTCTGCTTCTGCCAAGGCATGTAAGTGTGAGTGCAGGTACAAACATCCTCTGCGTGGCAGGGTTACATTGTTTCCTGCATGAATTTTGCTGACAAGCACTTGGAGAGTCAGTTTCAAAAGTCCAGCCTACTTTATGACATGAGCATTGCTGCTGTGAGAAACTAAATTGTGTTTTTGCAGTAGAGAACTAATTTTCTGTATTCCAAGGTAGTTGTGTAGTCATAATAAGGAGAAATACTAAGTAGATAAGTGGACAGTAGAAGGCCTCACTATTCCAAAATAAGGCAGAAGCTTGCAGAAAAACAGGATGAGCAGTGTGAGAATGGTAAAACAAAGATCACAGGTTCTCAAAACATAAGAAAGAGGAAAAAAAGTGAAAAGGGAGAAATTAAAGGGTTGAAAAAAAAAGAAAAATTATACATATATGGTATAGAGGAGCATCTTGTGAACCTGTAGTACTCAGCCAATGAGGAAACAGGGGAGGTGATTGGGTGTTGGGGAGTAGGGAATAAAAGGTTAGGCTTTGTTTACTATAATGCACTCCTAATTGGCAGGACGCCTGCGACTGCAATCACAAATAAAATAGCTTCACAGAAGATCCTGTCTGAAGAAAATTATTTGAGATTTTTCTCACAAGGTGCTGTGTCCAGCTCCTGAGAAAGCAGAACCCAGGGCCCCACCTTGTGCAGGTGATCTGAAGAAAAATCAGCATTCTCAGCCCCTCTGGTGCTCAGCTAGGTAAATCTCCCTTCCCACATCACCTCCTTGATGGTGTAAGGGCTAAGCAGAACTGTGAGGAGTAAATAATGACAACACTGAAGCTCATGCAGGGCATCAAGGTTCTCATTAGGGAACTGAGGCCTCAGTCCATGGACTGACATCATGAATGGTCCTGTCTTGAGAAAGCAACGTTGGCAAACCAAATATCCAGCCATTAGAGACCTGTACGAGATAAAAGAGACCAAAAATAAATTAAATGTCAGACAATGTATCTGTGTGAAACCTCTAGTGCCTCATAATTAAATAAAGGCTTCTTTGAATTAGTAATGGAGGATCGGGGCTGACTGTGGTCATATGTGCAGGGGGAGACATGGAGCACAGGACCTCCTTAGCCCACCTTGGCCTCTCTTAGCCCACCTTGGCCTCTCCCAGGGCTCGCCCACTAGCATGTCTTCAACAGCATTTTCATACACCAGGAACATTATGCATTTTTTTCTGATGTGAAACAGAACATTTTCCCAGAGTAATTTCACTCAGTGGGCAGTAGCAGAAATAGTTTCCCAACCAGGAAATTCCTTTTTTTTTTTTTTTTTTTTTTTTTTTTTTCTCTTAGCTAGAAAATGGAACTGTAGAGATGAGTTTGGCTGCTCCAGCAGTTGGAGGCGACGGGGAGGATGGCAGGAGCATCTGCCCTGTTCACCTGTCCAGGACTGAACGCTACCAGTGAGAGCAACTCTGCTCGCTCTCAGCTGAGGGGCTGAAGGCAAGTGAGGCAGCCTGTCTGTGGGAAGCTGCTCCCCTGGCTCTGATAAAAGGGATGAGAATTTGATGTGGGGTATTCACCACAGAACAGCTCTCCAGAGATGGCAGCTGGCAAATGGTTGGTGTGTCTCTGGGCCCATCAGCCACAGCATAGTACTACTCCTGGGCAGAGCACTGTGGGAGCTGCAGCAAGCACAGTCTGTGGAAACAACACCAGCATACTGCTGGTGGAAATGTAATCCCAAATACATTGCCTGAAGACTGCTTGAATGCTAGTGTGATGATGGAGGTGGCAACATCCTTGCTAGTTACAGAAGGAGGCAGCTGCCCTGGGAAGCACAGTGGGCAGGATTCTTCCTCCAAATTTGTGATGCATAATCAGATATTTCTCTCACCACACAGAAACCTTCCCGCTTCCTTATGTCTTGTGTGGAGAGAGTAATATGTTGGAGCAAAGCCATGGCTGCAGTGGCTCTGCCTATGCTGACAAATAAAGAAGCGCGAGGGACTCTCAGTGTGCTCTAGGTGACCCTGCTTGGCATGAGGGTTGGACTAGATGACCTTCAGAGGTCCCTTCTCACCTCAGCCATTCTGTGGTGCTGTGACCCACTGCTGACCTGCAGACACGTGGCAGCACTGCTGCATGGCCGGACCATGCTGGTGACACAGCCAGGCTCAGCTGCAGGGAGAGGGGCTTGTTCCCACCAGGGCTGGGGAGCAGTCGATGGGTAGGCATGGCTTGGGCTTGCACCCCGTTGTTTAGCAGTGTAGGCAGAAGCAGGGCTGAAATCGTGCTTCAGGGTGGAGTGTACACATGAAGAGTATGTACACAGCAGGTGTGGATATAGGATGGCGAGGAAGAAGGATGTGCTCGAGCTCAACTCACAGCTCTATTCAGATGGTCAGGGAGAGTGCATTCACCATGCTTCCATCCCTACGTGCAATGCAGAGACTATGCACTAGTGACTGAAATTTTGAGCAACATAAAAATATGAATAATGAGTAGAATTTTATTTAGTATTGGTTTAATGAGAGGGACTTAATACTGATTTAATAAAAAAGAACATCTGTGCCATATGTTCAGCTGGTGGAATTAGTCACTTGGTCAGAAGGCAGAGAGACTCAAAGGTGTTCCTCTCCAACCCGAAAAGCAAAGCCAAACAGTTGCTCATCAGCAGTTCAGTGTGCTTCATCTAGTCTTTTCAAAGAAAAGAAGAAAAAAAAGTTATGATGTTCTTCATATAGAGCACAGGAGATGCCCATCAAGAGCTCCATAACTCTACACAAAGACTTAAGGGACAGTCTAGTGCAAGGCTGGCATAAGATTGTTATCACCTCATGCACAGCAATAAGACCTGGCTGAGGGAGAGTGGTCTGAAACTTTTAGGACTATCCTGGATTATATTGCTCTGGGAAAAAAAAAAAAAAAAAAAAAAAAAAAAAAGAGTTACGTATTATAGTACATCACTTGGAGGCAGCCAGAGCAGTCTCTGTCCTTAGTGACTGGGTGCCATGCATTTTCTGACATAATCTTGCCTGGCAAGGTATGGGCTTTCGGAGGTGGCACAAGACCATCTTATCACAGAGCTGACCCCAATGCCCAGGGTGACACAGAAAACCCTTGTCTGTGTGGAACCTTGAGGTTTTCTGAGGTCTGAGCTTCTGCCTGTGGTCCAAATGTTTTCATTCTTCAGCATCTCTGGCTCAGGGCTGCAGACGGGCAGAAATGTGTGGGTGACAGAGTGTTACTGGAGAGTGTCCACCCTGGGCCACTGAGCTGTCAGCCCCTGTTCTCTGACTGGTGTTTGGCAGCAGGCAGCAGCCTGAGGGGAGAAAACTGGGAGGAAGAATGCAGGACACCCCACACAGGAGCAGGGGCTGCTTTGCCTGCAGGCTGGATGGGGAAGGTGTTGCAGGGCTCTGCTGAGTTTCTCAGGAGCACCATGCATGGGAAGGATCCTGTGCTGCTGTTGCATGGAGGGGCTGAGCTGCTCCTGCAGAGAGGCAGAGCTTCTGCAAGGGCCCAGCCAGATTACCAGCACCATCCAGGTGAGGTCCCCAGGCTTTCCCTACCAAATTCCCAGACACACACAGAAGGCAGGAGAGCACTCCTGCTGTCTGCAGAGCTGGGAGGCACTGCATCTGCTTTCTTTGCTGTTCTACCTGACACTAAAAAGCTCTGGTTTAGGCCGAATAGATGGTTTCTGTCAACATGAAAGAAATAGAATCATAGAATCACAGAATGGTTTGGGTTGGAGGGGACCTTAAGGATTATCTAATTTCAACTGCCCTGCCATGGGCAGGGACACCTACCACTAGACCAGGTTGCTCAAAACCCCATCCAACCTGGCCTTAAACACTTCCATGGATGGGACCCTTCAGTGAGCTAATCATGTACTGCTTTTAACTATAGCTGTCAGTTAAAGATAGTATTGCTTTGATTTACAAGTAAAAAAAAAAAAAAAGTGCAATATTTTATTTTATTTTGTTTTATTGCAAATAATAAATACAGATCTTTTGGAGAAATCATGTTTCTTCATTAACCACATACACATTTTTGGTTGACTAAGCCTGGCAAATCTCACTTCATGAGATGTGCATTTTGACAAATGTTTATTAAGGGGAGAACACTCACTATCAGTGCTCTCTGTTCTGTGGTACTAACCAGTTTATTGCTGGTCTAGATTTGAGGAAAATTGGTTTAACATGGAAGTGAGTGCTTGAATTTTTATCACCTCTTTTTTTTCTTCTTGCTTCCCATTGCTTTGGAAACAGACCCTTCTTATTCCTAAATCACTTGATGGCAGCATTTCCCATTAAACAGATTTATATTTCTCTTGCAGTTGCAGTCAAGCCTTGCTAGTAGCCAGTCCTCTCCATGACCACTGTCTCTGCGCTGCCTCACCTGTGCAGGTTTCTTCCTTGCACTGGAGCACAAAACCCATGACATTCCCTGCCGATAGCTCTCCCTGAAGCCAGTGGGCCACACGGTGGGCGCCAGCCAGGCACCACAGCAGAGTACTGGCCCCAGCTCTGGCCCCGACCCACGAGGAGCTCCTGAGCAGCAATGTGGTGTCCCTGCACATGGAGAGTGCTGGGAGCAGAGGAGGTGCGCATCCTGTGTCAGTGATTGTGTAAGAAGGGAAGACAGCTCTGTAAAGGGCACTGTAGGGTATGTTTTGAAAGTATTAAATATTCCAGGAAGGGCCCTGCAGGTGTTGTAGGGCCCTTCATACGTGTCTGTACAGACACGGGTTGTAAGGTGGACACATAGAGCTGAGGGGTGGAGAGGTTTGTATTTAGATTGTTTTCTGTCTCTGTCACAGAGGAAAGCAGGGGGTTTGCTCTTTGGACCCAGTGGTCACCAGGGTCCAGACTCCATGTCATCTAGAGCTTCTGAGTAAAAATATCTTTTTTGTTGTCTCCTTTATTTCTGTTGATCTCAAATTAAGATCTACCTAGTCCATCAGCCACAAACCCATGGATAAGTCTTGTAATAAAAAGAGGAAAAAGAAGAAGCAAAGTATTTTAAGCATACACTTAAGATAGGAAAATCCTCAGCAGATGGCTCTGGATAATTTATTCTGGCAAACCATTATGCTGCAGGCTTTTGGGAAGTATTTTCTTTAGAATGTATGTTCGATCAACAGCATGCGCAACACACAACACCTCTCATTTATTCTGATCAAACGCTACAGATGACAGGAGGAGTGCTTGGGCTAAACTGTATTATAAATCTTGATTCACTTCTTTATGAAGACCGGCAATCTCTTTGTCAAACTTCTGAAAGAAATGGAGCATAAATGTTTGAAAACAGTTCTGATTGTTGCATAAATGCTGGCAATTATATTATCAGTTTATCTGTTTATTACATTAAAAATGCTCTCATTAATCAAGACACACCTTTGTATACATTATTTTCAGAGATTCTTCTGCCTTGTTAAAGTTTTCTTATATATTTTATGAGTAGATGTAAACTTGCCTTTATATTTTTGTTGTTTTGGCCTCAGAGGTGATGATTAATGTTCTCGCTTATTGTCACATTCAAGTCAGTATCTGGTCTGATTAATGTTGTTCTTTGTGGTTTGCCTCCCACTCACAAACTTCCAGCTTGATCCTGATGTCAATAATCTTAAACCTGGGACTCCTCATTTACACGCAGCTCTGTTTACCAGTGCTTCATGGCTGCAGCAATTTACTTTGTTTTCATTGACTTCTCTTGAATATTCTGCTTTTAATGCAAATTTGGTATGACAAAGTACTTACATGTTTAGAAAAGTAGTAATGTGAGGATATACCTTCCTGAAAAGTCAAAAATTATATATGTCTCAGTTTTACCTACAGAGATTACAGTCAGGTAAACGGTACTGAAAATCTTTGATAAGCAAGTGTTTATGCAGGGCCATGTACATAGTGTGCCCTCAAACAAAGGAAAACAGAAAAAAAGCAGGAAACAGCCTGTCCGTTGGACAGCAGGGAAACACTGTCTGAACGGAGCATATACCATGCCTTTTCTGTTTTGCAATGTTGACAGACAGGCATGAAAAGCAATGAAGCTGGGAAGCAAAGGCAGCTCCCTTACCCTGATGGGAACCATAGAATCATCAAAGTTGGAAGATACCTCCAAGGTCATCTGGTTCAACCATCCCCCTACCACCAATATCACCCATTAAACCATGTCCCTAAATGCCTGGTCCAACCTTTCCTTGAACACCCCCAGGGACAGGAAGGTGCAGCAGAGCAGTGCCCAAGCCCTCTGGCACTGTGTGCTGGGCTCCAGACCCCATGCAAGCTCCATCCTGCTCAGACACTCGTCCTGCCCACCTGCTGGGCACGGACTGTGGCACAGCTGTGGTGGTCAACCAGGGCCCAGTGAAATTGCACCTTGGTCCACTCTTTGGCAGCTGAACAGTACAGGCAGATCTGACCATGTCTGCTTCGGGGGAATGTGCAGAGTGCCCAGCAGTCCCTTAGCACACAGAGTGCTGCAGAGGGTGACTGTGGATGGAGCGTGTGGGTCCTGGTCTCCTGGGGAACCAGGGTGACAGCCTGACGGCTGGTGACAAACTGCTGACTTCGACTGCTGGTCCCTCTGTCAAGACTAAATGGTTTATGACATTTGAAGGTGAGCACAGCACAGAAGGGACCTGTGCTTTGAGCCAGTATTGATTGCCTGTGCAGAGCCAGCTAAGCTTTTCATTTTGCTGGCCTGTGTTTGGGATGTGGATGAAGCAGAGCCTTGCTGTAACTGGCAATTTAAACCACTGAAGAAAGATGGTCATTTCAACAAGACACATAAAAATTGCTGTGGGCAAGGAGGACATTTTTCTTCTACATCAGCATTCAGTTTTTCAGGGGCAAAGTGTCCTATTGGTCTTCTGTGAAACAACTTTAAAAAGTACATTAGCTGCTAATTACAATTTTAATTATACTCATGCAAGTATTGCAATTCTACTATAAGAAAGATATACACAATCATTACAATTAATTATTTAAACATTTTACAGTATGGCTTTGCTCCTATAACATCAAAATTGTTTCTAATGTGATTGAATCAGTGAACCTATTTCTTTACCCTCACTTGAGACACAGGTCAAGCAGCAGAGACAATGCCATTTCAACATGACTATTTCATTTTTACGTGCAGAAACATGAACATAATAGATAGTATTTTATTTTCTCCTTTCCCTTCAGAGGTCCCAGACACTGCACATGACACCACACAGCAGGGAGACTGGAATTGCTTGGAGATTGCCATACCCTGTCCTGCCATTTTCAAGGCTGTGCTGGCACATGAGCTGCAGAGGGCTCCCCCAGCTGGGGCAGTGGCTGTGGAGATGCTGCTGAGCAGGGGCACGTCCTTCAGAGGGCAGAAGGGCAGATGCTTCTCAGGGAGCCTTGGCACCAGTTTACAGTTTCTTGCCAAACCAATCACAGTTCACAGTTCTGCTTGCTTCAGGTTTCCCTGCAGGACCAAAGGTTTTCTTCTGACTGTGCTGAAAGTTTGACAGCAAGTGTCAATAGACATTTCACTGAAACTATGGGCAACTGGTGCGTAAGTTTCCAATTTTCATCCATATTCCTGTATCCTGGTCAATACTCATGCACTAAATCTTCATTAATATGCAAAACATAATGTGGAGCAATGAAGAGCTTGTAGATAACCCCCAGGTCCTAGTACTACAACTGTCTTAATTTTTTTAAAAAATTGCTCAGATCCCAAAGGTTCTTGAAGAATTATTCTTTGGTGTCTCCTGTCCTGGGAAAATAGGTAACAGAACACATAATAAAAGAATTAAAGAAGCAGCAGAAAGCTCTTTCTCAGCTGTGTCACCAATTTTTATTGGGAGTCCTGTTAGAGGTGGGGTGAGCACAGGAGGTATACATCCCCATGTGTGTGCACAGCTCTGCTCTGTCTCTCAGCCTGTTGCACTCTTAGCACTGAGCTTTGCTGGGACCCCTCAGCCTAACACCCCTCATACTTTGTGCCTTTCCAGCATTATTTCCCATCACCATGCTCAACGCTTGATCTGGGCATACCTTCAGTAATGGCACCTCTGACCTGCCACAGCCCAAGGCTCATCCCTGGGCTATCAGAGCTTCAGAGATCCCCAAGAGCGGAGGGCCTGCTGGCCTCTAACCCATGCCTGGGAGGACCAGGAGGCAAGCAGGCAGGATGAGTGTTACACTGACAGTCCCAAGCTGATACTGGGCAGAGGGCAACTCTCGCCTTTTGTACCAAGTGTCAAGGCTGCTGGGGTCCTGCCTGTGCAGTCATACAGAACCTGCATGCCCTGGGAGGGCAGAGATGGTGGCTCCTCTGGGGGTGCCTGCACTGCCACCGCGCTGCCCTTGTTGCATGCCCCTGCACCGCTCTCCCCTGGTGGTGCCAGCCAGGCCGCGTAAGTGCTGTGGAACTCACCACGTATTGAATCTCTGGTGTCAAGGACCGGCTGTAGCTTGTGATGGATGAGATGAAACCAAGCACTGTAAGACAAAGAGAGGAAGATGAAATGCAAGAAAAAAATTATTGTAACATGAAGAACAGAGGTTGGTTAGTGCAAGAGACTACCAATATGCTTTTTGGTGACACAGGCCATAAACAGTGCTCACCTGGACCTTTAGTCTATTCCTCTGATTAAGCAGGGAAGTTGTTTTCTTTAAAACTTTTTTTTTTTTTTTTTTTTGAATAATTTAATCATAAACATGCTGAGAGCTGAGTCTGTAGACCAAACACAGTGACATGTCTGTGTTTTAGGTTATGACAAAGTGTCTCTAAAACACCTCCAGCTCCAATGGTACCTGGATAGTTGAGTGACATAAATGTTTGTAATTCAAAGGAATTACATCAAGCCCTCTGTGGCCTCTGCTCAGGCAGTTACAAAGATAGGTGTCTTGCTTTACCAGTAAGTTAATGACATGGCAAGTATAATGAATTTTATTACTTCATGAACATTTCCAAACACCCCTAATTTTTCATTACATTTTATCAGAAAGGAGAAAATAAAACTACTTTTATCCACAAACCTGTGAGCACAGTTTTTTGCTGTATCAGCTTTGTGGTAAGTTGGCTTTGGGAAGCAACTGACATCTTATTTCTCCTCCTATACTTAGGTGAAAATCAGCTGTGTCTTTCTTGAAATATTTTAAGCTTGTCTTCGTCAGGTAATAAATTTGTGTTACTTTTTATAATGAAATACTTAGTGATATCTATTTCAAAGGCTGACATTTCTAGTGCACTAACACCCTTGAGCAGCAAAAAGCTATTCAATCTCAAGTGTAAATTCATCCACAGATATTTTAAAGATCTAAGAAAAGGTCGATAAGGACATAAGGGCATTGGCAGAATTATGTGAATGCTCCTTGCTAACACTGTCCAAGCCGCTGCTTCAGCAGAGGAGAATGGGGATTTGGCATCAGAGTTAATTTAGTAGAGATAATAATCTTAGCACTTCATACATAGTGGGAGTTTACAGGTTGAAAGAAATCTCAACAGGGAGGCTCAAAAAAGAAGCTAATTATGATAAAAGACCTCTGATATGCTACTCAATTTTGAGCTCTGAGCTCCAAGCATATATTTATTTATTTATTTATTTATTTTAGAGGCTGGTGCCCTTTACTAGAATTCCTGATCACAGATTTTATTCTGTGCATTGACACAAACAGTTCCTCTTATTTGTGTCTGTCTATGCAGCTTTAGAACAGGTTTAGCACAGGACTGTTAGCCCCATTATACTCATGTGAGGCTTTGTACTACGGATGCCAGACACTGGAGAGGTTTTGCAATGTAGAAATATTCATCATGGTCTTTCTTGGTGATGCCACAAACCTCATTTACTCTCAAATCCTAGTCAAATTTGAAATGGGCAATTCAAAGCTGAAGAGAAATGCAGAGGAATAAAAAGGATTAATCTTTGTTTGTATAACTTAATAATGGATTTTTGTTGTTGTTCATTCTGTTTTGAAAGTTGCACAGTGAATTTTTAACATTTGGAAACTGAAAAACACAGTAGAGTGATCAATCCTGTAAAGGCCCTACAAGTCAGCCTCGTGTGCTATCACACATCTGATGACAACATATGTGTGCATTTAGGTATATTGAGAAATACTGATTTCTCTCTTACTTGCTCTCCCCCAGTAGAATCATAGAATGGCTTGGGTCAGAAGGGATCTTAAAGATCACCTAGTTCCAGCCCCCCCCCACCCGCCATGGGCAGGGATGCCACCCCCTAGATCAGGTTGCTCAGGGCCTCATCTAACCTGGTCTTGAACAATTCTATGGATGGGGCATCCACAGCTTCTCTGGGCAACCTGTTCCAGTGCCTCATCACCTTCTGAATGATGTGTTTCCTCCTAACCTCTAATTTAAATCTCCCTTCCTTTAATTTAAAACCATTCCCCCTCGTCCTGTTGTTATTTGAGCAAAGAGTTACGCTCCATCTATATTATAAGTCCCTTTTAAGCACTGAAAAGTGCTCGATCATCTTCATGGGTCTCTTCTGGACCCGTTCTAACAGATCAACATCCTTCTTGTGTTGGGGACCCCCAGACCGGGACACAGCACTCCAATCATATTACTGTAGATCACTGTTTTCATGCTTTTTAGTGATTTTTTTAGGTGTGCATTGCTATCCATTTTTGCTTTGCTAAAGTCAAAGATCAAATATGTTAAGTACAGACTCACAAAGTATTACGTAGTCTTGTTGACCATGTACTGGTATTTGTAAAAAATATGCCTATAGCATGCAGTTCTGGAGGAAACAAATAGGGATAAAATAAAAAAAAAAGGTAGTTGCTTTAAAGGTTGCTTTCACATAGAGCATGGACATGTGTGTGGTTGCAGTGTTTTGGATACTTTGTCAGCTCCTCCTCAGAGGTATTTAAAGGAAGTGTTTTTGAAAAGTGTAATGATTCTACCCATAACAGCCTTTTCCAGCAATATCAGAGGAGACAGAAAGTGAAAGAGGTCAGGGACAGAAAGTTCAATTCATCTCATCTTCCACAGACAACAAACTATTCTCCAAGTTATTTTCTGTTGCTCTACTAAACCTAATTTCTTGCCAGAATTTCTGACATGACCGTGTTTCTTCACCGCAAAAAAGTTTGAGTATCATCATGGTTTTGTAAGTCAAGAAACAGAAATGGTTTTCATGGAACACACAGATTTGTCAGTGTTTGTTGTGCCTGCTAGTTTGGAGACCTGGTACAAAGCACAAGCAGCAGTGGACAGATACCACTCACATTGATGCAAAAGAGCACAGGGACAATGTCTGGCCTGCAGGGACTGCACTTGTCTGAGCCTGTCTGCTCCCCGCACTGCTGTAACTGCCCATGTGGGCACTGCATCCAGCAATACACCATCTGAAGACCCGGAGGTAAACAGAAGCCTTTTACAAAGGATATCTTGCACAAGGAGAGTGAGTATAGTTTCCTGTCTTTTCTGCACTTGAGTCTTTTATAAACATTTCTCACACTGTTGTTTCTGCTAGGTGTTATAAATAAATGCTCTTGCTTGCATGTTAACTTGCCCTGTCCTAAGGTACACAGCCATTCAAGGCATTTGGCTTTCATGTAGACTTTCTTTGTCACAGCTGTAAATATGTTTATGATTTTTTTTACAATTCACATTTGTATTTTTCTTCCATATTGGAATAAGGGAAAAAAAATCTCACAGTTCAGCATCTCTTGCAACAAATGTCTCTGTGGAGTGGTAATGTGGAATACGTTAAAAGGGAAAAGAGTGGTAGCAGCAGCGATACCCCACCAGAGGACTTGGCCCCGGTGTATGATGGGAATGTCACTGCAGCACTGCACCAGCTGCAGCTGCCATCTAGCAGTGCAGACACTCATCCATACAAAGTATACTACGATATGGATGGGAAAGGACCCTGAACATGTCTCATTTTCAAGTTTCTTGCATGCTCAGTTTAACAGCTAACATAATTGTGCTCTAGCTACTGAATTCTTCTGATGTTTTCCTTTATTTCATGTGTTTATAAAATCTGCCCCATAATTTGTTACTTATGCAGTACACATCTGTTACCATGGCAGCACAATCAAGGCATCCGGAACCCCCTCAATTCTAAAGAAACTTTGATATCTCATAGGCATGATTAACTGTATGTATAAACCTTGTTGGTATGCTTTTGGTACAGATTTTTTCAAAGACAGTACAGAGACAACAAGCAATTGTCTATTGTTCAGTTGTCAAAGCACTGTGATTATTTTCCACATGAAACTAAATGCAGCACAGCATTAACTTGTTACTTTTACAAGTGAAAGTAAACTGCCAGTGGACAGTTTGGATCTCCATTACAGAAAAGGAACAAAGCAAAACTTTTTTCTTTTTTTTTTTGGAAACCTAAACAGCAGTCAGTGCTTTCAGAGCATATTTGAAATCCTGCACATGTTGGAGAAATGGCAAGAGGAGAAACTACAGATTCTGTCAGGCTTATTTCTAGTTTCCAAAAGCACATTGTTTCCTCAGAGACTTGCTTCCGAGAGACACCACAGGTCTCTCATTATACTGCAAATTACTTGAACCACAGGCTGAAGAAACTGAAGATCTCTTATCCAAGATCTTTGTTTGCCACCAGGTGTGTGAAAAAGGCATACACACCCCACATGACTATTACTTTGAATTTCTGTTGTCATTTAAAAATTAAACAAAAAACACTCCCTCTACCAAAAATCAAAAACAAACAAGCAAGCAAACAACAACAACAACAAAACAGAAAACAAGAAATGTTTGCATCCAGATGTTTGTGTTAGGTTTACTATTTACATCAAGCAGGGAGGTGATCCTTCCCCTCTACTCAACACTGATGAGGCCACAGCTGGAGTACTATATTCAGTGCACAGTACAAGAAAGATGTGGAGCTACTGTAGAGAGTCCAACGAAAGGCTGTGGGGATGATGAAAACACTGGAACTTCTCTCCTGTGAGGAGAGGCTGAGAGAGCTGGCACTGTTCAGCCTCAAGAAGCAGAGACTCAAGTGGATTTCATCAATGTCCATAAATACCTGAAGAGAGGTGCAGAGACAATGGAGCCAGGCTCCTATCAGTGGTGCCCAGGGCCAGGACAAGAGGCAGTGGGCACGAGCTGGAGCCCAGTGACTTCCCCTGCCCCTCAGACAGCACTGCTGGGCTGGGTGGGTGCCGGAGCCCTGGCACAGGCTGCCCAGAGGGGATGGGGACTCCTTGGGGACATCTCCAGCAGCCGCCTGGCCGTGGGGCTGGGCACCCTGCTCAGGGGGCTGCTGGGGCTGGGATTGGGCAATATGACCTCAAGAGGTCCTTGACAACCTCAACCATTCAGCAATTTCTGCGGTCATTTTCTCTTTCAAGACAGGCAAATCTGTTTTAGAAGATTCCATATATTCTAGTGCCTTATATTTTATTTATTTATTTATTTATCTGACAGGGACTACAAAAGTGGACAGATACAAATGTAATGGAAATGAAGAGACAGTGGCTGACTGATGTGATAGATGGCAGACCTGAAGCTGACAAAGTATTTTGTTTCCTGTTATCCAGAGCTCCCATCCTCACCTGATGGTCACTGATTACAGAGGAGGTTATTTATTCTATCTTAAAATCTCTCTTTTAAGAGTGACAGTTTGGGATTGGGTCCAAAATCCCATCAAGAAAAAAATACATTCAAAATAAATAAATAAATAAAATATTTGTTTTAGGAGCATGGCCCCTGGAGGAGAGCCCAAAACCAGAGCCTGCCCCTAGGAGATGGTGGCATGCACAGAAACCACTTGTCCCGTCCAAGCACCAAGCCTGATAAGTCCTGCAAGGTTCAGGCTTCAGAAACAATCACATCAGCTTTAACAGTGTGAGCCTGTTTCATAAATCTGCACTATTAAAGAACACACATGACTTCCTGAGCTTAGCATAACAAATTAACAACATACGGAGCTGTTTACATGTTGAGTCCAACAAATCTTATTCCTACAGGAGGGTATGAAATTTGGAGGAACTAAGTGCAACAGAGTGCCTTTGGAAAAGCATGTATAAAACATTAACTGCATCGGTCTACACAATGCATGAACAAATAATTTGTCATATCTGCTTAGAGCATTTCTGTTTTTACTTCTATCACATGTTATTGTTTAATTCTCTTTATAACACCAACAAAAAAGAGGGAAAGCACTTTTCCAGCAGTCTGTCTACTAGCTAAAGAAAATACTTTATTTAAAGCTTTTGCAACTCCATCTTATCTATTCCTTTCTGAAGAATTTGGTCATGAATTATACATTCCAGCACAACATGAAATATTTAACTCATGCTTTTCATTTCCAGTTCAACTTCCCAAACAAAGAAATGAGTTTGAGCACAGAAAAGGCTGGGTATATAGATATGAATCCACTAGTGCCTATAATAGCTTCCCCCTGCTTAGTGCCCTGATCAATAGGACTGAAACCTTAGAAGGCTTCAGGTGGTCAGCACTGCTCTGTGTGCCATTCAGTTAATTACAGGAGCAACCTGGCTGAAGCAGATGGATTCTATACATGCGAATTCAGGCTGGATGCTCTGAAAATAAGCCTGTGGATTTCTAAAGGCCAGAAGAAAAATATGTGATAAATAAGGGGTGTATAATTATTGCTCATGCAATTAAGATATTCCTTTGTTTCAGAATTTCTTCTTGGCAGCAAGAAGGTCACAGCACTTCAATAGGACAGCAAATAGTAAAAGGAGGGGCTTGAAACAAGCCAACTAGTCTTGCCCTCTCCTGGCTAAGGTGTTTGCTGATGGCTCTAAGCCTCAGAGATCCTGACTGGAGCCAGAGCCCTATGAGCATGGCACTACAGACTCCAAACAATTGTCACAAAGTCCTCAAGTTCTGCCTGAAATTAATTTCTTGAGGAAGTACTGTGTTTTTCTGGACACGTTAAGCTGTGCTTTATCCAGGATAAAAAAGTTACAGAAAAAAAAACGTATGTGGCAGACTTCATTTTACACCTGATTTGGAAAAGGTAATAAGCAGTGTACTTTCTTATCTTATCAAGAATTATGCATTTAGAGATTCATAAGCTTTTGATACATCCACTACTTGCTTTCACATTTAGTTGTGAAGAAAGACACAACCCAAATCAGCTGAGTGCTTCCACTCAGCTTGAACATTCTTCCAGGCTGTGTGATGCTATTACCTCGCTGCTCACGTACTCACGGGCTCCCCAGTCTCTGCTTGGCCCTGCTCTCCCTGAGGCAGCCTGGAGCTAATAATGCAGATCCGAGAAAGGCAGCCCTCTGTAGCTAGCAATGTACTCAAATACGTGAGGTTTAAGGCAGAGAGCATGGACATGGCTGTGCTCATCCAGAAACAACAGCAAAAGGTTTTAACTATCAGAAACCCTGTGGTGAAGGAGTCTGCTTTAAGATTTTTTTAGCCTTATTTTTATTTAATTATTAATTCTTCCATTCTCAGAATTGTATTCTTGTCCAACAGGTCTACCCTGGGAAAAGAGAAAGCAGATCCAGAGGATATATACATAGGCCTTCTTCTCCATAAGGGAAAGTGACACATGTGCTGTGTGATCAGCCTGGAGCTCTGGACTGGACAGGAAGGTTTTATTCTAGGAGAAGCTTGTTCAGGGCTGTGGCTTCAGAGCAGGGACCAGTTGTTACTCTGACTGTCCTAAGCTACGAAGAGGGACAGAAGTTACGGCGATTTTGCTGATGTTTTCTCAGGATCACCTTGCAAACCATGAAGCTGTCTTTGGACAGAGAAGAGCAATGTCATGAAGGATGCTTCTGGGGAATCCTGGGAGTCAAAGACGGTCACACTCGTCATGAGGTCAGAATAAACAAGAAGCAGAGTCTCGTCATGGTGAAGCTATCAAAAGCATTTTTACATTGCTTTCTGGCAATGCCTTACATTTGTTTCTTGATGGTGCACTACTCAGACACCAAGGCAAGCTTGTCCAAGCAGAGAGTTAGGTGATTCCCATAACATGCGTGGAGCATGGGAATAGGGTCATTTCTAAAAGACTGAAAACAGCTCCTTGCGGGGAAAACATGAAAGGAAAGTGTGTTAGTGCACATGCATGTGCTAGAAGGTGGAACACAGATACTTACTATTTATTTTTCTGGGCATATATGCATTATCTCAAGCAGACAGCAAAGTTTAAAAGTAGAACTTTCCCTGAATCTGTCCCTAATTATTATGGATGGAATCACTAATCAGGTAAGTAAGTGCTTCTCATATACAGTTGAAATCCTTACTTATAGCAGGCATATTTTATACATAATGGTGAAATGAGGCATGTATGTAAATTATGCAGGCTCAGTTTCTAAACTGGTAAAATAAAAATAGATCACTCATGACGTGAGACATCATTATGGCTTCCACTAAAGTGGAGTTGCACTCAAGTTATGCACTGTGTATATTTCACAGGGGAATGACTGCCAAAATTAAAATTCAAAAGGAGAAATATGTTTCCCTCTGTCTCATTTCCTATTACTGGCCTTAAACACTCATTTTATAAACTGCAGAACTATACCATTCTCTGTAGGAAGGACCCTGTTAGACAGGATGTGAAATGCTACTATTAAATGGACAGCTTTTTTTGTTTGTTTGTTTTTTTCCCAAAGCACTTATTTTGTACAGGAATATATAAACCTCTGGGCCTTGACCTAATCTTTCAGTTCATGCAGAAATCCTCTCCTGCTTCCAAGGTGTCCAACTTCAGAAACGTGGAGGTGGAGACACAAAGGCTGTTGGATGGGCTGCTTTGGAATCCTCATAAGTTGCAACAGCAGTGGTGGATGGTGGACAAGAGCTGTTGAGCAATACGAACAAGCTGGATGATTCTCTCACCTGACACTACTGCTGAACTTGCAGACAGCCTCTGGGCTGGTGTGCAGTCTGGATGGCAGCTGGCTTTGGGCACTACCTGTGTCCTGTCACTGATGCCTGGTTGGCATCCACAGTCAGTTCACATCCTCTGTGAATAGCAGCTTTCTCTGTCCCTAAATGATCTGCCTTTTGTCCCCTCCAACATCCAACAAATACTAGTTTTTATTCAGCTTCTTACTAAAACTGAAAAATCCAATAGCAAAGCTGGGCATATCCAGTTAACTTTCAATAAAGTATGTCCCCTGAGGAGACATCATTTTTGTGCAGTAAGAAAGTAAAGACCCAGTGAAAATGCAAAGCTGAAACCAGAGACCAGCAAATGCCAGTTGTTTGGGTCTCAGTCATAGGGAGTTTGGTGAAAGTTGACTAAGAGCTGCCGGGAAACCACCAATGTCTGCTTCAGAAATAAATCCCAAGGCCTAGAGCAGTCTAAACCTTTCATCTGAATAGCTCGGGAAAGAACATCCTGTCATAAGCTAAACTGATCGTGCTTCTGGCTGCAACTACAGTTTTGTAAAGAAATTGCAAAACATAATCAGAAATAAGCAAGATTTCAAAACACAGGAAATGACTCAATTACAATGGCAAGGTCCAGCTCCATGTCTTCATCACTAAAGCCAGTTTGCAAACCCAGAGAAAACAGCTGCCATGCACAGCAACAGTTAGTAGCAAGAGTAGCTTGAGTTTCTTCTGCACTTCAGTTTGTCTTTTCATGGAAGCTTTGCTTCACTGGTTTCTTAATGCAAATCATTGATTGAAATTGTAAATGTCTCTCAATATGCAATCAGGAGAAAAATCAGATGGTGCATGAACCAGGGTAAGATTCTCACTTTTTAGCCCTATCTCCTGTAACTGCCAACATTTTTTGCAGTAAAATGAAAAGCAGTCAGGTTCTATCAGTCACACAGACACATTTTATGAAGGATTAGTATATTCTCAGGAAGCATGCAGGAATGGGATCTGGGAAATTTCTCCCTCCTCCTGAACACTGATCCCTGCTCCTAGAGGCACCATGGCACTTTTGGGATGAGCAAGGGGTTTGAAGCAAGTGCCCAGGTTATATCCTGGGTACAAAAGATCTGCAATAGAGTTTTCACATGTAGTGATCTGATAACAATCAATGCTACACATGATCATGAGCAAAATGCAGAGTATTCCCTGATGTGAACTATTGCAGCTGGTCTTTGGGTTCAGCTTCAGGGTGATTATGGTTTGGAAGTGACATGCAAAGAACTGTGCTTAATCTTATTCCATCTCTATTTGACACAGGAGCTTTCTCATTACTTAGCAATTCTAGTGTGTTTTTGTTTGTTTGTTTTGTTTTGTTTCATTTTGAATTCTTTGCATTTAGCTTACAGGAGAGGGGCAAAGAGAGTGTTGGATACAAGGTCAGCATTTATCATCTAAACAGCAGTACATAGAGATCCATCAGCCTGATTCATACCCAACCTGCAAGGATTATCTCTCTGTCTGTTCCAAAATAATCATTCACCTCTTATTAGGAGATGCAATGATTGGCAGAAAGCCATTTAGATCCTGACCTAGAGAGATGCTGTGTGCCTACAGCTTGGTGGAATTAGGAGACCAGACTAGCATTTCTGCCGACCACCTATAAAGCTGCTATAGCTGCTACATGCCAGGTTAGCTTAGGTCACAGTGGAAATAAACACTTTGCAGACACAACAGTCAAGATTAACAACACAAAATTGTTGATTCAGAAACAATAAACACAATGATTTGTGTGCTGGAAGCAATTCTGGCCTCCTGGATTCCTGAAACCTCTGTGTTCATGAGAGCACTTCAGCTAGTGACCACAGCCAGACTCCTCTTCCCTGGTGTGGATCATTTATCCAGCTGTAAAAACTTCTGCTGTCCCAAGATAGCAAAGACTTTATTTCTTTATTTATTTAGATTAGATTAGATGTTAAGTATGCAACTTTTCACAGCAATGTATAGATTAAGCTATGAGCAACGATGTTGTTCCTTTTCCCAGTATTTTCAGTAGGTACAATTTCTGATTTCTGAATAAATCCCATCATAGGTATCAATTTCTCACTATTTCACTGGGGCCTTTTTTTTCTCCCATAAATTGCTCCTCAGATCAGCCAGGGAAGGACTGAGCTTCCTGCTGACTTTTAGAGAGGGACAGTAAGTGCTTTACAGTGTTCAGCCAAGTGCTTGACTTGCTCATGTTGGAGTTGGACTAGATGATCCTTATGCGTCCCTTCCAACTCAGGATATTCTATGATTCTATGATTCTATGTCTGGGTTCTGAACAACGACATTCTGCATAAGCAAATGGTGCTGGTGGATCTCTGAGAAAAGCCTGAGGGAAATTAAAGGGTGACTTTTCCCCAAATGCCTCTTTCACTGTTACTTTAACTTTCATTTGGTAACTTCTTCACTTTCTTTTGTGGCTTTGGTGGTGACATTTTCTAAGGTGAAACAAAATCACTCTGAGACTGAAAGCAATTCTAATTCTTTTCTGATCAATCTTGCACTACTTCCTCTGTGAAAATCCATTCACTCAAACCCTACAGCCTCACAGAGTGGGTTAATAATTTTACTGTGTGAAGAATTGACATTTTTCTGTGCTTCAGGTAATTTCATACAGTTTTGTTATGTAACTGTGGATATAAGGTATACGTAAACACATGGCTAATATTCATGTTGACAAGGCCAGTACCAGTATTCCTGCCCAGAGAGCTCTTAACAGAAGCAGGAAGAATATCTTTCCTTTAGACAAAGAAAGCATGACACATTGACAGTCAGCTCAAACACAGAATACACAGTCATAAAGATGTCACACTAGAAAATTCAGATGAAGTCCATTTTGTGTACACTTGCCCTCTGAATGGTAGGAAAGGATAGTGTCTAAAATGCTACTAAACAGCAATCCATCAGGGATAATAATGTCTACAGAGCAGATCAGACTACAAGACATCTGTATGGAACAACTTCAGATAACAATTTGTTGGATGAAACTTCAGAGAAAGTTCATAAGATCTATATCATTGTTGGTATTTTGTAGCCCTCCTACACAGGTCAGCTGCAGGGATGTTGTGAGGGCCTGACATACACTTTACTGGGACACACTTTCTGTTGTTGGACCTGGAGCTTGTCTAGAAGCCCATTTTGTTTTAAAATTTTCCTTGTGTTATACCTTTTCACTCATCAACAGTGGTAGGGCCAGAAGGATTGTTGCAAGCATCTTAGCAATGGGAAGCTCACCCAAAGCCATACTCTGTATATATCAAATTACTGTGACATAACTTTTGGAGGCTATCTGTCTCAACGTTAAGCATTCAGCTGATGCAGAAGTTACTTAGTGTCCTAACTACACTATTTTGACAATTATTTACCCTTACTTGTGAGTGGGGAAAAAAAAAAAAAAAAAAGTAAAAACTTAAAATTCTGGTCCAGGTATGCCTAGTTTAAAATTCATTCTTTTGTCCAGACTAAGCACTAAGCAGCAGTCTAGAATATCCAACTTCTCTGGGGTGATGAAATAAGTGAGAAATAAGTACCTCAGTGCCAGTAAGGCTTTTGTGAGTTCAAGCTACTTTTGCAGCTTTTGGTCACACTCTAAATATTGTGGTTAACAGCTCAATGTCCAAGTAGAGATCAGTAATGACTGGTGTTCCTCAGGCGTCAGTATTGGGAACACTATTATTTAACATCTTTGTTGGTGACCTAGACAGTGAGACTGAGTGCACCCTCAGCAAGTTTGCTGATGACACCAAGCTGTGTGGTGCAGTCAACATGCTGGAGGGAAGGGATGCCAGCCAAGGGGACCACAGGTGAGAGGTGGGGCTGTGCAAACCTTATGAGGTTCAAGAAGGCCAAGTGCAAGGTCCTGCACCTGGGCTAGGGTAATCCTAAACACAAATACAGGCTGTGTGGGGAATGGATTGAGAGCAGCTTTGATGAGAAGGACCTGGGACTGCTGGCTGATGAGAAGCTTGACATGAGCTGTCAATGTGCACTTGCAGCCCAAAAACCCAGCTGTATCCTGGACTGCATCAAAAGTAGCACAAGCAGCAGGTCAAGAGAGGTGATTCTACCCCTCTGCTCTTGTGAGACCCCAGCTGGAGCCCTGCATTCAGCTCTGAGGACCCCAATTTAAGAAGTACATAGACCTATTATTGCAAATCCAGAGGAAGCCACAAAGATGATCAGAGGGTTGAAGCACCTCTCCTGAAGACAGGCTGAGGGAGTTGGGATTGTTCAGCCTGGAGAAGAGATGATTCTGGAAAGACATTATAGCTGCCTTCCAGTACCTAAGGGAGGGTATACAAAAGCTGGGGAGGGACTCTTTGTCAGGGAGTGTATGGATAGGATAAGGTGTAACAGCTTTATACTAAGAGAGGGTAGGTTTAGATTAGGTGTGTGCCTAAATCTCTACCACTTGTTTGTATTTTTCCTGCCTGTGGGTCATGATCATGATGCTGCAACGTTTGTTTGTTGGTCTGCACCCCTGCACTGCAGCCTACACCACACTGTCATTGATCAATTTCTGCTGCAGGGAGGGGTGGCCATTGCAAAAGAGGGTGGCAAGTATGCCAGGCCCCTCCTAGTGATGCCTCTCATTAACTCTTCCACATCTTTATGCTTCCCTGCAGATCATGGCATTTCCCTGACTTAGTGCTTTATAAATCATTAGAGGCACTAACAGCAACTGCATCTTAACAGACCAAGTAAATCATGCTTCATTAGCTCTTTGCAGAGGGAGTACAGAACATCTCAGAACATGAGTGACTTGTATTTTCAATAATTTCTTGCATTCCTCTATTGTAGGGATTGTACCATTTCAGTGAAATAACTCTTCAGGAAGTCACTGCAATGTTCCCACTTGCAATATGCCACTGAGAGTAAGCAAATTTGCTCCCCAGACCTGCAGATTTGTAAACTTCTAGATTCATTCATGCCCTTAGTTGGTTCCATGTTTTCTGTAGCAGGTTCACCTTTCTTCTTCGCCTGCAATTTTCTGAACAATGAGAAAAGAATTGCCAAGCCTTCACAAATCCCTTTCCAACTACTTCATTGGTGTAACTGCTGTGTCCTAGAAGCACTGTCCTGGATGCAGCTGTGGTGGGGGTCTCATTTTCATCTGCAGGAAAAGCTGGATGAAACATGGACTTTGCATATATCAGCCTGTTATCAAAGAGGAAAGTTTATATCAGTATATATGTATCATATGTACTGTACTCATCACAATACATCGTGGTCTACAACTTCCTCACGAGGAGGAGTGGAGAGGCAGGTGACCTATTCTCTGTAAACACCAGCGATAGGACCCATGGGAATGGTGTTAGACTGAGGCAGGGGAAGTTTAGGCTAAACATCAGGAAGAGGTTCTTCACCGAGGGGGTGGTTGCACACTGGAACAGGCTCCCCAGGGATGTAGTCACTGCACCAAGCCTGTCTGAATTTAAAAAGTGATTGGACTATGCGCTTAGTAACATCATCTAAACCTTTGGGCAGACCTGTGCAGTGCCAGGAGTTGGACTTGATGATCCTTATAGGTCCCTACCAGCTCGGGATATTCTATGATTCTATGCTCTCTCTTCTGGAAGTCTATATTCAAATCAACTGTAAACAAGCCAGGGCCAAAGTGCTCTGTTTCATCATACTGCCACCTTGGAAAAGGCACTTGTTCTTGCATTTAGGAGAGCTGAAGTGAAGAGAGAGTCTTGTAAATGGTTATAGTAGTTACGCTATCTACATTTCAGTAAAAGATATAGTAAGAAATACACATATTGTGGATATATTTTGTTGAGTATTATTGACTTATTTGAGGTCTGTAGATGTTTTTTCTCTTCTGTTTAGTGTTCTGTTGTGTCATGTCCCCTGTCCATCCTGTGCCCCTGTACCCCCCCCCCCACCCCCCCAACTAACCAGAAGGCTTGGTTACTAGAGGGTTATTGATTTCTAGAAGGCTTTGAGCAAATAGCTGTCTCAATAGTGTTGTTAGTAGCTAAAGAAAAACAAAAAGTTCCTTTCTGTAGCAGCAGCTGCAGGAGGAGGAAGGCAGGCTGACCTACTCTGGGCTTGCAAATCAGCACTGTCTTCAGGCTTTTCTTTTCAATGACACAGGTGTCTTTAATAGAAAGTCATGGATTTGGGATAAAAACAAACATTTAGTTTGAAAAAGATTTCAGATAAGATTTCATAACCTCTACTTTTTTTTTTTTTTTCCAAAGTTTCTTAGTAAAGCACAATGTTAGAAGGAATATGAGGTGCATTTTCCAGAGATTTCATTATTGACGGCCACTAATTTACGTAAGTTTTCAAATCTGAACAATTCACCATGTCCCATTTGTCTGTCAGCACCCAGTTCTTGCCACTGCAACCCATCAGATCTCTTGCCTTCAAACTGTGTGGGAGGCTCCTGGAGATGTCTGTGGCACACGTTGCACGTTAATAGCTGTGTGAGATTGCACAGGATAAGGACATTGAGGTAGGGGAAGAATGTGATGTGAATCCAGGGGTACTAGTGACCTGGATCTGGCTACCATCCTGGCAGGAGCTTGCTTCACTTCTGAACTTGGGTCTGCTTCAGGTTCTCAAAGTGTCTATTATGTGCAGATTTCTAAGATACTTCAGCTGTACTTATTTCTTTATATTTGTCTAATCCAATTTAATATTTCTGTTTATAAACATATGTATCATTAACCTTAGGTGCATTTTGGTTGAACAAATTGTTTTCCTCACTGAAAAGCTGACGTGTCAAAGAGACACATAAACACAGGACAAAGCTCTAAATGCTTTACGTGTTAAGAGACAATGGGGAGTCAAAAATGCCTGTGTGTTTTTGTTTTTGTTTTTTTACAAACAAACAAAAACACACACACACACAAACAAAACAAAACAACAACAAAAAAAAACTGGCCACTCTGAAAACAATTACCCTCTGTGCTGATTTACTGCTCCTGGCTCCCAGAAGCAGACCTGAGGAAGGAAACAATGGCCTGATGTGCTTGATCTGCATGTGTTATACAAGCTGCGCTGAGGGGGTGCAGGAGGGGGACCCTCCTGTGTTGAGCCTGATGAGCAGCATGGCTGCCTTTGACTTGCTCCCCAAGTTACTTGGTGCTGCTAATTCTGTCTTAGATCAGGGGTCACCTTTAACACAAACAGTGAGCACTCATCCCTTAGGAGATGTATTTGGGTACCATAACTTACCTCCTCACATTTGGCAATCAGTATTGCAAAGTATAAATGGCAGAAAGACAAGAGGGGGAAAAAAATCTAAGTTTGTCTTGCATTTCTGTAAGCTGAATCTCTGCATACTTTTGAGCTGTGTTCTGTATAGTCTTATATAGCATATTTCCCTAGTGATGCTGACCATGCTGTCACTGCTGTCACTCAATAGGCCACCTTGCATCCTCTGATGCGTTTCCCTTCCAGCACTGGCTGAGCATTGGCTCTGGGGCTGATGACACTGCCCTGGGCAGGATCTTGTGGTTGCTGGGGCCAGACGGGGTCTGTCTCAGCACAGTACTGAAACCTGGTCCCAAGAGATGCTGATTTTTTTCAGCCAGGTCTACAATAAGTGGCTGTGGCCAACCACCTTAATGTACACACGTGTACCAACCCACACCAAAAATGGAGTAACTTTTTCAAAGCCTTTCTTGAAATGCAGCTCTCTCCACTGCTCTTAGGAAGCAGTCTTTTCTTTCTCTTAATGGCTATTCAAATAATTAATATTTCTTGGCTTGATGAAGCATGTTGCTCTGTGCCAGGAGGACAGACACCACTAGAACAAGCATTTAAAACACAGTTTGGGTGTTGCCACCAGCTTTCAAGTCCTGTGATTTCTCTGGTAAAAGCTAACTGCAATGATTTCAGGCCAGGAAAGTAAATGTACTTCAGCCTGTTGCTGCATCACTGTCACTGCTGCATCTTTACTGTGTTGGTGGCAGAACCCCAGAAGAGAGGTTTTGCTGTTGATTGTTTCAGAGTGATACTGTGGAAGCTGAAAAGATTTGGTTTGGTCCTTCCTGCTTCCTGCTGATCAGGTTCAGCGTTTGCTACATGATCACTGCAGTGCTCAGTGAGAAGCTTTTATGGACAAGAGGTTAGAGTAGAAGAACCTCTGAAAACCCTAATTAAAATAAAGCTGTGTAACTTAGGAAACTGGAGCACTGTTTAAGTTCCCCAGGTACTGGGGCTGCCTTTAAATGAAAGTTTGATTGGAGGATAATGCTGAATGTGCTCATCAGAAAGAAGACTGAAACAATGGATGACATGATTTGCAATTGCTTTCGATAAACAAATGTTTTAAATTCTTTAAAGAATCACTGTAAATCACTGTAAACAATAGATCAGAAGAACGTCAAAAAGTTTTAAGAGTAAATTAATAATGACCTAGGTAAGTAATTGAGGTTTTTAACGCAAAAATCTAGATATTCAATTTATTTATTTATTTATTAAACAAAGTCCTTTACTGAGAGATTTCAAACAGTCACTCCTGTTCAGTCAGCTTTCAAAAAGACCAGGTTTCTTGTGAGGTAACAGAGCTGTAGGAAAGCAGCAGCAGTCATCGCTCTTTTAGAGTTTGAGCTGGGCTGCACCAGCCCATTCCACACTTTGAGCTCCTGCTGGGTTTTCTCAGGTAGAATAATGTGGGTTTTGTGTAAGAATCTTTGTAAAGAAGCTGAATTTGTCTTCCTTCAAGTGTTTTTGCTTATATAAAATGCAATTTCAGAGTCTCTTGCTACAGATGGGCCTCCACTAAATTCGTCTTGTCCTTGTGTAATGTGTAACGGATTTTTCTATTTGCTTTCTGGAATCATTCTAACCTCACGGATTCAAGGCCAGTGTATAAATCATATACTCCCACAAATGTGTGCTTACATACACTGTTTCTGCAGTAGTTTCCAGAGGTGACTGAAAAAGGCTCTACAGAATCAGTAGTGACCACTCAAAATGGTATCTGCTGACAGCATTTTGTGGGCAGCTTGCTTGCAGTTTTGTTAATTAACAAATATTTGTAGTTTATTCACGGGGACAAGAAAAATGGGAAGAGGAACCCTTGAAATAGTAACTTTGAGTTTGCATAGCCAGCACACACACACAAGACAAACAAACAAATGAAAAAAAATGAACAGTATTAGAAGATAACTCTTCCTAAAATTCAGTTCCCAAGCAGTCAGCTTATTTGCTTTGTTTATAATACAAATGTATTAGGTGTAATTCACTGTCGGAAAAAGCAATAATATAATAAGTTTTCTGGTGAATTTATAACTAGGTCAAAGGTAGAAAACATATCTTCTACTGAAAGTGATATAAAATGAAGTGTTGATGCATATTAGTCTGAAATTCATTTAAGAAATTCAGAGTGCTTTGATATGAACCAAGCATTTGTAGATCACCTGTCAGACAGGTGATGCCTGTGACAGTCTCAGTGCTGCTGGCCCTGTCTCAGGGCAGGTGGGCAGATGTAGGCTGGATTTGGAAGTTTTGCCCAGAGTTTTATTCTGAACCTGCTGGAAAGAGGCTTCTGCAGATAGCTGCAGCTCAGGGTGTGCTTTGTCCCAATGTGCTTGTTCCTCCAGTACCTGTTGGTCTTTTTGGATGGGGTTTGGATGTAAACAATGCCCAAAAACCTGAGCCTGAGGCACTCTTGGAAATTCTATCTGAATATATTTTCCTGAGCAAAGCTTCTTGGTATGTTCTTTTACTTTCCTTCAGTCAAGAAGACTGAAGGAGTCAGCTCTAACCTTGCCTTTTATGGACCTTTACAAATGTCTTCAGAAGGACCAGGAGATTAGTTAATGAAAAAAGAGTCAGTAAAACTGCCTCAAAGCTTTTTCTGAATGAAATCCAAAGCCCATTTTTGTATGCTGTGTAAAAGTTGGCTTTATTTGACCCCTTTCTTCCTAACTTTAGATATATTAAGGGTATGTTTATGTGTATGTCTGCTTTCACACACATTTGTTTGGCTGGCTGTCAATACACTGCTGTTCAGATGGCTTGGAAGGCATAATTATTTTGTGAATTTATACAATAGGCTAATATTAGACAAAATAGGACTTCTTATTGCCCGATGGAAATGTAGACTTCATGAAAACTACAGCAGGGATTAATTTAGTTGATTTGTGTTAGGCTGATTTTTTTTTCTCTGCATGTAAACTTTTCCAAGATGTATGAAAATAATGGGTTTGGAGAAAACATTGGTGGACGAAGATAAATCTTGTTGTGATGTACTGCTAGTGTGCATGAGCTCCTTGCGATGTCTGATGGATCTCTACCTGCTACTGTGCTGAGCAGCAGTTTGGCAGTTTGTGCTTCCTGGCCCCAGTGCCCAGCTTCTCCATGGGTGTGTGCCCTGCAGCCAGCATGGTGGCAGCAGACTGTCACACACCACATTGTCTGGAGCATCCTACAATTCTGGGACTTCATCAGCACCTGATCTTCCATACGCTTTTTGTCATTCCATTCAGATTATATGTCCTTATGCACCATGCAAAATTGAGTAGAAAACATTATTTGCATGCATATAGTGTCAGGAAGGAATCTAGATTAATATTTTGCAAAGAAGGATAAATCTCAGAAGTTTTCTGCTTGTAGTTAAAATACGTTTTATTTAAAATTACTTGGCAATTTTACTGGTGATAATAGCATTATGAAATCCATTTGAATTTTGGGGGAGTGGAGAACATAAAGAATCAACTTAAACTCTGTTGAATGGAAACCTTGTCAAATCTCCTTAACAACAAGTTTTCACCAGCTCAGTGTCACATCCACTGGATAATCCAATTAGGAATCTTAAATTACACATTTTGCTAGAAATAATGCATATGGAAATGGAGTAGATTTCAGAGAGTTTTAGGGTACTAAAAATAAAATGTCAGGCTTTGTCACAGTGATATATGAAAACTGGGAGGTACCCATAATTCTAGGTAGGCTCTTAACCTGTTGTGTTCACTGGGGATGGATTTTGAAGGTACAGCACATCCTTTAAATACCTTCTCTTCCTCAGAAACAGCTTGGCTACAAAATGATATGTAATTATTCTGGCAAGGAGACATAAATGTGGATGCTCCCAGGGGTGTGGGCAAGAATGGAACTCCTTTCATGCATGAGTTCACAGTTATATGAATTTCAGTAGACATTTCTTCATTTATGCAGGGAGGTAGGTGGGGGCTGTGGACTACAATCTGCAAATACACAACACAGACATCATATTCCTGTTTGAACCTGGAAAGAAGCCAGGTATTGCTTAAAATTACATCGGGGAAGTGGAGAATGGGACAGAGTGGCCCATGTCATGAATGTGTTCTGTGTGCTTCTGTAGTTACCTATTCAGGAAAAAGGTGGAAATCATATAACCTGATCCCTGCAGGTTGTCGTGGTTTAACCCGGCTGGCAGCTAAACACCACGCAGCCGTTCGCTCACCCTCCCCCTCCCTCTCTGGGATGGGGCAGAGAAATGGAAAGTGAAGCCCGTGAGTTGAGATAAAGACAGTTTAATAACATAGGAAAATAATAATAACAATAACAATAACAATAATAATAACAATAACAATAACAATAATAATACAATGGTGATAATAGGAAAGTAATAATAATATGTACAAACAAGTGATGCACAATGCAATTGCTCACCACCCGCTGACCAATGCCCAGCCTAACCCCGAGCAGTCTGGCCCCCTCCCCCCGGCTAGCCACCCCTATATATTGTTTAGCATGACCCCAGATGCTATGGAATACCCCTTTGGCTAGTTTGGGTCACCTGTCCTGGGTCTGTCCCCTCCCAGCTCTTACTGCACCCCCAGCCTGCCTGTTGGCAGGACAGAGCAAAAGGCTGAGATGTCCTTGGCTTGGTATAAGCACTGCTCTGCAACAATTAAAACATCGGGGTGTTATCAGCACTCTTCTCATCCCAAGCCAAAACATAGCATTCCACCAGCTACTAGGAAGAAAATTCTGTTCTAACTGAAACCAGGACACAGGTGTACTGTGTAATACTAGCTAGTACCGCATCTTTATTTTCAATAAGAGGAGAATGCAATAGTTTTGCCTTTTGTCAGCTGACATGCAAAGACAATTCTGGATTTTTATTTATTTATTTATTTATTTATATTTTTGTTGATGTCCAGTAAACAAATGGAAATGAGAAGTATATTAGGCTTGAAAAAATGTATTATTTGTTTATAAATCTATTCACTTAAAAGCAGCCACTGTCTTTCACTATTGTGTCTTTTACAGCAAAATTGCTTCTGTTAAAGAAAATGCATTATGATATCTCTGTTATTCTGTCTGTATATACGGAATTCTTACTTCTTCCTGGTATTTTTTCCATGTTGCATATCTGAGAGCTCAGATACAACAAAAATTTTTCTACCTGACATATTCATTGGGCAGTACCACAGGAACTTTCTGAATGTAAATCTTTTCATTCCAGGGCATTAATATTCCACAATACTCAATTTTTGGAAGTCTATGTAGAACACAGACTACCAAAATGGATTTTAGTTTCTTGACATAGCAAAAGAAGAGATGAGAAAATCAAGAAGTTTCCAAACTTCTAAAGTGAATTATTCTGCAAAGAAAAAAGGTAGTTGGCTTGGTTTGGTTGTTTTTTATTTTTTATTTTTATTTTTTTAAATTAAACTGGATGAGTTTTTCCAGTGATCTGAGTTAACTTGTCTTCCAGTTATACTTCTGTTATTTGAATCATAAAATGCTTCTTAATTGCAGCTATGGGTATCCAACTAATATGGAAGTCTATCAGAAGGGTTCACAACAATTTTTGTCTGTTTAATATTTATTATATTATTGTCTCCATAGAAGGACAAAAAAATATTGATCATGGGCATATAAACACATCTTTCATTTGCATAATTTGCATACTGTCATTTTAACAACTGGCAATATAGTTACTTAATTACACACTAAGTATGTAGAAAAATAAATGTCACATTGGTAATCTCATACCTGAATCAGTATCTTTTTGACAGGAACTGTATGTTGGTATCTGGTATTTATGAAGTAGTGCTTAGTTGTTACTTATTTAACAACTTCCTTTTCCTTCTCCTTCCTATGCAGAGTTTAAATATCCTATTTTAGATGTTTTTCTGCATACAAAAGGTTTGAAATCCATGGCTCTAGCTGCTAGAATATGAATCCTGCAGCAAGAGAGGCTTGCTCTGGGGCAGCAGGCAGCAGGCGTGCATGCTGCTGGGGGGCAATGCTGTGGGGCTGTGGGGTGCCATGGGTCACAGGCTGCTGCTTCTGCTTGCAGGAGCTGAGGACACAGGAGTCCTACACCTACCTTAGCCCCTTGTCTCCTCCTGTCAGTCATCTTTGTGACCAAGCAGCAGTAACCCCCATCACACCACTTTGCTGGAAGGGATCACAGAATCACAGAATCACAGAATCACAGAATTTCTAGGTTGGAAGAGATCTCAAGATCATCGAGTCCAACCTCTGACCTAACACTAACAAGTCCTCCACTAAACCATATCCCTAAGCTCTACATCTAAACGTCTTTTGAAGATGTCCAGGGATGGTGACTCCACCACCTCCCTGGGCAGCCTGTTCCAATGTCAAACAACCCTTTCGGTAAAGAAGTTCTTCCTAACATCCAACCTAAAATTCCCCTGGTGCAACTTTAGCCCATTCCCCCTCGTCTTGTCACCAGGCATGTGGGAGAACAGACCAGCCCCCACCTTGCTACAGCCTCCTTTAAGGTATCTGTAGAGAGTGATAAGGTCGCCCCTGAGCCTCCTCTTCTCCAGGCTCTGATCAGGGAGGATCAAGAGGCTGCTGGGCCTGTGGGATAAAGCCCAATGAACATTTCCCTGTGCTCCTCGTCTGGGAGGTGAAGGCATCCTCAGGAGAGTGGCTCTGCTGAATGGCTCTGCTGGAGCCAGACAGGAAAACTCCCCACGCACTCCTGCCCATCCTTGGCGGAAGCTTTGCTCCCCGCCTGGCAGCCTGGAGCCATCAAGATCCTCACTCCGTCTTGAGCCTTGGCTGAGATCAATGAAGGGGTTCAGAAGCTGCTAGAAGCACAGAACGCAGGAGGGAGTGAGGGTTAATGTTTCAGATCTGATTTCCAATCCATCGTGAAGTAGTCTGTCTCTCCAGTTTGTTACAAGGTGCCAGGGAATTCTGGATTTCTGTACAGCCAGCCATGGGACATTCCCAGCTGCTCCCTTAGGTATTGCTTGTGCTGCAGAGTGAGGTCAAGGTGTCTTTCAGCACTCATGGCCAGGCTCTCTAGTGCGAGGGCAAACTAGCCTGCAGGGGTGACCTTGCAGTGTAAGCAGGGTGACCTAGTGTAAGCAGGGTGGCATCAGAGACACGGCTGGCGGAGCTGCAAAGGGCAGGTGGTAGCTACAGCCTGCTTGCGAACGCGCTGCTGCCGCCCGAGGGACGAGGCGGCCTTCTGGAGCAGAACCATCCCCGTGGGGTGGTGCAAATTCCGGTGTCAGCTTCAGCAGCGAGCTGTGAGGTGACCCGGCCTCCTTCACAGCGAAGGCCCGGGGAAAGCCGAGGCTGGCTCGTCCTTCCCGGCTGCGGCTCCGGTGCTCGGGAAGCGCCCCCGCCGGGCCGGCGCGTCCCGGCCTGAGCAGAAAACCGGGAAACGGGCAAAAGCGCCAGCAGATGGCACTCGTGGCATGCAGCAGATTTTCTGTGGTTCTGTCAAAGGCAGAAAAATCCGTTCTTCGGAGCGCTGGCTGGCCGCCGCCGGCGGCGCCGGGCGCAGCTGCGGGCAGGCGCGGGGCGGGGCCCCCGGCACCGGCACCGCCCGGACGCCCCCGCACCCCGCAGCGCCCTGCCCCGGCCCCGGCCCCAGCACCGGGACCCCCCGGACGCCCCCGCACCGCCCCTGTCCCGGTCCCAGCAGCGCCGCGGGCGGCCGCCCTGCCAGCCCGCCGGGAGCGGCCCTGCCCCGCTCCTCCGCCCCGCTCGGCAGTGCCGGGGGGCGCCGGGGCAGCGGCGGGGCGGCTCTGAGCGCGGCCCCGGCCGGCTCCGTCCCGCTGCGGGGGTGAGCCCCCAGCGCGCCGCCCGCCCGAGGGCGCTGCGCTCTCGCACGCGGCACTCGGGCGCTGGGGCTGTGCTTCAGCAGGGCGCGCCTTCGGGCCGCGTGTCGCCGTGTCGCGAACCTTCGCAGCCTTCAGTAAGGAAGGTGGTGTGGAACCGAGACGTGTTTTCCAGTCTTTATCGGCCAAGCCTGTGTACCAGCCATTGGCAAAGGCCATGAGAGCTCAGAAGTGCCGCGATGGTGGGGAGCTCTGCCTGTTGCCAGCGGGAGAGCTGCAGGGAGCCAGGCTTGTCCGGCCCACGTGTGGGGAGGGGTGGTGCAAACACAGGCTGGCGCTGCCGACAGCACCAGGGTGGCAGGTACCAAAACCAAGCTGGGACTAGAAAATAAGACTTAAGAGGAGTGGCTAAGAGAACGGGAACGATTAGTCTAGAGAAAAAGAGCTGGACATGATGATTTTGTGGGTCCCTTCCGACTCAAAGTATTGTGTGATTTGGTGAGGCTGAGGGGAAACCTCATTGCTCGCTGCAGCTACCTAACAGGAGGCTGCAGCAAGGAGAGCGTCAGTCTCTTTTCTCAGGTACAAGTGATAGGACATGAGGAAATGGCCTCCGGTTGTACCAGGGAGGTTTAGATTGGACATTAGGATTAATTTGTTCATGGAGAGTTTGGTCAAGCACAGGAACGTGCTGCTCAGGGAAGTGGTGGGGTCCCCATCCCTGGAGGTATTTCAGAGATGTGGACACAGCACTAAGGGATGTGGCTTAGTGATGGGGCTCAGTAGGTCAGGCTGATGGTTGAATCTTTAAGGGTTTTTCCAACCTAAATGATTCTATGATTGTAAGTTGTCTTCACCGGGAGAGCCAGACAGTGCTGGGACAGGCACAAGGGAGGCAGCTTAGTCTGTATCCCTGGAGGCTTTAGGCTGGACAAAGCCTTGTCTCACCTGTTCCAGAGCTGATAACGACCCTGGTGTGAGCAGCCTGTTAGGCAGGTATCCCTTCCAGCCAGTGCTTTTATGGTTCTATTTAATACCATAAGGAAATGAGGAGAGAACTGCATAGATTTTTGTGAGCTGAAGCTACAAATGTTTGTCTTCATATACTCTCTGCTTTGATTGTATTTTCTTTTTAAAATTCACTTTGTGTAATACATGATTTATAGAATTTAAAATACAAAATATTACAATATATCAAGATTAAGGATATATGATTTGTCCAGAATTTATATTTTATTATGAGAATTCCTGTTCTATTATGCCTAGAATAAATATCAGAAAGAACATTCATATTAAACGCAGATTCATAAATTGTTTACAAACATTTAAGGCTCATGTAGGATACTGATATAATAATGCACAATTTAAAACATGTACACACAGTTTTTCAAATGATGCACATTTAGAAGCCAGTTGCTCCTATAGATGTGAAAACAGGGCATGTTCTCTGTATAATTCAGGCTCTGCTAAAATATGCATGGTATTCCTTAGAATTTTCTGCAAAAAATGCCCACGAGAGACGATTAATAATCCTCTGGCAACAGGATTTAGCTGAAAATTACAGGAC
Organism: Netta rufina; assembly: GCF_964035555.1. Taxonomy (NCBI): domain Eukaryota; kingdom Metazoa; phylum Chordata; class Aves; order Anseriformes; family Anatidae; genus Netta; species Netta rufina. The sequence continues at coordinate 65,170,131 of NC_140128.1, read as the reverse complement.
TATTAGGAGAGTAGAAACCTGTGTTGTAAGTAGACACATCTGTATTGCTCTTTGTAGATTAGTACAATGCCTTTTAAGTCAACTGTTAATACCTTATTAAAATATTTACTAGTGTTCTGCACACATACTTCAGAGCATTTGTGTCTTTCTGATAACCAGTGTTCTTTCTCCATGGATCACAGTGTATGGCAGTGGAGGTCTGCTGCTTTAACCCTGTTTTATTGACATAGAAATTCAAGTTCAGAAAAATGGTATGACGTGGGAATCACTTGGCAAAGGTAGGGATAGAAGGTGGCTCTCCTGATCCCTCAGCATTTTATCATGGAATCAGAGTGCAGTGTAAGGGACAAAAGGCCTTTAATAATTTGACTGTACTACCACTGACCAAACCAGCCCCCTACCCATCTGGGCAGACACCCACACAGGGATGCAGTGTGCCAGTTCCTTGCAAGCCTTTTGCTGTGGTTCTGGGCTTTGAGGTGGCCCTTTGTACACAGAAGCATCCCTCCATCCAGGAGACATGCTGTTCCCACTGTGTCCTTTCCAGAGGGAAATGCTGATGGGAGTTGAAGATGAGTCTGAAGAGTATTGTTGGTCTTCTAGTAAATGTCACCAGGGAATGGTTCTTACGCATCTTCAGTCTCCCTTCAGCCTCCCACAGAAGGCTGGCAAGGTGGTGGTGTGGCAAGACCGGAGAGAGTGACATTTTGTTACTAGAAACATCTGGAGTATACAGTGGGGGAGAACAGATCATCAGTTCTGATGAAATGCAGTGTCCAGTTGCTCCCTGTCCATGAATACAAAGCTGTAGCTGGCTACACAATGGCAATTTCATGGCAAAGTCCCAGGAATGCAGCTGTTCTGCTTGTACAAAATGTCCTTATGTGTCAAGATATATTTGTGTCCCCAAACTTCTATTAATTTATGTTTGGAGTACATTCCCATTTGGGAGTTTGACATTGTCACCCATGCTTTTATTTGTGAATAACATGATTTAGAGAACACCAGAAGTCCTAAAGAACAAGGATCACATGGTTACTGCATTTTGCTCATTTTTAGGCCATGGCTGTGTTGCAGAAAAAGTCACTGTTTTCCATTAGACTCCAAGACTAAGCACAAACAAGTTCCACAATGCAGATAAAGGTGCTGAAATGAAGATCATCTTAGAGGGCTGGAAGATCACTCTCAGGTAGAAGCCCAGGCCCAGCAATACAGATGTCCCCTGCTTAGGTCCAGGTCCCCATCTCCCTGCCCATGTGGCCAGGGAGCTCTGCCCTCCTGCCCCACAGGCAGCCTGATGCAAGCAGCCAGATCTGCCTGTGCCAAATGCTGCCCAGGGCCTAACGTAGTGCTGGTCACCTGGGACATAAAGTTATTGCTAGCAATTTTGCTGAAAGGTCTGTCTTTCAAAGTGCTGTTTGTTTGTTTTCTCTTCCAAACATTGATGGGTTATCAAGGTATTTCATAGAACCATAGAACCATTAAGGTTGGAAAAGCCCTTCAGGATCATCTGGTCCAACTGTCACCCTACCACCAATATCACCCACTAAATCATGTCCCTAAGCACCATGTCCAACCTTTCCTTGAACGCTCCCAGGGACGGTGATACCACCACTTTCCTGAGCAACCTGTTCCAATGCCTAGCTGCTCTTTCTGAGAAGAAATGTCTCCTCATTTCCCACCTGAACCTCCTCTGGCACAACTTGAGGCCATTCCCTCTAGTCCTATCACCTGTGAGAAGAGGCCGACCCCCCATTCCCCACACCTTCCTTTCAGGTAGTCGTAGAGAGCAATGAGGTCTCTTCTGAGCCTCCGCTTCTCCAGCCCAAACCCCCCCAGCTCCCTCAGCCACTCCTCACAGGACTTGTGTCCCAGGCCCCTCACCAGCTTCGTAGCCCTGCTCTGGACATGCTCCAGGTCCTCGATGTCCTTCTGGTACTGAGGGGCCCAAAGCTGAACCCAGCACTCGAGGTTTGGCCTCACCACAGCAGAGCACAGGGGGACAATCACCTCCCTGACCCTGCTGGCTGCACTGCTCCTGACACAACCAGGATGCCATTGGCGCCCTTGGCCACCTGGGCACACTGCTGGCTCATGTTCAGGCGAGCATCAGTCAGCACCCCCAGATCCTTTTCCTCTGCACAGCTTTCCAGCCACTCTGCCCCAAGCCTGTAGCACTACATGGGGTTGTTGTGGCCAAAGTGCAGGACCCAGCCCTTAGCCATGTTGAACCTCATCCCCTTGGCCTCTGCCCATCGCCCCGTCCTGTCCAGGTCCCTCTGCAGGGCCTCCCTACCCTCCGGCAGATCGACACTTCCCCCCAACTTGGTGTTATCTGCAAATTTACCAAGGGTGCACTCAATTTCCTTCTCCAAATCATAAATAAAGTTATCAAAGAGGATGTGCCCCAACACCAACCCCTGGGGAACACCACTGGTGACTGGTCGCCAGCTGGATTTCACTCTGTTCACCACCACTTTCTGGGCCTGGCCGTTCAGTCAGTTTTTAACACAGCAAAGAGTGCACCTGTCTGAGACATGGGCTGCCAGCTTTTCCAGGGGGATACTGTGGGAGACTGTGTCAAAGGCCTTGCTGAAGTCTAGGTAGACTATGTCAACAGGCTTTCCCCCATCCACCAGGCGGGTCACCCAGTCATAGAAGGAGATAAGATTGGTCAGGGAGGACTTGCCTTTCATTTAAATATTCATTCTCCCCTCTTTTCCTATTTCTCCCTCCAAAAAAAATCATCCAGAACCCTATTGAAATTAATCAAATAAAATCCTTGGCTAGAAGCATTTCTTTCTGGTGTGTTTTAATGATGCACCTGTAAGGGTTCAATATTGTCAGCAACTTCCAATGGCATATTAAACTCATGCCCTTGGTATGAAATAAGCATTTTAAAATCATAGTTTATAGGTTTGAAATGGTCCTGTATGTTGGTCTTTTGGTATTCTCAGAGATGTGTGAGGCTAATACTAAATTTTGTAGATTCTGGCACTTGTAGAGTATAGTAACAGCTGTGACATAAAGATATGGTGTTCTATATCTGATGTTGCTGAAAGGTAAATAATGGAATCATTTATGGTTACAGCTATGTGAGACTTGCATGAAATATCTATGAAACTGGACAAGAATAAACATGTTAACCAGCTTCTCTAGCCGTGTTGACCTGGCATAGCAAGCATGCCAGGGCCAGCTGTGTTGGATGCAGCCCTGGAGAAGCTGAAGACCCAGCCAGGTTGGCGCGAGGAGGCAGGCAGCATGCCAGGTGCCACTGGCGGATGGCAGCCATGGGGTACAGCGGGGATTGATCTGTGCTTGCGATGGTAACAGTGGCAGAAAGAGTTTTAGAGAGATTTTTTTATGTGAGTAGAATAGAAACTATTTCAAGAGTAGAAATAAGAAACTATCTGTGTTCATAATTTCATTCCCATGAGCGCCTCTCTGCTTATAAATACCTCCTATTTGCATTGAATTGTTTATTTTAATAGCTTTGGTGTTTAGAAGGCACAAATAACATCTCCACTGGGAAAAAAGAAACATCTTCCTTGACATAAAATATCTATTTTGCCTACTTTTGAACTAAGGAGAAGTATTTTAAGAGCCATTAAATAGTTTTCAACATCTAATGGGAAATTATGGTCTGACTCACAGCACCAGAGCCTTGCTGGTCCCTTCATCTGGAATGTGAGCTTAGAAAAGGTGATGCCTGGGGCTGCACCTGCCCAGGGCTCATGCAGCACAGCCCCAGGCCCCAGGGACTGCCTGCCTGCGGCCATGCCCCAAGCCAGGGCTGTGCTGGGCCTCTCTGTGCCTCAGCGGGACATCGCTGTGCAGAGGAGGGGGAGGCCAGAAAGCCCTGAGTCCTTGCCCAGCTGCTTTGGAGGCTGCAGCAGCTTGTGCACAAAAGCAGCAGCGTGCAAAAGCTGTGTTTGTTTTCTGTGGGGTGTATTTATACACTGTACAGGTACTAGCTGGGAAACATTACTGGAGATTGCTCAGTGACGACTTGCACCATGAAAACAGCTATATGGCAATGAGCAAGTTTCAATGAACGAGTTCTGTGCTGTCATCTGATGGTTTAAGCTGCAGTACTGAATGAAGAAATTGCCTAGTAAATTCATTTATTAGTCCCTTCAAAATCTAATAAAGAAATATGTCAGGCATTAATTTACCTGGAAAGATAATCAGAGACCTTTCATCTGGAGCAGGCAGTCTGGACAGTGCCTTTAAAGTTAATAGTCTATAAACCAAGAAGCTAAAAGTCTGCATAGCTTCAGTCTCTGTTGGTGTCTCTTTGCTGGGGGCTTGCAGCTAGAGGTAACAGAACACTGCTTTTCTCCAAAAATACTGTCTAGCCCTCCCCACTCCTCAGCTCCCCACAGCAAATGAAAACTTGCGGGGAGCTGTCCCATACAAGGGAGGATGGAGCTGGAACCTTTCTTTTCTCAGTCACAGACAGTTTCTCAGCTGCGGGTCCTGGCTGGTGGACCACTGTGCAGCATGAAGAGGGCAATGGGAGCTGGGGGCAGGGGCTTGGGGGTGCTGCTGAGGCCGCCAGGTGCTCTGCACACCTGCCTGTTGGCACAGCCCTGCCACACCTCCCAGCCACAAGAATTTGCTAATTAAGCACCGAGGAATGACACTGGGGTTTGTAAAACACATTATGATTTCTGAGGTACATGAAGGCACACATTCTGCTCACTTACAGCAAGATTAAGTGGCACTATACTTTCACTTTTAACCTTGTGCTGTTCTCTTTATAATCAAATCAGTGGCTAAGGGGCCCTTAGCGTCTGCTATGCAGAAACAGAGAATTTCCTGGGGCGCACTGGGCCATGCTATGTCTCTTCATGAGCAAAAGCTTCTTGAATCATTTCATATACAGGTCATATCAACATTAAACACTAGAAGACTATCCTGGATGATAGGATCATGGGATCAAGGGTTTGGAATGGACCTTGGCATCTCTGCCCCAGCCCCTGCTCTGCTTAAGGCCAGAGGTGGGCTTAGGCCAGGCTGCTCAGGGTGTTACTCCATCAGCTCCCCAAAACCTCCAGGATGGAGATCCCCCAGCCCCTCTGGGTCCCATACCACAGCCTGGGACAGAGGGGAAGGTTTCTCCCCATGTCCAGCCCCACACACTCCAGCTTCATTGTGTGCCCCAGCCTCTGTCCTCCTACCAGCCCCCTCATATGTTGCTAGTAATGGGGTGAGTGCTCCAACTTGAATGGCTGTGGCCTCGCCTCAGCCCCAGGCGATGGCTCTGTGGTCTGGTCCTGCTGTTTGGCACCATCTGCACGCTTGATGACCTAGCACTACTTCACCTTCTCCAGGTCACACCTCTCCCATTTCTCTCAGGTCACTGACAGAGATATTATACAGTCATTTTTATTTTCCCTCTCTTCACAACATGCCTGGCTGTTCCTCAGTGGGAGCAGAGCAGAGAGTGAAGAAAGCCCCAGAGCCTGGGGCACGTCTCCTTTCCTCGTGGTGCAGTTGCAACCCAGCTCACAGATGTCCTCTGCTAAAGACCACATTGCACTCAGTGTGGCTTTACTGGGGACTGCTGCAGGGTCAAATGTATTTGTTGGTGGCTTTACATGCACCCTATAGCAGTGGTGAGTGCTTCCCCCAGGACTCCCCATGGGGGGACTGTTTCCACCAGCAGCGATGCACACTGACCAACACCCCAGTGCAACGTGGGGAGCAGTGAGCAGGTGCACCCCAGGGATCTGTCAGAAGCCTGAAAAGCATGCACTGGAGCCACAAAACTGGGACGTGTCTGGGACCAGCAGAAGCGGCTGCCATAAAAGCACACCTCATGGACTTATGAAGTAGCTCTGTTGCAAGAAGCCATGCTCCACGGTGGACGTGCCTTTTTCTCCCGCTGTCCATCACTCTCGGCATTCGTTCTCTCAGCCTCGCTCACAACCGACTTTGCTCTGCCCGCGCCGCAGCTCCCCGCCCCGGCCCCCGGCCGGCGCCGAGCGAGCAGCGAAGCCTCAGCAGGCGGGGCCGGGGCCGGGGCCGGGGCCGGGGCAGAACGGGCCGGGAGCAGGAACGGGAACGGGCCGGGAACGGGCCGGGAGCCACCGCCGGGCCCTGGTAGGAGCCTGAGGGGGCTGCGGTGCCTTCGAGTCGCGTGTGCGCCGGCAGCAGCCGCCTCCAGAGCCTGCTTGCCCGGGTGCGAGCGGCTTGCTGGGGACCTTCGTCGGTGAATTTAAAATGGCTTTGAGATTTCGGTGGCAGCCGATTTGCGGAAACTAGCAGATACTCGGCTAATTAACAGTATAATGTATTTAGTTCCTACACAGCACAGCTGATGGCTTCATTTGTCACATGCCTCCTTTCTGTGGTTTACATGGCTGTCACAGTAGAAATAAACCAATTACATTTACACAAAATTGCTTTCAAAAAGATAGGCTATGTAATATATAAATCAGAAAATTGAGGATATTTGACTGCTCACTTAGCTTCTGTGGAGCTTCTCCAGATTAGTCTGGAGAAGGAACTAAAACAGGACTGGAGTCTGTAAACTAGTTGCATACTCTCCTGAATGAAAAAGGCTGTGTATTACTGTGGGTGTTTAGCATATGGTAAGAAGTAAAATACATGTATCTCATGATGTTAAATGAGACTTACTTTTGCATCTTGAGGTGATATCCCAGTTCCAGCTTGTTCTTACTCCAAAACTAAGGGATGAAAACATGACATTTTTAAATGCAGGATATCCTACGGAAATGGGAAAAAACAACATAATTTAAAATGAAATAAAATACTATACAAATCAGGAACAGCAAATGCATAATCCGCAGGCTGGATGCAGCCCATTGAACAGCTCAGTCTGATCCGTATGCTTCCAGTGAATGACACTGGCTTGCATGCAGCCTTCTCCTGAATACATTGGTGTAGAGGACTTTTGGGAACCAGCTTGGTTATCCCTGTGATATATTCCCCAGCGCTTTTGGATCTTCAGAGAGATGAGAAGTTTATGCCCTTTGGACATATTCTGACTGTGGGGCTATAGCAAAATTTTTATTTTCTTCTGTCTGCTCTGTGTGTTCATACTCTTGAGACTGAGAAAAGCATGCATCAAATGAGTGGCATGGCATTCTGCCCGGCTGTTTGTTATATGTAATGTCGGGCTATGATGGAATCTTTCACTGAGAGTGTTTCTGAAAATGCATTACCATTCCATTTTTCTCCATGTTAAAATCAACACTTAAACATTCTTTCTTTCTTCCTTCTCTAGAGACAGTTTTCTCTATATACAGAAAGAAAAAATAAATAAATAAATAACACACCATTGGGAAATCAGTTGATAGTGATCTTATTTCATGTTTACTTTTCCATATCTACAGCACAACAGAGAAGATTTAATGGATAGCTTAGCTTTTCATTAGCAAAGTTTGTTGGAACCACTTTTGCTGGTCCTGCGCCCAGCCTGCAGATAGAGTCCTGCACTGTATCATGAATGAGCAGCAGTCAGTCCATGGCTCTGTGGCACTGAGATCAATGGGCAGGTGCTTTGCAGCCTGTTGCTGCTGGTAATGCAGTGCATGGGTAGCTTTTCCCTTTAGAGTTATGCTTTCTTTGTGGACTGTGTTTTACCTTTACCCTAAGGTGCATTTTCACTTAAAGTAGCGTCAGCTCTGCGGAAATCAGTGGAGTTAAAATCATGGAGAGACAGCTGTTTTCTGGCTTTTTTTTTTTTTATTTTTTTATTTTTTTAATAACAGCTCCATCTGGTCCAGTAAAAGCTGAGCTACAGCTGAGTACTGTGAGGGTTATGTCACTTCCTACACTGCTCACTGTGCAGTGTAGGATTACTCTTTGTAACAGTAATTTTAAGTCTGATTACTGTTAAAATTACTGTCTCCATCTTGCATTAACTGACACTTTGGTTCCCTCTTACTTGTACTTTCACTTTAGCTGAAGTTTATCAGCTTGAAGAAAAATTGTGAACAGACTTCTGAACACAGGAGTCTGAAGAGATTTGAGCAGCTCTCTCTCAGAAACTGCAGTAATCAAAGATGTTAAAATCCTTCCCTCTAAAATCCCATTGCCTAAAATCCTATAAAACCCATGAGATGGCAAATGTGACTTTTCCCTCTGTTGTAAGCATATCAGACTGGATGTACCAGGTCTGTCTGTCAGTTCGGACTATTCTCATGTAGATCGCAGCTGCTCGGACCCAGTCACTTCTGTTCAGACCCTTGCATTGCACTAATCCTGTATACTCCATATTTTTCTCCTTAAAACCTATTATTTCTGAAAAGCTTAAAAACTCAACACCCTTTGCTGTGAGAAAGACAAAATGGGCAATTTTGGCAAATAGCCATTTCTCCAATCCATTTGTTCACTTCATCATTGTGTCCCTCTTTTTATTTTTCTACACCTTTCCTTTTTGTTTTCATCATGGGGTATTTGGACCACAAAACGTTGTGACTGTTGACCTCTCATTTTGTCATATCTTCCTACAGCCCCCTGACATGGAGCACCATTGTAGTAACTCTGATTTTCAGGACAGACAGAATGAGAGCTCTGGATTAGGAAATGCCCACTTCACAACCTGAAATGTAATCTCTAGTATGAAGATATCACAGGGCTGGACAGCAACAGCCATACATATAAGAATGGAGCTAGTGTGCAGGATGATCTTAGAGACTAAAGTGATTCTAGCATGATTCTCTTTCATTACCTAACTACAAAATCCTGCTTTTTAAGGCTAATGACAGGCGCTTGCTGGAAGCTAGGGTTCTTCAGCTGGAGAGAGATAAAATACACTCATCTGATCACTTGGTCAGTTTGAGAAACCAGGATGAACCTCTGAAAGTGGCAGAACTGTCTGCTGCTAGGTGGTATCTAGAGTTTCAGTCCTCGTGGAGACAGGATCTCTGGCTCTGCCCCTTGCCCAAGAAGAGACTTTCTCTTGAGTGCATTGTGTACACTGTTAGAAGAGAACTGGATTCACACTGCGTCCGTTCAGATGTGTGGAGGTTAGAGGCATGTGGCAGTGGGTCCCAGCCCATGCAGACAAGCTCCCTGTGGCTCTTGGCCTCTCAGGCTGCCCTGGGAGTGGTGAGCAGCTGGGAGAGGAGCCCTGGAGCGCTTCCCACCACGTCCTCACATAGGGTGCAGCACAGGTAGAGGTACTACCTCCCCTGCTCCCCAGAGACCCCTACAGTCAGTGCAGGGAATGGATGCTCTTCCTTGTGTTCTTTGGCAGCTCATGCCCCACCATCCTGAATTGTATTTGAGACCTTCCAAAGTGCCCCCACCAGCAGATGAGGAGTCAGTGCTGCACTGGCTATGCTGCTTTCCATAGGGTTAGCAGCCTCCAGTGGTTCATTGGGATGTGCAAATATCTCTCAATGAAAAAATCAGTCTTCAGTCCTTTCATGCTGAATTTTAACCCCATTTCTGATCACAATAATAAATAAGAAAAAAGAGGTTGAGTTCTACATCTTGTCTCAAAATAAGAAAGCAACAAGTTTCTTGTTCAAACAACAACAAAAACATTTTACTATGGAAAACAAACATTTGTTCCTTCTCTATAATGCAACTTTTTCCACTAGGATTAAAAGTTTTATATATATTTTTCGATGTCGACTGTTTAATTTATTTTCTTAGAGTCACAAACCATTTTGCATATGGAAAGAGGGATGTACTGCTTGTTCTCTAAATCTGCACTCTCTCCTACCTTTCCAGGAAATCTCAGGAAAGCTGTGTATTTTGGAAACAACAGCAGATTTCCAGTAATAGTCCAGTGAGTAAAGGGTTTCTCACCAAAACAGACTCTGAAGGCTGGGTGCTGTGTGTCAGATGGAGCCTGGCCACTCGAAGCCTCAAGGGCCCCTTGGGTGCCACAGGCAGGGCCCCTCCACGGGACACCGCCAGACTCGGCAGGCACCCCTGGTGGGAAGGAGCACACTCAGGTGGGTGAGGAGTTACTCAGGTCACTTGTGGTAGCAGGACCTGCTCCACATGGATGCTCCCCTGCTGCAGCTATGCTAGGAGGAGCTCAGGGTTAGGAAATTCACTGCTGAGAAATGGTGGCTTTAGAAATTGTTAGCAGAAACAATGGGCCAGTGGTGCAACGGGATGAAAAGGTTTGAAACTTTGCCCTGGGCTGGTTATAATTGATTTGTCTGAGTGAAGGGGAAGGCAGGAGAAGCCAAACCCTTTAGAAGGGTTTGTGATGGGCTGGGGATCCAGGCTCTACTGCCTCTGCCCAAGCACCAGGTGAACTGCCAGGGGCTGCCAGAGGGACAGGAGGGCGAGGCAGCCACACTGCTCTGGTTGCAGCTCTGTGCAGGAGGGTCTGCTCAGGCTTCACCCTGTACACGCAGTGCTGGGCTGTCTGTGGCCCCGTGCTCCTCCATTGGCCCAGTCCATTATCCTTCACCTTGGAGTATTATCTCTGTCATTTGGTTCTTCTCTTCCCCATTAACAGACCAGATCATCTTGTTTCCAGCCCTGTGGTGACTCATTTGAGGCCATGCACCACAGCCACCTGCCCATGTGGGGGTCTCTCTCCGCAAGTCGCACACCAGGTTTTCCATGGGCCTGTACCCTGGGGCCATCCTTCCTTCCCCCGGGGGTCCTCATGGGCCCTGAGTGTTGCCCTGTGCACTCAGTCCCCTTTTGTGGGTTTGCGCCTGCAGCTGCCCCATGCCCTCTGCCCCTGCCTCCATCACTCCTGGGCTCCTCCTGCAGAAGAGGACAGTGGAGATGCTCCCAGACTTGTCTTAACTGTGGATGAGGCTGCATCTCACCAGAAAGAAGAAATCCACTGAAGCTCCTGCCACATGCAGAACAATGCTAAAGACATTTGGAAATTGCACAATAGCTCAGTCTAATGACAGCCTTTTTCCTTAAAGATAGATGTTGCTATTAATCAGGAGTTCACTTGCTTTGCTTGAATAAGCCAAGCTCATTCCAAGAACAAAAGGGCTGCCACTGGAATAGCTTAACTTTTCAATTTCAAACCATCTGCAGATTACAGAATAAATGAAATATTCAGCATACACAAATACCATACAGAATGATATGATACAGACCATTTCACTTTCTTTCATTCTTTTCCAACTTATTGGCTTTTAAGTAATGGATAGACCTGCATCAAAAGCTCCATTCAAATAAGAATAAACAAATACTTAAAGCACATATTACACAAGGAATTCCTAAGCCATCTGCAAAGGATACACAATTATTCTCTAAAGAATTGTGGTGGTTTTACCATGCTGGGCAGCTAAACCCCACAACCGCTCTCTCACTCCCCCTCCTTTAGATGAGGAGGGGAAGAAGTAAAGCAAAGAACAACTCAAGGGTTGAGCTAAAGATAATTTAATTAAAGGGAAATAATAATAACAATTAAATAAAGACTACCATGAACTAAACAATTTAACTAAGGGGAAATAAAAAGGGAAAGGGGAAAAGGAAAAAATAAAAAGAAGGGAGGAAAACAAACAAACAAACAAAAGAAATGAAGGCTATATGGAAGTGCAGAGGAAAGAAATTACTCTCTACTCCCACAAATGAGCGATGATTGACCACGTCCTTGAAGCAAGGCCTCAACGCACGCAGCCGGTGTTCGAGAGGAGGACCGACGTTTTCCCAACGAGAGCCCACCCCTCCCCTCTTCTTCCTGTTTCCACCTTTTATTGCTGAGTGTGACACCACATGGTATGGAATATCCCTTTGATTGGTTTAGGTCAGCTGCCCTAGTGATGTTTCTCTCCTCACTTTTTGCCCACCCCCTAGGAGGGTTAGAGAAAGGCCCAATGCTGTGCCACTGCTGCTCAGCAGTAGACACAACACTGGTGTGATAACACTGCTGTTCCAGCTACAAGTACAGAGTACGGCACTGTATGGGCTGCTGCCGGGAAAGTTAACATTCCAGCCAGACCCAGTACAAGAATAGAGAGAAAGATTCTTATAAAACGCTCCATGAGACCAGAGCAGGACACAATGGCAGGGTAACATGGTTAAACACTTGGCATATGTAAGATGCCAGCTGTCTTTAGAGGGGCATCTCTATTGATGACACAAGTCAAGATAGTCTTTGTTTATAGGACCCTACAACCCAATGTACCAGTTTAACCTGTACCTTCCAACTGTTTTCAAACCTTTCCTGTTTTCTTCCACTTTTACTAGTTAACTGCTTTAAAAGCTGTCAGGCAGACTCTTATGTCAAATTTTGTGCTACTCTATTTCCTATAGCTCTGCCTCCTCCTTGCTCTCCTCTTCTTTGTCTCCTAAACAGGTCTGCTGGAGGATAATGTTCCTCTCCTCACCAGCTTTTTAGGATAGTCTCAGTACAGTTTTCTTCCCTCAGCCCTCAAAACCTCATCTTCAGGCAAATTCATCTGTGCCGATAGCTGACTCACAGCTACACCATCTGCTATTGATCTACTGCTTACTGAAGGGCTCTGTCCTCTCACCTTGCTCACACCCAAACATTGTGGAATCTATCACGTCTTTAGCACGCTGTTTTCTGGTTATTCATGTAACCCAGTTTCTAGCTGGGTTACATAGAAGTTTTCCTTCTATCTTGTATAAGTTTTCAACATCCATTTCTCTTGCCTTGACCCATGCAATCCCAGCACAGTGGAGTCTGGTCAAAAAGAGGTTGCAAAGATCTCTGTGTTACTCTATGCCTTGTCTCTCACTAAACAGCCGCACTGGAACCCATTTCTCTCTCAAAGGAAGCATAAGCTGCTTGTCTTCACATACAGGGTTCCTGTCACCCAGTCCCCTTTCTGTCTGTTGCTACCTTGGTAGTAAGACCTGAGCTCCCATCTCAAATATCTCATGGTAACAGTCTTCAGCTCCACACTGCCAAATTCGCAAGTGATCTCTCTAGTGATTCATTTGTACTTACAGTTGGGATGTGCATTCAGAAAATCTCTGAGATGCAACTTCATTATCTGTCTGTCTCTGTTTGAACATTTTTTGTGCTTCACAGAGTTATGATGGTTGGCATTCCTGTGCCCTGTTGTTCCCTTGTGCCTGGGCATGTTGCTTAGGAATCTGACTGTACCTCACCACCACCTGGCTCTTCCAGTTAGGTACCAGATGTTTATTTAGAGCAGTGTGTGTACAGGACCTAGTTCAGGACAGGAACTGTGGTCAAAACTGCTGCAGGTGGACCCTGAGAGTATGGGGTGGACCCTGACTGTACGACGTGTACCCGGCAGTTGGAAGACTAACATTCAACCAGAAGAAATTGCCTGGTTTGTTGGTCCCATCACCTGTGACATCAAAGGAATGCATGTTACCCAGTGCCTTTGAGACTCAGACTGTGATCCGTGCTGAATCTGGTGAGAGCTCAACTATCAGACTGCTGCTGAAGCTCTTTCATTACATATATTCTGGCTCATTAAGTCCAGTCATTCACTGACTGCAATTGCAGCTCTTCTCCACTTTCATTCCTGTGGGAGTCTGTCTTTCTCAAATACGAAATTCCAGTATTATATATGAAATTCCTGGTGGCATAAAGGCCTCTACAATGACACCCCATGTTTTCTTAATGTATCTTCATGAGACATCCCTTATGTATGCTGATTTAACTCATATTTATTTCATCCATAGTTACTTTTCATGATTCAATGTTTTTAATGATTTTTATTTTTCTATGCTGTGCATGCTATTTTGCAGAATAATGTCGTTGTTACTTTTTGGACCAGTGATTACACTACATATCCTGCAACTGGTTCACAGTACCATTTGTATCTTTTGTTCTGTCTATCACAGAAGTTCCCCATAATGACACAGGTGCCTTATTAGAAAGGTCTCTCTTTATACACAAACCTTCCCTGGTCTATAGCCAGCTCTCACCACTGCCCATCCAAAACCTCCTAGACAGATTGCCTGTGTTGCTCTTTGCCACAGGTGGGAGGGTGCCCATGTCACCCTGTGTGGATACCTCATGTCTAGAGAAATGTCACCTGCCCCATCAGAGCTAGTGAACAGAACCTCAGCACCACAGGGGGACATGGAAAAGAGCTACAGTACAGTAAAAGAGTCAGTGCTTTTATTACAAGATTTTGAATGAGAAACAAATCTCCCCCAGTAGGAGGTGGCCTAATGCCTGGTCTGAGTCCCCTTCCTCCCAGCACACAGGAGCTGCCCAAGGCAGGTCCTTACCAAAGCAGCTGAGCTGATGTTTCTGCTTCTCTGGGTATTGTCCCTGAAGTGTTCATTGCTACCACAATTGGTATCAGCTCTCCAGAAGGTATCAAAGCATGAATGCGTCAGCCAAACTCTTTCTAGGAACTCCCTTTCTTCATACTTCCTACCACAGTTGAATTGCAGTTCTGATCATGTTTTAGTGTCTATGAAATTGCAATTGAACATTGTTAAGCTGTCTGAAACTGAGTTTTATTTTGTATTTATAGGGCATTTCAGAATATTTTTCTTTATTTTATCTTTGTACAGCTTAGTAAATAGTTGAATGACAGCTTTACCTGACTCCTCTGATGCCTTGCAATGTGCCATACACATTGTGGAGTGCTTTTCTCAGAACTGTTTTCCTACACAGTACACGTTGCACATATTGCACGGTTTGTACCCAGGACCTCCTACTCATACCACCTTTTCTTAATGCTAGTAGATCATACTGTGTCCTAGCCATTATAAAGTTTCCATTGTGTTCTTTCCACCCAAAGTACAAGATCTCATCTCTGACTCTAGGTCTTCCATTCCCCATGGCTCCTGTCAGAAATGCACAACCATTTCCATGTTCCCTACTGACTACATTTCCCCCCTCCCTTTCCTTCACTGACCCCACCATCCAATTGCTGTTCTCAGAAATTAATTGGGCACTTGTAGCCACTCCCAATCCTTTTATCTTCTGATGTTCCAGTTCTCTTTGTTAAAATCTCACTTACTCATTTCCTCTACCTTTGTGTAAAAGTGGGCATAAAGAGTGCATTGTCTCCCTGCTCTCTCCCTTCCTTTCTGTGGTACTAATTTCATTTTTGTTTTCTATCTTCAAATCCAGGAGGGAAGGCCTGAAGGATACACCTTTCTTTGAATGTTTCCATTATCCTCCCCAAACTTGTCATGTAACACAAGTCTTGAGCCCTTTATCTCAGAATCACAGGATCCCAGAATGTTAGGGATTGGAAGGGACCTTGAAAGATCACCTAGTCCATTCTCCCTGCCGGAGCAGGAACACCCAGATCAGGTCACACAGGAACGCATCCAGGCGGGGTTTGGATGTCTCCATAGAAGGAGACTCCACAACCCTCCTTGGGCAGCCTGTTCCAGTGCTCTGCTACGCTCACCATGAAAAAGTTTTGTCTCATATTTAAGCAGAACCTCCTATGTTTCAGCTTGCACCCATTGCCCCTTGTCCTATCATTGGGTCTCACCAAGAAAAGCCTGGCTCTGTCCTCCTGACACTCACCTTTTACACATTTATAAACATTAATGAGGTCACCCCTCAGTCTCCTCTTCTCCAAGCTAAAGAGACCCAGCTCCCTCAGCCTTTCCTTGTGAGGGAGATGCTCCACTCCCTTAATCATCCTCATGGCTCTGCGCTGGACTCTCTCCAGCAGTTCCCTGTCCTTCTTGAGCTGAGGGGCCCAGAACTGGACACAATATTCCAGATGCAGTCTCACCAGGGCAGAGTAGAGGGGGAGGAGAACCTCTCTCCACTTACTAACCACAACCCTTCTGATAGACCCCAGGATGCCATTGGCCTTCCTGGCCACGTCTCTCTCCATTATCTCGCTGCATTTTCATATTCCCTCCTTAGGAGAGTCTTGGTTGTCATCTTCAGACTGCATCAGTCTTCTCTGATCTGTGCTAGCCACCATCTGGCATTATCAGACATTTGAGTTTTATTCCTTGAAGTTAGTCCTCTTCTTTTTTGGTTAGAGCTTCTAATGGGTCACTCAGTCTACTGTGATTTATGGTATCACCAGAAAAAGTTGTTGAAATGGCACACAGCTCCCTAAGCAATCCCATCCATCAGGGCAGAATCAGAGTAATCACCTATTTATCTCCTGTTCAATAGACTTGCTACAGCACTCATTATGAATTCATTTAAACTGATGTACAGTGTCCCATTATGTACTAATGCTGATGAGAAACACGACAAAACAAATGCGATTTTCAAATTGGGAAATGTATCTGAGCAGCAAACTGCATTACTATGACTACTGATGGATTCTTACTCTTGGGGTCTGTTCTTTGATTTATATGTTAAAATGGCATCCCCACATTTTCCCACCCCACGAGGGCACTGCTGGTTGCTGTGTAAGCAATCACACATTGTCAGTGTGCACTTCTGCCTTTGCTGAGGTGCCGGTGGAAGGCTGCACAGGCACAATCCCTGATGTGGGAACATCGCTGCAGGCACCAACAGACCACTCCCTGCCAGCTGGAAGTTGTTTTGCCGTTCTGCTCAGGACAACGAGTCAAGCTCAGGTGTCCCTGTATGTCACCACTGTGCCCAGGGGTGGCCTGGCCCAGCTTGGCTCCACGGAGGTCCAAATAAACTCTCCTGGCTGCTGGACAGGAGGTGATGAAGATTTTATTCATGCTGTTTTTATGGATCCAGAGCACTCTGCTTCATTTATGGATAATCCATATCTTTTTAAATTAGCTTTTGTTAGCCGAGTATTGCCAAGAGATGATGGAGCCATTTGTTGGCTGGGGTAGAGACCTTCCTTCTTCTCACTCTGAACATACTGGCCCTGGGAGCTGGTCCCAGCTCACTGCGTGTGCCCTCACAGGGCTTCCCCCAGGCTTGGGCACCAGGATAGCTCTGCTGGCATGATCTCTCCTTTCTCCCGTGCAATCCCATGGCCGAGGCACACACTTGG
This sequence comes from Netta rufina, assembly GCF_964035555.1. Lineage (NCBI taxonomy): Eukaryota > Metazoa > Chordata > Aves > Anseriformes > Anatidae > Netta > Netta rufina. The sequence continues at coordinate 65,153,290 of NC_140128.1, read as the reverse complement.
GTACCTGTGCTGCCTGTGTTTTCTGATGGCACAGCCACTCCCTGGCTTTCCCAGATTTCTGCAGCCAGAGTCTGCACCCTGCGCTGCTGCAGAGAGGTGTGAGCACCCTGGGTTGTACCAGATCCCCAGGGGCTTGCTCAGCTTGAAGCTCAGGCAAGCTGGTCCACCTCGCACAAGTATGGTACTTTCTGGTCAGGGCAGGGGTGATGCATCCAGCCTGTAGTTTCCTCAAGAGCATTTGCATTTGTCTGCAGCAGAACCAAATTAACTAACTTCATTATGGAAGTGACCCTCCATGTGTGTTCCCCAGACATCCATGTTGTGCTGGTGTAACACCCCAAGGTGTTCAGCGATGAAGTTAAAGCTGTCCCTTGTATTCTGAGAAAAGTCCTCCCCAGTTATGCTGTAACTAGACACAAGGAGCTGTGACATCCCTGTCCCAGTCTGTCCTTTCCAGGCCACCTGCCTGTCTGCAATAAATGGGTTGCCCTTCCACAGACATACCCTTGTTGTCTCCTTGTTGTACCTGTGCTGTATCCTGCTGTTGACTTCCCTGTCAGAGGTGAAGTTCCCCCACTGCCTGCTGTGTCATTTACTGCTCAGCAAGTGTCTTTCCCGCTCTCTGTCCCAGTCAGCCTGCACCTTATTAGCAGCCCCCACAACTGGCTGTGCAGCTCACGTCTGGCCCTTGGGCACAACCCTGGCTCAGCGCTCCGGGGCTGCTGGGGGCTTGGGCTAGCCAACACCCGTGACCACACCAACCATACTGATCATGCTGAACCACACCACTGCAGCCCTGGTACTGCCGTGAACATTGCATTTTTCAAGCTTCTTCCTTGGTCTTACGTTCAGAAGGTAAGGATTTTTTAGTGTTAAATCATTTTCCACGTGACTTAAAGCAACGTTCACAGTCCTGTGATGTCTTAGAACACAAAAAGGAGGAAGCCTATTTTTAAATAAACAGAAACCAGCTCTGGACTCCTATACTGCTGATAATCAGGAACAACTGCAATCAACCTGGTGACTAAGGAAGCTAATGTTGCACATGCAGCAGAGATGAGCTTTCATCAGAGCAGTATTCCCTGCCTCTGCTCTGGGATCCAGCCAGGGTCTGGCAGAGCTTATTGCAGTGCATTGGTGGAGGGCAGGAGGGAGTTTCTCTCTTGCTCATATCAGAGATGTATTTTCATCTTAAGCAATTCTTTAATGTCTTCATACAGAGGCATGCTGGACTAACAAGACAGCTCAGAAAACTATCTCCCGGCTACTGCTAAGAATTTCAGCCAAGTAGTTTGTCTAACTGGATGGAAAGGTAGTTTTAAAAATGCTTATCCCATGCAGAGCTGTTCAAATTGGCCCAGAAAGCAATGGTACAGTGAGCTCATTTTCTGAAGACTGGCATAAGCTTTGCAGCAGGTTGTGCCAAATGTCTTATTGCATCATATTCATCTATGTAGTCCTAGAAATACTTATATTTTGCAGGTGCAGGGAGGCATTTCCAAAACCAAATGAGACTCCTAATCATGAAGTAATGATTGTTCTTGGCATACTGCTTGATGTGCAAAGGCAAATTTTGGCATGAGGTGCTCTGGTGCCAGCTCCAGCCAGTGTCTCAGCAGCCTGTCCAGCCCAAACAAGAGGAGAGGTGGAGCTCCTCCAGCCTGTGTCAGCAGCTTCTTGCAGGTTGCAGCTGCAGGTGCTGAGTACAACAGATGCTGTTACCACATGCTGCCTCAGAGCACTACACATTTATTTTTATGCAGAATCACTTTGCAGGCTCATGATGCGGGCCTGGAGATGGTCTGCAGCCCATGCGAAGCTACAAACTCTCATATCTCTCCCCATGTCCATCTGGCACATTGCTGTGTGCTTTCTGACAGAAAGAGTCTCTTCACCTTCCGTCTGCTGCAAGGGTCTCTTCTGATGGACAAGGGTCTCAGAGCCCTTTGCAGTGCTGAGAGGAGGGGTTTGTGCCTGACCTCTCCCTGGACCACAACTTCAGACCGGGGGGTCCACACAGCAGGGATGCTGCCTGCCCCTCAGCAGCTGCAGGGTCCTTCTGTGCTGCCCCTGGCTGCCCTGCCTGGACCTGCAGGGGTCTCTTCCTGCAGATCAAGTCCCTGAGGGTGGGAGGTGACGGGCTGTGCCACCTCTGCTGCAAGGGAGGGAGGTCAAGGCATTCTTGTGTGTGCATTACAACCACGCAGTGGGAGACTCCCTTGTACCCAATGGAGACGGCCATTGCCATTCCTCTGCAAGCTCTACACGGCTGGTTTACAGCTGGGCAGAATGAGCCTTACCAGAATCTGTCCTACTCTTCTCTTGATATAAGTGATGCTGACAAGAACATACTAGGGTTTTTCAAAGAGAGGAAGGAAGCAGTCATCTGAAGCGAGGAAAGACAGCTACGGTCCTTGCTCTGCTCACTGCTTGCTTCTGTGACAGCACAGTTTGGCAAGGCTCTTGTGGTCTGGGGTGGTGTCGCCCCATGTTCTTAGGGCCAGACTTGTTCACGCAGCACAGAATCAGAATCACTTGAGCAGAACACCCCAAACGTATGAAACAGCACAGGGTGAATGGGGCACACCTGTCTACTGAGCTGAAGTTAGGCAGAGGAATACGTCTTATTACATAGAAAAAGAAAGAAAGATGTTTTCTCTCTCCTTTTAAATCTCTATTGTATTTTTTTTAATGTGTTCAGGACAAATGAAGGTGCTAAAACACAATAAATATTGTAAGAAATTATACTAACAGAAGTCTTGAATATATCACATTTCTAATGCTTTTTTTTTTTTTTTTTTTTTTTTTCTGTGAAGTGCCTTTTGAATATCTCCACAAACAAATAAAAATCAAAAAGAGGGAAGATAAATGTAACTAACCAGACCTGGGACTCCAAGCACCTCATGAGCGTCTTTATTAGGAAGAAGTACTTAGTGGTGACTGGGCTTTGTTTAACAGCCAGGCAGCACGTCCTGCAGTGGGTCTGGCACAAGCAAGTAGCATCCCTGGAGCCCAGGTGAGGTGAGTGCTGCTGCTCGCCAGCCTCAGATCTCACTACTATGTCCTCCATTGCTCTGCAAAGCATCTCTTAGTACATTACTTTGGAACATGCAAAGTCACACATTGGCAGGAGCACCTAGATGGCATTAAAAACAAAACAAAACAAAAACACACACACACACACACAACCAAAAAAGAAACAAACAAACAACAACAACAACAACAACAAAACACAGAATGCATGCTGTAAAGCTAGTTTTGAAATCTGATGCATCTGAAGATGTCACAGAAGGTGCCACAGCAGGTGTCTGATAAGTGTAGCACTGCCATCTACACAGGTGCTGGTGGGGCTTAACCCATCCTGCATGGTCCTGTGCAGGCTGGTAGCACTGACCCCTGCCTGGAGAGTCTGGGGACATGTCTGTGAACAGACCTTGCCCAGAGGGAAGCTGCAGTACCACTGCAGTGGTGCCCAGCCCTGGACACCCCTCAGCATAGAGGGCTGTGGGGCATGGTGCTGCTGGGCATCCTCCAGGGCCTCCCCGGGGGCTGCTGCAGGATTTGGGTAGGCACAGCAGCAGAGACCCTGTGACCAGTGGCCTCCTGCTTGGCTGCAGGGACAGACAAAGCCCTTACTATTGGACGTGGACACAGGTCACTTAAGGTGTGAAAAGCCCCTGGGAGAGGTGATAGGGCATGACGGCCGACTTGAGAGGGGAATGGGCCATACTTTGTCCTCAGAGGAGCATCTCCCAGGGCATGGTGTAGGGACATGGCTGGGGACATGGAGAATAGAGCATGGGGTAGCCTGATTGCCACCTGGCCATGGTCATGCCAGCAGGGAAAGCCTCTCCAGGGTGTCCTGAGGGCCTCCTGGAGCCTGGGCAGCACCAGGCACGGTGTGCAAAACGTGGGGCTGGGGTTAGGGACAGGGCAGCAGTGCCCTGCAAGGAGCAGGGTGGGGAGCAGTGTGCCTGCAGCCTCTGCTGCCTGATCTGCTGCCAGCAGCCTATTTCCTGTGGGAGGCAAATGCTGAATCTTTCTGAAAGGTCAGAGGAAAGATACATGGTGCACTTGGCCAGCAATTTTGGCTACTAGAAACAAATAATAATGTTCTGTCATTAGAAATACAAATTCAGGCTGGAAATCCATGGCAGCCCTTTGTTTGAAGACAGAGGGCAGTTCTGAGTCACACAGATGACCAGTGACTCTCCGCTGCGGTTTGTACAGCACGAGGCACTTACAGCCAGCAGTGCCTTCCTGTGTTCTCCCGGCGCTCAGTGTGCACCAGTGACTCCCATAGCATTGCTTCTCTAGGGCTGTTTGATGCAGTGCGTCATTTGTCACCATGCTTGCAGAACCTGGTGGCAAGGCATGCCATCAGGGCTGCCTTGTCCTCCAGGAAAGGCATACTTGCCTGTGCTTCTCCCAGATCTTCCTAAAGCAGTAGCTTGGCCACCACTCTGTGATTTAGCACTGCAGTCTCCTGTAGAAACAGACCCAAAGGGCTTTGCTGTGTCTAAGCTTTGGACTTCCTTACCTTTCCATAAAGTCCTGTGTTTGAAGGCTTTGGCCATAGTTTCTTGGAAAAAAAAAAAAAAAAAAAAAAAAAAAGAAAAAGAAAAAGAAAAGGCACACTGGGACATTATGACAAAAAGACTTCTGCACCAAAGGAGCATGTCAAGAGGAGCATGTGTCCTCCTTCTCTCCTCGGCCTGCATTGCTGATGCTCTGAGTGCCTCTGCATCTCAGGGCAGGGCTCCCTTCCCTGCAGAGCTGCCCTGGAGCCCTGTGTTTAGGGCACTTGTGGCCATGTTGAGGGGCAGAGGACCCAGCACTGCACAGGGCACTCAAACCTCCAACAGCGTGGTTTGGACAGGACTCATGAGGATATGGCTGTTGTGGAAGCAGGAGCGAAGTTGTCATACCTGCTGTAATGACATTAACCCCGGGCACCCACTCCTCTTGCTGGCTGCAGGTCTTTCCTCCCCAGACTTCTGACTTCCAAGGGGAATGTGATCTGGGCTTTGGTTCCCTTGGGAACCTCAGCGCAGAGGTCTCAGTGTGAAGTGTTTTGGAGGCAGTCCCAGACTCTTACTGCCAGGCAAAACCCTTACAATCCATCCAACCAAAAATGTATCCGGAAGTGAGATCACAGAAAGAGTGCAAAGCAATGAGAGGAAAGACAAGGCCGCTAATAGCTATGATGTTATGAATTCCACCTGGCTATTGTTTTAGAACAGAGTTGCCCTTTACCTCAGATTAGTAACCGAATTGCTTTGTGTGCACATGTAGACTTGTAAAGCTCTGGTGTTTCAGAGGTTTATATGTTTACAACGGGAGAAGCTAAGTCAGGCTTGGTGTCAATTTTCAGCTATTTTAAATCAACCTTTTGGTTGTAAAGCACAGTGCCTCCCTTATGAGAAACCACTTTGTTCAGAGCCTTTCCTGAGCTGGTCTGTTTCCACCTGGAGAGTAGGGAAGGTTTCTGTCCTGTAGCCCCGTTCAGAGGGATCTTCTCCTAAATTCCCAATATTTAGTTTGCAATTCCAGTGCCTCATCTGAATGTCTCTCCTTAGTCATGGCACACCGTGTGTGTGGTGCAGCCTCACACCCCCTACATGGGGCAGTGCGCCTCTTCACAGCCATTTGCAAAGGTTTGCTCTAGTTCCTTGGCTCAAAATGCAAACAAATGACAGCTGAGCTAGGCATGCTTGATGTCATAAATCCTCTGACTGCTGGCAACAGCTGTCATATGTGATCTAATTAAAAGAAATGTTGCCTGGAGTATTAATTAATAGACAAATAATCAGCACTGTACCTGTGCACCTGAGCTCTTCAATCACTGCAGAAACTCAAGTGATGGCCACTTTGCTGGAAAACCAACTGTGCAGATCAGTGCATCGAAATGGTCCCCTGCTTCTTGTGGTTTTGTTATAGGAAGTTCAGTGATGAAATCTCATTTTCACAGATGCCAGTCATCTAAGAAAGCCCCCAACTTCCCCAACTTTTACTGGATGCAAAATAACTTGTAGAACATCCATGTAGAAAGATGATGCAGCGGAAAAAGCTGCTTTTTTGGCAACACAAAGGAGAGAAGACTGGAGTGTCCCATGGACCATCATGAGTCTGTGCTGGCTGGCGCAGCTCTGGCCAGCTCCACAACTCCTCTCCCACCACAGCAGAGATATGCTGAGTGGCTGTGTGCCGCTGGGCAGCCTTCTGCTTCTCACCACTCTCTGCTTAGTGACTTTCTGTGTTTAAGGTTAAAGGCTCTCCGTGGAATTTTCTTCCAAGAATTTGTCTTATTGATTTCTCAGTTACCTATACTTTTGGTCTCTGCAACAGTCCATCTCAGCAAAATGCACCGTTTATTTGCACATTACTCTTGTTGCTTCAGAACTGTCTCCTGATATTTTTATTTGATCTTCCCAGTTCTTGCACAAAGTAAAGTTTGAACAGATTTCTTGCTTTCACCATGTCAGTTACTTCTTTCAGACTTACAGCACTTTCTTGCCCTCACTTCTCATTCAGTTTGAGGAGCTCTATTCAATGTAGTCATAATTTGGCTCTGTTCTCTGTTTCCCCCTTTTCAATCAGATTAATTTAGGCTGAAAAGGACCTCCACAGGCTTCTGGTCCAAGTTCCTGCTCAGAGCAGAGATAATTTCAAAATTAGGTCAGATTGCTGTACAGCCTCTTTCACCTATCTTTAATTCCATCCTTCCAGTTCATTAAGTCCCTATTTTGGCTTCAAGAGTGCTATGAACACTGTTGAAGGCATTACTGAAGTCAGGATTAACAAGAATCATTGCTCACTGTTTTCCCCCTGGTTCACCAAGCCAGTCCTCTCACCAAACTCTCAAGTGGCTTAGGCAAAATCTGCCTTTGGTGAAGCAGTGCTGGCTGTCCCCAAGGCTCTTGCAGCACCCGGACCTGGCTTGCAGCAGGATGTGCTCCATCACCTCCCCAGGCCTGAGGGGAGGCTGCGCAGCCTGCAGTGCTCACCATCACTCTCACCCCACACAGAGATGGGCGATGCTTGCATTCGCTGCAGCTGCAGAGTTGCTGCTGAGATCCAAGGCAAACCTTGAGAGCAGAATCATGCTGACACCTGGACCTTTGGATTCATCTTGTCAGGTGCATAATAACAAAGTGTTACTTTCAGCAATTTCTGTTAAGGAACTTGCTTTTTGATAAATTCTGAGCACTGATTTTACATTTTCTTACTTGTATTATAACTCCAAGTTGTCATTTCTGAATGGCAGTAGTCAGTTTCCACAGCTCATCAGAGTCTCTGTATATTTCAGATTGTTTCCTGTGTGTCCATCACTTCGAGATTTATCAGCACTGAATTCCAGCTGGCACAGAGAGGCTGTGATGCAGTGGGCTGTGTGTTTTTACTCGGTCTGTGTTTTTCACCACCCCTTCCTGGGAGGCTGGTTTGATAGCCTGGGGACTTGTGGCCACCGGAACATGTGCAGGACCCCTGCCCTGCTGGGTCAGGACCCCACCTGAGTCTGAGCAGGGCAGCAGTAGAGGGGACCGGTGGTGACAGTGTGCCCTGCACCGCACCGATCCGCCAGGCAGGGGCTGATCCTGGCTCACCAGAGTGGAGGGTTTGGCAAGCAGGTGCACAGAGGTGCACAGCACTTCGGGAATGGGGCTTAACAGCTCCATTCCTGGAGCTTGCTTCCACAATGTGCTGTGAGATCTTTTGCCAGCCAATGGTGTCTGCAGCACTCGCTTTTCTCATGCTGACAGAATTGGTAGTGTTATTTATTATAACAGTTTTAAGCTCAGAAGTTCTTACTGTCCTATAGAGTACACGAGGACTGTGCTGTCACTTGCTTCAGAAAGGCCTCAGCCTGACCTGGCCATCTAGTGAAACTAAATGGGATGCAACAGGTAAGGATGGAGGAAAATCCTGTGCTTCTCAAGTACAAACAAAAACATTGGCCACGTCATGCTTCCTGTTAATTACTTGCACGAATTGACTATAGCAATTGGTCAGTCCTCCCACTTTCAGACAGGAATGGTTTAGGGGGTTGTCTCACTTCAGAAAGAAGTACTGGATTTTCAGGTCAAAGTAAACACAAAATGCCCTGAATGACTTTCTGAAGCAGAGCTGAGAGCAACAGGTAGGAGTTTGCTTTAAGTGCTTATTATTGCACAAGAAGAACTCATGCATATTTCCAACTCAGGGCTTTTCCACTCTTCTTTTTCCTTTTGACCGGTTTTGCATGTCAATTAATAGACAGCATTTATAAAGACCTAACATACAAACCATGTGAAGCTGCTTGCTGGGTGCCTGCTGTGAGCTGGCAGGCGGCTGTTACCTGGCACTGCTCGCAGCGAGACACCCACCCAGCAAGGGGTGGCGGCCGAGCTGAGCAGGAGTGGGCGACACTCAGGGACACCAGCATCAGCTGTCCTCCACACACTCTGCCGGGTGGCTGCATGACACATGCTGCACACAGAACTGCTGTGCTCCTTGCAGCGGTCACACTAAAATCCAAATCAGTGTAGGTGCGAGCCCCTGTAGTGGGTTTACGTGGCAAGGTTTTGGTAGCAAGGAACCATAGGGGAGGTTTCTGTGAGAAAGATCTAGAAGCTGCCCCATGTTTGGGAAGGGCCCCATTGTTTTCCAGATCCGAGCCAATAAGCGATGTTGTTTTGCGCCTCTGTGAGAGCATATTTAAGACAGGGAAAAACGCTGCGCCACACAGCAGCCGGGAGACTCAAGGGAGTGAGAGAACAGCCTTGCACCAAGGTCAGTGTAGAGGGAGGGGGAGAGGTGATCCAGGTGCCGGAGCAGAAGTCCCCTGCGGCCTGTGGTGAGGACCATGGTGAAGCAGGATGTCCCCCTGCAGCCCATGGAGTACCACGGTGGAGCAGGGTTCCACGCTGCAGCCCGTGGAGGAGACCACGGTGGAGCAGGTGGCCCTGCACCGACGGAGGCTGCCGCCTGTGGAAGACCCCTGCCGGAGCAGATTCCGGGCCGGACCTGTAGCCCGTGGAGAGGAGCCCACGCAGGAGCAGGTGACCCGGCAGGAGCTGCTGCCCGTAGGGGAGCCAGGTTGGAGCAGTTTGCTCCTGAGGGATGGACCCCGTGGTACGGACCCATATCTGGAGCAGTTCTGAAAGAGCTGCTGCCTGTGGGAAGCCCACACCGGATCAGTTCATCAAGGACTGCATCCCGTGGGTGGGACCCCACAGCACAGGGGACGAGAGTGATCGAGAAGGAGCAGCAGAGAAGAAGTGCTGTAGACTGACCATAACCCCCATTCCCCCGTTCCCCTGCGCCGCTCGGGGGGAGGAGATGGAAGAGGGTGGATGGGGGGAAGGTGCTTTTGGTTTTTTTTTTCCTTTGTTTTCTCACTTCTCTCGCTTGTTAGTTGTAGGCAATAAATCTTACTATCTCCTTATGCCGAGTCTGTTTTGCCCGTTACAATAATTATTGCGTGATTTTCTCGTCCTTATCTCAATCCTTGAGCCCTTTTCACATATTTTCTCCCCATTCCTCTTTGAGGAGGGGGAGTGAGAGAGCGGCTGTGGTGGAGCTCGGCTGCCCACTCGAGCGGAACCACGACAGCCCCCCAGTCTGCCTCTCTCTGACAAGGCCTTAGCAGTCGAGGAAAGGAAGTGGAAACAGATGAGAGAAAAAAGAGCTAGCATTATTTCTAAGTATTTGAGGTTTATGCCAGTTTCAGTCTTTTCAGGAATATATTTTTCTGTTATTTCCATATGGATGATTGCTTATCTGTACCATAACATGAGTCGTTTTCTTTCCAGATTTGTGACCATTTATTCAAGAACAGTTTTATGCATCTTTGCACTGGAATCCGTTCTCACCTGCTCCCCCAAGAGCTTCCCAGCTGAGCAGAGCCTGCACGGTGGGACTGGAGCATCACACACCCATGGGCCAGGCAGTGACAGCACTGAACTGCTCCTGGCCTACTTAAGTCGTAAAACAATTTAGTTTTCTTCAGCATGTTCAGAGAGAAAAATGTCACTGTTGAGGGGTGTTGGTGGGACTGACTTTCACTTTATCGATCACTCTTTCTTCCTTGTTCTTGACACTCTGTTTCCATGTTTTGTCTTGTTTATAGGATGCTTTGCTTTCTCTTTCTACAGCATTGCAGAGAGGAAAATTCTTCACAGATTGTTGCTTTTCCCGGCAGATGTGTCCGTGCACCTCTAACAGCTACATCTGCCTCTGTCAACCTATGGAATTGAGGATGCTTTTCACCATAATCAAGCTGTGTATAATCATAATTATAATCATAATAGAATGATGATGAGAACAATAATAAATATCAAGGAGCTGCTCTTTAATTGAAACTTTTTATTTTGTGTTTAGTTATTTTATAGGAAAGTCTGGGAATTTAATAAAAATAATATAATAAAAAAATAAGTGAAACTAAAATGGTAATGCAATTGCTCCTGACTTGCTATAAAAAGATCAAACGTTAAGGAAATAATTTAAACGCGGCAGAAAAAATGCATACTAGAACATCTGTCAGTGCTTTGAAATGAGGCCCTACTGATTCCAGTGACTCTGTCCCTTCGGCTGCAGGCAGCCCCGTGGCTCCTGCGTGCTGGCAGATGCAGCCAGGCACTCCTCCAGCCCCTCGCCTGCCGCTGGGCACCAGTGGCCCCCGCTGCCTCCAGGCAGGGGTCCTTGCCAGGCCCGGAGCCAGAGGGCCCCGAGAGGAGCAGGGAGCACCCCACCAGCACTGGTGGGGAGCGCCTGTGGGGTGCGTGCGGCTGCCGCTCAGCACCATCACAGGCGGCCGCATCCAGCGCGAGGCCTTGTCTGTGAGCAGGGCCATGGGCACAGCGGGCTCTGCCCCAGGGGGGGTCCTGCCAGAGGAGGCAAGAGGGCAGCTGCACCCACCTGACCTGGGCAGGGAGCTGCACGGGCATGGGCACAGACTCACCGTAGGTATAGCATGCGCTCGAGCACTGGGGAATCTTTGTATTGTTATTTTATTTATAGAACATTTCTAATAAAGCTGGAAGCCTTCAGCAAATTAGATTCATTCGTTCAGCCTTCATGCAAGGTTGAATAACTTAGACAAACCAGAGTCTGTCCAAGGTGATTGCAATAATGGTTTTTGCAAATTGTTTAATTAAAGAACTTCTGAGAAATGTCTTCAAATGGTTTCACTTCCCCTGCCCACAGATACTCTAGTGCTTACCACGTCTGGCTGCACTAATTCTTGGTGGATGCTCGAGTTTTGAGGCCAAGAACAGAGAAGTTTTTGGCTCTAAAGAGCACAAAAAAGACATAAACAGCAAATAACCTTTTTTTTTTTTTTTTTTTTTTTTTTTTTCTTTTTTTTTTTAAGGGAACAAATAATTGGAGTTTAAGTTTGCTTAGTTGTTTGGGTTTTCTTGGTGCATGTTTCTGGTGATCTGAGCTGCTCACCTGCTCTCTCAGGGCTGCCCCGATGAGCACAGACCCAGCCTGGGCCTGGCAAGGATGCTCTGAGCTGCTGCAATGCGAGGGGAATGGTGGTTCTGTCTCAGAGCAGCTGTGGGGTGTTCAAGTTTTAACTTTGCTCCCTGCTCTCATGCAAGCAGGCTGACCTGCAGGCCTGGGCCCCTCACACGGCTGCAACCCCTACACCCAGAGTGGGGGCACGGCTTGGGGGCATGGCCTGGCCACACACTGCTCTGCAAGCCACTCATCAAGGGCTCAGGATAGGGCAGAAATTAAATAATAACACTGTTGTTACACTCTGGGTTGTAATGTCATTACATGTCTGGGATTTGCTTTATCCATTTCTTATCTCTTACTCACTGAGCTTTGAATTCCTACACAGGCATTAATTCCTGGGAGGCAGCACAAGGCTATGTCTCAGGTGAACTAACCGGGGGCAAAATGAGCAAACACTGACCCAGAGCTCCACTGGGTGAAGCACAAAGTCAGTGCTCCCCTGGTGCCCAGCCCCACGGGACAGCAGCCGCATGCCCCCACATCCCGCCAGCCTACTGGGCTGCACTCTCCTGCTGCCGATGGCTAATGGTGTAAATCGATTTTGAGAAAAAGCAACAAGGATTGGCCTTTAGCATAAGCTGCAAGTAATCTTTTCCTGCTAGCTTGTGAATAATGGACATAAATTTTGGTCTGGCAAGGAAAATACAAAAATGTACACATTCCCGTTAAGCAATTATTGGATGCTTTGTGAAAGAAAATCTTTCCTCCCATTTTGAACTCCTGATAAGAATTTCATCAGAGGTAAGTAGCTTTGGAACAGACATTCTCACAAGCTTGTTTTCTGGCTTTATCTGTTTGCATCTAGGGTTTATGATCTGCCCTTCCAGTAGTATTCCCATCTTGTTCAATGGCTTTTAGCCAAGTTGATTAATAATTTCTGTTAACTTCCTTTAAGCCTGAACATTTTTAGCTCCTTTGAATCCCTTGTTGCTTCTTATTAAGACAGTAGCTACTACTGGTGAAAGATGACTGATTGCAATAGCTGTAAGCAGACCCCATGTTGATTAACAAGCCACTTGAAAATAATATGCTCTTTAGCCATTGGAATTATTAATAGTAGCTTTGCTTTCCTTTCTCAGAGCATTTAACACTCTAGGATTTAAAGATTTAGCCAATCAAGAGAATGAAGCTTTTAGCTCATAGTGGACTTCAAACTCCATCTCTCTATCTGGAATGGAGCTATATGCTCATTTTCTTTTCAAGACCCCATAGTGTTTGGTATTTCAGTAGAAACTTAATAGCTAAAAATACTTTTTTTCTGACTACCTATAGTGAGACTAACTGCTAAGAGGAGAAGTTATGCAGCTGGTAACTAAGTGGATGGACCACGTTCAAAATCACTGACCTGGAAGATTCTGCAATGCCTTTGATAGTCCCCATAGCAGCCCTCCTATTCACCATGCTGAAATCCAAGGGAAGACTTTTTCTTGGCCGTTGCTCCTTTCCAGGGTTAATGGAACCTCTCTCTGTGTTTGGATTTCCATGTGCAAATCCTGTTTCAATATACAGATATCACATGGGAGAACAATATGGATTTCAACAAGAGATTTTTCTTTCCATCTCCACTGAATAAAATCTTGCTTTATATTTATGCCAGTAGTAAGTTTTTTGCTACACTGAAAACTGATAGAAATTTTGCATACATTATGCTCAAATTATCCTACACCTCATTTAAAGCATGCAAAGTGGAGCTGATATACTGTAGTATGGCAGAATTGTTGCTGCTTCCTAGACCTCTGACAGTACTGCAAACAATATTAATGTCACACTGAGCATCGCCTGTGCGAGCCTGGTCAGAGAGACAGCAGGCATTTCTAAATTAAGTTTTCATTCTGCCTGAGTTCGATGGGTCCTTTACCTTATAAGATCAGGTATTATAAATTAATATTTCTGCTTTGTTTGTGAATTAATGGACAACTGGTTTAGGGTAGGATTTTGTAGCAGTCCCTGGGTGATCTGTGTACTCCCACTGGGAACAATCGCTATGCAGACAGCTCAGTGCTGTCAAACAACACAACGCAGCAGCTCACATATAGGATATTCTCTCTCTCTCTCTCTCCTTTTTTCTGTTTGTGCTCTAAAACCTCCACTGTGCATTGTATTACAGGGTAAGGGGTAAGGCTGTATTTCAACCTGTCTTGGAGAAGGTGAGTTAGTGGTTGGTGGTAAGAAGAAATTTCCCTGACTGGCAGCCCATCAATCCCTGATGTCCACCCTGTTCAACTACTGAAGCCAGTTCACGTGTGAGGTGAAAACAAGTGCCCCTGTCACAGGCATGGTCTTGCAGTACTGGACAATGTCCACATAGAAAAGTTTGTTCAGGTCAGATTGGACTACTCCTGTGCTATTAAACTGACCCAGGTCCAGCCTGGCATATTTACAGCGATTAAACAAATGGTTGTTCACCCCAGTCTTTAAAAGAATTTCACCACATTCTGGCACTGTGGCCCTTATCAGACAACTCAGTAAGTGAAAACAGTGCAGTAATATTTGATTTTTTTTTCCCTACTGATTACTGGGAAAATTATTATATACTTAAAATACCAGTATTTGAATTGCATTTATCCATGGAGTCTTTATGCATCTTTGTGAAAATTTAGCAGTAAAATTTTGTCTGTCTGGGATTTAATAATTACAGATACAACAATAAATGTTCACATAAAAAAGATGACTATGTTTCATGTACTAAAATAAAGAGAGTGAGAAAAAAACAGAAAAATATCTTCCCCTCCAAGACTTGCCAACAGCAGATATGTTGTCAGGAGGGGGAACCTGAGAAAGAAGAACAGATTCTGCACTAGGTTGGCTTCAGCTGTGCACAGATCAGCTGTTCTCAAAGCTCTGTCTTGCAAGAAGGGAATCTGTTCTCATCTCACTTCTACCCACTGAAGGAAGCCCCAAAGCATCAGCCTTTTATCTGACAATCTTATCTTGTGCTACCTGGAAGCAGTAATTTGAGAAAACACACAAAATCTCTCTCTCCTCCTCCCTCCCTCCCCCCCACCTCAAAAAAAAAAAAAAAATTAAAAAAAGCTCACTGTTTAAAATATTCCCTGATTAAGGTATCTGTGTGCACCGATGATTTGATTTGGAGCACAGACTGCTACAAATGGGTTCAATTCCTGGGAAAGGGATTAGAGGCTCAGGAGGTTTAGACTCCAGTCTTTCCTCCAGCTCAGTCTCACTGCTCTCTTTCTGCTTCATTCTTTTATACACCAAGATCCAGCTGTCCTTTGGTAAGAGTGCTCTCTCGGTTAGTTCTTCCTCGAGTGCCTAACCCTGCTATGCTCCATTGTATTAAGAGTGACTGAGATTGCTTTGTCTTCCATCACAAACACAGCTGGTACATCATTTGTAAAAACCTGTGATTTATCTTTCCCCATTTCTACCATTTTGTGTAATGCATGAGATGAGCACAAATGCTCTGTGTTAGAGATGTTAACAAGCTTCCAAATTCTGTGCTACTTCAGTGCTGGATAAATATGGAGTAATTACTGTAATCCTTACATGGAAAATTAAAGCAACATAAATGCAACCAAAACTCAAAAAGCTGGGGTTTACAACTTCAATCTATTTACAAGCAAACACTCTTCAAAACGTTTTAAAGGAAATAATGATGATGTGCACACTCCACATAGTCATCATGAAAAGGAAATTGTACAACAAACCATTCATCAGAAATCACTGTGAGTAAATGATGACTCCCTTCAGGAAAATCAGAAACATACTGAGTTACAGTCACTGTCTAGAAATGAGGAATAAAACAATCTGAAATGAAGCAAGCTGAGGGATGACTAGTGGAAGTATTAAAACATTACAGTTACAAGCTACCCACAAGTGAAAGCATCCCAATTCCATTAAAAACTTCTAGCTGGAGGTCTGGGAGCAAGTTTCCTTAACTAAAGTCTTATATCAAGGCTGGTGCTTTCCAGCTGATGTGGGCAGCTACCAGTTTGTGAATGTGACTTGACACTTAACACAAGGTATTAGAGTAACTTAGAAGAAAAGGATAGTTAAAGACACGGATTTAACATGCAGCAGGTGTTTACTGAAGATAGGTCATACCAACAAAGCTGAGAGCTGATTTTCTGGGCAAAGGAAGTTCCCAGAACCCCCCCTACACAGAATCTGATATACTGTCATATAGGAAACTAATCTGTGTTGCTCTAGAAGACAGGCATTATCAGAGAAAGAGGATTTAGTGGGAGCATTATGAGGAGGAATAACGGACCATAGAATACTTTCTTTTACATTTTCATAAATTATATTAGTAAATATTTTTGCTGTGCTAATTAAATATTTCAATAGCAAAAACTTCTGAGATATATGCAGTACAGAGAAGGCTTGGCATAATCTCAAAGATGGCCCTTTAGTACTGAAGTTATCAGCATGATGCCTCAGGTTATACGCAAATATAAAAACGGCAAATCATAAATTTACACAGAAAGAGAGCTGTGGAAGAAAGTGATTCCCATCCTTTGACTGAGGGTGGCCAGCCTGGAGGTTTGCTCCCACTTCAAAGCTGGGCCAGGTTGCTCAGGGCCCTGTCCAGTCCAACTCTGACTGTCTGTAGGGATGGATATCCCACAGCCTCTCTGGGGCCCTAGTTCAGCATCTGACCATCCTCACTGTCAACAGTGTTTCTTAATGCCTAGTCAAAATAAGCCTTGTTTCAGCTGTGTCCTCTTCCCCTTCTATGCCTTTCTGTGACCCTCCTACAAAGGTCTGCATCCCAGAGGGCAGCTGGAGTGAGCAGTGAAACGTCCCTTCTTCCCCTGTCACCCAGCTGTCACTACTCATTCCCACAGTGTTGCTTCCCACACAGCATCTGTCATGCCTCAGTTTCTCAGTGCTTGAAAATATGAGTTTTTTGAAAATATTTATGGGTACACATGTTGAAAATATGTACCATCACTAAGTTAGTAGAGCTCCAGTTAAGGCTTTTGTCCATTTCTGTAGTACACAGAGTATATAAAATTATAAAGGACAGTTCACAATTGTTCTAATAGCTTTTGGGTAGTCCATCTTTATATCTATCACACACCATAAAGATCTCACTGGATGCTTCACAGATCTTCACAGACATT
The DNA here is from genome assembly GCF_964035555.1 of Netta rufina. NCBI lineage: Eukaryota > Metazoa > Chordata > Aves > Anseriformes > Anatidae > Netta > Netta rufina. The sequence continues at coordinate 65,136,698 of NC_140128.1, read as the reverse complement.
GTTTCACATCATGTGTACATTACTTTCTTCGTCAGAAAAGATTACTTCTTTTAGTTTCAATTAGTATACTAGGTGTCTATGTATAATAAAAAGGATTCAGTGAAACTTCAATGTATTTTGCTGTGAAATTTTCTGTAGCTTTTCACAGAAACACAGTTTCATGGCTCTCTCTATGTTTTTGTTTGTTTGTTTGTTTTTGTTTTCTTTTTTCTTTTCTCTCTCTCTCTTTTTTTTTTTTTTCCCTTTCCTTCAACAATCACTTGGAGCTGGTAGTAGGTTTCTGCTGAGAACCATATTGTGATACAATGCAGTGTGACAGCCACAATTTGGCACAACACAAGACTGAAGAAACTGCAAGGAGTATTTCCCTTAAACTGTGGTTTCAAGAACATATCAATTACCTCAGCAAAGCTGCTGCTCAGAAATTAAACAGCCTTGATTATCCCTGAGTAAATTTCAGATCAGAGGAGCTCATACCGGGGCTTGCTCAGAGTTAGCAGAATATCTTTATTTCAGAGCACATGTACAGGAGGGAGATAACAGCCCTACCCATGTTGAAAAGGAACTCTTATTACAGCCAAGATGCTATGTGAAAATTCTTAGTCATGGACAAAACAATAAAACAAAATAAGTGCTCTTTATGTTTCTTTCTTTCTCATGGCGGCCTGCAACTCCCTCACGAGGAGAGCGGAGGGGCAGGCGCTGAGCTCTGCTCTCTGGGGACAGCAACAGGACCCGAGGGAACGGCATGGAGCTGGGACAGGGGAGGGTCAGGCTGGGCGTTAGGGACAAGTTCTGCACCCAGAGGTGGTCGGGCACTGGGACAGGCTGCCCAGGGCTGTGGTCACTGCACCGAGCTTGACGGAGGTCAAGGAGCATTTGGACATCGCTCTCAGGTGCAGGGTCTGATTTTTGGGTGGTGCTGTGTGGATCCAGGAGTCAGACTCCATGACCCTCATGGGTCCCAACTCAGAATATTCTATGGTTCTATGATTCTCTTTTATCATTTCATTCCATCACTTCTGTCTCACAACTTCTGAATACAAAAATGGATTCTAAGGAAAAGTATAAGCCACTGAGCAAACAATACTGTTATTCAGTGTTAGCAGTGACTCAGAAAAATATGTTGTCTTTTGAACATTACCAGTAGTAGCAAGAAACCAAAAGTACAACTGGCTGCTGGCACAGTGGCAGGCGGTCAGTCACAGATGCACAAAGCACCCATTGGGACCCCACATGCGCTGAAGGCAGTCTGCCCGTCAGGCATCCCCCACCACTCCCGATGACATCTTTCCAGGGCAGACCTTTGTCACAGCACTGTGGACTGCAGAATCATCCCCATTCTTCTGCTCTTCCTGTGCCCCCATGTCCTGCATGGATGGACTTCACTCTGTTCTTCAAAAACTGCTTTACCTGGAAACTCAGCACCTAGAAAATAACTAAAGCTCTGGGTGGAGAAGCCACCTAGTACTCCTTTTTTTGTTCTTTGGTGTCAGCTTTTGAATGTAAGGATTTTCACTCAGCCAAAAGAATTGATACACATTGTAGAATAATAGACTGTGCAGTTTATCTCCCAAACAGAAGGTTGTGTTGAGTTATGGAAGCATAAAAAATATATATCTGAAAACAGGAAAGGGGCTCACATAAAGGAAATAATGATCGTATCTTAAGGGTGCACTTGCCAGCTGGTAGAGCTATAACATTGATAATGAAAACTCTACATATGAGTTAATTTTGCTTGCTGCTGTTCAGCATAATTTAAGGCTGAAAAGGCACTGGGAAGTTAGCCATTTAAAAATATTCCATGTCAAATAAAACAGTCCTCTTTGGAATTACAGCTGTTGTACAACAGTACTATGTGCAGGACAAGGGCTGCAGCTGACAGCCGGTGCTGCTGCTGCCATGCCTTGGAGCCTCCTCCTGCTGCTGCACTGCGACCGTGCGGGCTGGTCCTGGGGCTGCCTCTGCGCATCTTGGCCGCTCGCTTGTTTGGCTTTGCTCACAATGTAACCAGAACATGTTAAATCAGGAAGAAATGTTTCATAGTGTGCCATGTTCTGGATGATCTCATTACTTCAACCTCCTTCATGACCACAATAAGCAATAGATCCAGACCACATCAAGTTTCAAGTCAGTGTGGGAACAGCTTTGTGCCTTTTTGTCCATCTCAGGTATTGTTTGGTTTGCCTGTTTTTACCCCATGACCACTTTGTGCCATGGCTGGTTGAGGTGAAGCTGAGCTCCCATCCCGCTCACCCCTGGCAGCCCATTGCCCCGGCACGGCGCGCTGATGCTGCAGCCCCCAGACAGGCACCTGCAGGTGGGCGCTGCTGGCGGGGCTGAGCCAGGCGCACTCGATGGCCACGTGGGCTGGGGACAGGTCTCACTGCCGCGGGAAGGGATGGGGTCTTTGCCTGTCCCCGTGCTGCGGGCACCACCGCTTCATGAAGGGCGGTGATGACAGAAGCTGACCGCAGTGTAATAAATAGTTACAGTCTTGGTGAAACCGACAGCAGATTTCTGTGTGATGGAGCTGTGCTGGTGAATTCACTTCATGTGACATAACTGGTGATATCCTATAAATCCTAATAAGCAATATTAAACAGCCATGCATAATTCTATACCTAAATTCTTCATTAAGGTTAACTATATATTTTAACTAGATAACTGTTCAACTTACTTATAACGTGCGTAGCTGTTGGGTGAGCGTGGGCACATGCCTTCTGCTCTCTGCATCTTAGCACTCTCGCAGGAATCATATTTAGCCACAGACCCTGTCACATATCCAGTTAGTGCTGAATTAGTATGATGACAAGACACAAAGGGAAAGTAATTTAAGTAATAAGGAAACAGTGTAAGAAAATGTGAAGAAATAAACTCTGTAATGGGGAGAAGTATTTACAATAATCTGTTCTAAAGGATATGAAACCAAAAAAAAAAAAAATCACCATCAGCAGAACACATGTTATTTTACAAGTCAACCACTTCAACTGCACAAACTGTTATAATGTTTGAAAGAAGTTGCAAATCCTTGAGAGAAATGGGTTTACTGAGATTATGACATACATTAAATAGTTGACAAGACTGCCTAATTGTGTTGTATTTATAACACGGATTCCATGTCATTCTGTAATTAATTTCATGGCAAGTGTGATGTATGCTTGCCTAACATAAAGAGCTAATGTGCAGATGTACACTGTTCATAACATTACCATTAATTCCCCCACTGTTGACAGTCAGTTCATGGAACTAAGTTGCCAAATCCCAGCAGGACTCTGCTATGCAGAGTTTGGTCTTTTATTATATATGAATATCCTGTGCTGAAGTGCTGTGCTTCTGAAAAGCAGAAAACAAAACTCTCGTGAATTGAATAGTATCATTTACTTTACAGCTAATTGCACGTGGTTTTGTTCTGTTCTGGTTTAAGCAACATCCATTGAAAACTTTTAATAGGAAAAACCAAACAAACAAACAAAAAAACAAAACAACATATTTACCCCATTGCAGTCAGTAGGCCTGTGAAATGGACACCTAACTCAACCAAGTTAAGACTCGGTGACTTGTATTTTGTGCATTTTGATGGGGTACCGGCTGTTGGTTTAGTACAGAAATTGTTATTTTGAAGGTCATGCACAGAAGACAGAGGAGGACCAAGGGCTCTGCAGTGCACAGCACCAAGCAGCAGATCTCCTGCTGGCCAAGTGAGAATCCCCACCACTGGAAGTGAGACCTGGGGCCATGCCTGAGCAGGTCACCTGCCAGAGCTGATCTGCTCTATTGTTGGTCACTTCAGAAAAAGCAGTGGCTGAGAAGAGCTAATGTAATGGGCTTCAGGCATTTAGGAATCTGCTGCAGAGAAGAAGAGAGGCCCTGTTTCTCAAAGCCCCTGTGGAAATAGCAACAAGCAACAGTCTCATGCACACAGTGAAGATTCACACTGGAAGTCAGAAAGGGCTCTCTGACAAGAAGGAAGAGTGACTGCAGAAAAAGGCCCTGAACTTCCAGCAGAGTTCCTGAAGAAACAACCAGGCAGCTCTCAGGAACCCCATAAGCACTTCTGCTCTTGGTCTGAGAGAGGTAATAACCAAGGAGACCACTCACAATCTCCCTGTGCTCGGTTTTCAATAGTTCCAAATTTCTGACTCAACACATCACTGTTGGCAGACAAAAATTGAGTTTCAGCAATAGACTTCCAACCACCTCTACTTTTTGAAATTGCAAGTAAGGGGAATTTGAGGGAGTATGGGCTGAAGTTACACCAGGGGAGGTTTAGGTTGGATATTAGGAAAAACTTATCTACCGAAAGGGTTGTTAGGCATTGGGATGGGCTGCCCAGGGAAGTGGTTGAATCCCCATCCCTGGAGGTCTTTAAAAGATGTTTAGATGTAGAGCTTAGTGCTATGGCTTAGTGGAGGACTTGTTAGTGTCAGGACAGAGGTTGGACTAGGTAATCTTGGAGGTCTCTTCCAACCTAGATGATTCTATGATTCTGTGAAGTAAATGACTAAACTGAATATGTCATTATCAACCTGAGAAATAAAACTGGACAAGAGCCTGAACTGTGCACTCACAACTGAATACTTAAAACAATGTGGACCTAGACTTGCGCGAACAACTGAGCTGAATATAGAAGCAGGTCTGAAAAAGATATTCTTGGCATTTGCCTGGGAGCTCTCTTTTCCAGAGCTGCAAACACTGGATTTACTGAGAATCAGCGCTGTCCGCACCACATTCACAAATATAAGATTCATCTGCATTTAGTTCACAACTGTAATGAAACCAGGGTGTGCTCAGCTTTGCTGTGAAAGGACTCATGCTGACAGCAGAGCAGCAGAGCGGACAGTGGCAGCTGAAGGCACCTGGGCTCAGACCCTGGAGGAGCAGCGCCAGCACCAGGCTCCATTCGCCTGCTGTTCTCCACTCTGCCCCTGCAGCCTGCTGCCTGGGGCAGGCAAGAGGGGCTCCCTGCACAAGAGTTCTTCCACCATCTGTTTCTTACCATCCCAGTGGAAATGCATCCACATTGTGCTGCTCCTGGCACTGAAAGCTGTCTCCACTCAAACCAGGAAGGTTTGGGTGGCTTGTAATGATTTCTCAGTCATCTTGCACCTTGTAGTTAGCAGATCTTGATTGGTAATCAGGGATACCCAAATAGATAATGCCAAGGACCTCTTTGGTGTTTCTCCTTGCTGGATCCATGTGTCTGTCATGCCCAGCAGTTCCTGGCATCACCAAGGACATGGAGACACTGGGCATGTTCACAAGGATGACACACATCACCCAAACTGCTCTGCAGGCATCACACGGTTCTGTGGTCCTCGGAAGGAGGATGGTCTCTGCTGGCTCTTGTCATTTATTTCTCAGTTTGCCTCAAGTGAGACAAAGGACAGCAAATAAATTCTGCAGGCAGTAATCAGGAACGGTCTATTAATATGCCTAATTTCCACTGACCTCTAAATAATTTTTGTCTTCTCTAAAGATGCAGATCTTATTTCACGTTTTTAAATCAAGTGTTCTTTTCTATGAAGACTTAGTGAAAGTCTGCAATTTTTTGCCAGAAATACTTTCCTAAGCAAACCAATGATGATGCATTTCCACCTGTTTTCCAATCACTTTGCAACACGGTGTAGTAGACACCTCCCAGTGACACACTTCCCTTGTGAGACAGAAATGCAATGAGAAATGTCATTAAGTGTCCTTATGTTGTTATGAACTGTGAGGTCTGGAGACTGTCACTTGGAAGCATTTCTGATCAGGAGTGAGACACCAAGGAAGGCTCTCATTTTGAAGGGCTTTTATCTAGTTGCAGCAGGTTCACAGTTTCTTTGATGATGAAAAAATACTTGAAGAAAGTGTAAGATAGATGTCAATACGACTGATTCTAAAATTATTCCAAACATGAAAAGTATTTTATATTTTTATTTTTTTTAAAGACAAGAGGTACTGGGAAATGGACAGTAGTTCTTTTGACTGAGTTTAAACTTGTGCTCATCTGTGGCTGAGGTTCCTTCTGATTGAAACTCTAAATTAACAGTTAATGTTTAGTTCTGGTAATATATATATATATTTTTAGATAATAAAATTGTTCAAACCATTCATAGTGCAAATCAAGTTCAACTCCCTGAGAAGCCTCCTGTGCAAAGTCATGTGTGGAGGAATACTAAAGGTTTGCTTTTCCAGGCAGAATGTACTGCATAAAGCAACCTAAAAAGCATCCCACACCTGTGAGATCATGCAAGTAATCTCAGCCTCCTACGGAAAATGCACAATAAGGGCAGGAGACGGTTTGACCCTTGCACATTTGGAAATGGGAAAGGATTCACTGAGCGTTTCCTCCAGAGAGAAGAGTGCCATTGTTCCTTTAGAGACCTATTTTATTTCTGAATTACTGCACCTTAGGAAGTGACCCAGTATTTGCTTTAAGATATCAAAAATATATTCTCTTTTCAGTGCTGTGTGAAATTTCAAGTTTTCCTTCTCACATTTACCCTGTGTAAAGCTGGTATTAGCTACTGTCTGCCAATGCTATTTTAACATGTTTCAAAGATAATAGAGGTTTTTCCCTGGAACATTGAATCCTCATGTTCACTATTTCTGGCAGAGTATTCAAGAATATGATTTCATTTTGCTTTCTTAAAAAAGCTAAGCAAGAATATATAGATATGTGCATAGCCTAAATTGAACTGGTCTACACTTTCTCTGCACTTCTCAATACTTTTTTTTTTTTTTTTTTTTAAATCAGGTTTGAGAACTAACTATGGGTGAGAGGTGGCAATGCTGCTGATTTTCTGTCATGTTAACATTCTGCTCATCAGAACCGGCAAAGAAACAGCAGCAACTCTCAGGCTCCTCCTGCTCTCCCATCTGTGGTGTCAGTTTAGCCCCCTGCCCATGCCAAGCCAGCTGAGCATGGAACCAGCCAAAGACCAGCAGTTTTTTGTGGCACTGGGGGATCCACAGCAGCATAGGACAGAAGCTGAGAAACAGATCAGAGGAAAGCTCTGTGCTGTCCCACCAGGGATGGCACTGGGCATTGCCTGGGCAGGGTGCAGATGGGCATGGAGTGAAGCAGGACCAGTCTTAAGAAGTTCCTGCTAGGAGGGAGACCAGACTGTGAGGGAGACAACCAGAGACTTGCAAGGAGAGGATGATAAAATCAGGCTTGAATTATTCCTTCTCCTAATCACAGGGATGTGTACACGCACACACACTATTTGTCTAATTCTGGTGTTTTTATGCTGAAGAAGAAAACCACTTCTCTGAAGATGAAGATTTCATCCCTCAGCTGCTGGAGGCTGAGAAAGCACATCAGGAAACACAACTACATGCTCAACTCACTCTTCCCCTGACATCAGCTCTTACCCGTGGTCAGGGACAGGACACTGCCTGAGACAGACAGAAGACAGTACTGGGAACTGGGAAGGTGACGTATTTGTGCCCAGATCTTGGAAAACACTGTGTAATGATCACTTTTAGGTAGCACTCCTGTTATTAGTAGGATTTGCTCTGCGCGTGTCATCTCTCTATGAGTATCCCAGTTAATGCAAGCATAGATGAGGGTACTCGTAGGAAGCAGGGAGTTTGAAATTAATATTGCAGAGTATTTTTGAGAAACAAAGATTCTGAATTCATAATCTTGAATATTTGTATCTGGAAAAAGGCTCTGAAATACCTTTGGCACTTGATCTAAACCAAATTGAAGATGGTACATATTGCTTTCATAAAGGCACAAAGAGAAAGAATAGAAATAGGGCTCGTCTACTCCAAAAAAGTCAGATTTTGTAACTGCATATGTTGTTCAAGACAAAGAAGTTATCTAGCAAGAAAAGAATGTTAGCAATGTTTAAGGAAACTGACCTTATAACAGGAAATTTGAGAGCAAGGAATAATATGGAGGTAAATTCATGCAATATAAAGTTCTACATCAGAATTAGTCATTAAAAATTCTCCCATTGTTATACAAATATACATTAAGTAGTGATAGAAAAGCAACTTTGGACACATTATTTCTGTAAGCTTTTTGTGCATTATCCCTGCATTGTCCTGAGAAGATTGTCACCAGACTGGCTTGCTTATTTCCTTTGCTCTTTATTGTCTCTGGAATAGATGTAACCCTGATTGAAGACCTGGGCCACTCTCTCCTTAACTTAAAGCAAATGAAGAATAGAAAAAATTTTTTCCTTCCATGCTATTGGCTCTTATGCAGCACTTTGAACACAGTTTCACAGAGAAAGATAAAGTATTGCATCAGACAAATGTTTCTTGGAGCCGTCCTTGGCCTACATTGTCTGTCGTTGAGTGAGCTACATATTCATCATTCACCGTGCACGGAGCCAGTGGGTTTCCTGGTATTTTGCAAGTGCATGGGGAGACGTTGTCCCTGACCTGAGTTCATAATCTATCGGAAGGCAAAATAACAAAGATTCTTGTGGCGCTCAGGGTACAGGTTTGAATTAAGATGAGTAAGGGAGCATTACACACATCACTTTGGAAAATGTTTTCCTGTCAATGTCTGTTTAGAGGGAGGATGTGAAAATTTGCTTTCACCAGATCTGAGAACAAGAGGAAGTATTAAAATAATTTTTCTGCAGATGAAAATGGTTTTACAGTGATTTGCAAATGTGGCATAATTAATCCCGAAAACGAGTCTGGAGGTACAATATGTCCAATCTGGCAAATTATGGGAATCAGCTCTGAACTGAATTGTAATTCTTGCCTCCTCACAGTGTTTGGGGTCATACTGGTGTTCTGACCTTGTTGGGGGAAGGCTTACTGAAACATATACCTCAGACTTAGTCTCTGATCTCACTAATCAGGAGCTTTTGATAGTGGGGTGGAACTGTCTGCCATCTGATCATATTGTTGTATCATTGGCAAGGCTACAGGCAACAGACGAGACCAAAAGAATTCAGGCAGATGAACACTTTGACCCAAAACCTTTCTCTCTACGAAGCGGGAGACCATCAGGCCAAGCTGGGAGCCCTGCTGTGCCTGCCAGAGACGTCCCACTTCCTGCACCTTCATGCAGAACAACCAGTAACCAGAACACGTTGCAAGACCTCACGATCTCCCCTAGAAGGCTCGTTTTGTTGTCACCAATTAGCCAGTGGTGATGGGAAGCCAGGCTTGGCTCCCACCCCCATTATGGGGGATGGCAGTGCTGCCCACAGGGTGCCTGGGCTGGGCAGCGTGGCTGGAGAGGCCTCGCCATGGCTCCTTGGGGAGGAGCACAGGTTCTGATTCTGCACCAAAGTCAGATAATTTGGGTGGCCTCCTGCCCCTCCTTCCTGGAAATGTATTTGAAAAAAATGTATATGAAAAAAAATGTATTTGAAAAAAATGACAGCATGTGTTTTCTCATTTGCTGGAGTCAATAACCCAGTGAACATGACGCACAAATTAATCACACGCCATTGAAGAGAGATGATGGGAATCGCCCTGAGAAAAGGCAGCATTCAGCAGCACGGTGTAAGGGATCAATATGTCTCTCTCATAAAAAGTAATAAAAGCATATGAAAGATGACAGGTTAGACACAAGAAAGCAAAGAATGCAGTTTCAAAGCCAGACAAATAGTATTTGACCCAAACCTTCCAATTAACATCATGCCAAGAGAGTTCTAAAGGGAAATTAAGTCTGTGCTTGAGAAGGCATGGCTGAGGACCTGACCTGTGGAGAAGATATTAGAGAGACAGCAGCAATATTTTTAGCAGTGTAGAGAGAAGAGAAAACAGAACATGCAGCTGGAATGTATGCTGAGGGCTGGCCAAGCTTTGGGTATGTCCTGCAGAGCAGTCGCACCACCCAGAGCTATGGGTCTCCAAAGATGAGGAGGTCTTGGTTTATCTCTGCTGCCCAACACAGCTTTGGGGCACATTTAAAGCATGGGCTCTCAGGGTGTTATGAGTTGTCTTCACTTTCTTGCTATGAGACTCCAATACATTTGACTTCAGACAGGAAATCCAAATGAATTAGTATTCAAGGTTAATGATTTATTTCAAAAGAGTTTCTTTATTAGTAATCAAGAAACCAAATGAGGACAATGGATTAAGAGTGGAAGTGGTGAAATGGTTCTCCTAATTAAGTAAGGTGATGCCTCAGGGGGCTTCAGGGAGTAGGAGAACTGAGCCCAGCTTCTCTTTCCTGATCATCTCTGGCATATTTGACTGGGTGAAATGTCCATTCACAAAACTGAGTATATTTTTGGTGATACTAATATCTGTCCAAGAAAAGATATTTCCTTGGCCAGTTGCCTTATGTCTTGCACTGAGGCAAACACAGAAAATCTGTCACATGCCCTTTGAGATGAGAAGGGACATGTTTCCTTGGCAAACCTCCCCACTGTGTTTGTGCAGCTGCCCTCAGCATGACGGGCTGCATCACATTGAACTGTGGTGCACAAAGCCCAGCTGCAGAAGCTGCCCCTGCCCTCCCAGCTGAGGTTCACACTACTTCCCTTCTCCTGCAGCTCTCTCCTTTTCCTCTGTGGCAGGGAAAGGGAAATCTCTCATGTTCTCTCTTCCCACCTTCCACCTGCTCAGTCATACCTGCTCATGCCCTCTCTGATCTCCCATTTTGCTTTTGTTGCTCTTTTGCCATCCCCCTTTGCTCCTCACACTTGTTTTTTGTTTGTTTGTTTGTTTGTTTTTCCCCCACAAAAATAACATGCTTATAACATGCTTTAATCCCTCTCATTCTAAAAATAATCCCATCCCCGATCCCATTTACCTTTCTGGCAATAATTCATCCTTCCTTCATCTGGAAACTAATTTACCAGGCTATACTGACTACCTTTCAGCCATTGCATACTAGACAATTACCAAATGCTTGAAGAATTTTCCCCCACCCATTCCCCATTAGTTCAATTCCCCTAAAAGAGAGCAACATGGAGAGGGATGGAGTCCTCTCACAAAAGCGCCAGCTGAGTGATCAGTCTGCCAGCATGTAGGAATGGACAAGCTGTTGACTCCCTGCTGGCCCACCCCTCTGCTGTATTTGTTAAAAAGTAATAATCAAGCTCAGCACTGTTTATACCATTAGTTATTTCCATCTCCTCCTCACTGTCTTCTATACCCAGCCCTGTACTCCATTTGTACAGATGTCTGCATGTGTCTAGATCAAGCTAATGTAGTGAATTTTCATCTTGCAATTGGCTACCAGAGCACATTGCTTCCTGTTTGCCCTAAAGTCTCCATTCTGTTTTATCTGCATGCTTTGATGTTTCATAACTTTCACACCTATGCTAAAAAGGGCCTAAATACTTGGGTGTTAACTCACATCAGCCACACTCAACTGAAACAGGTCACACTGAAACCTCTAAAAACAAAACAAAACAAAAAAGCAACCAAAAAAAACTCCTCTCAGGTGAATTTGAGCTCCGTCTGCTACACACCTTCAGTTACACTGATTGTGAAACTAAAAGCCAAATGAATAGATTAAGCTTTTATTAATATTATTATTTTATTTAAGTATAAATAAGAAAGACATGTACCATTCATTGTTTGCAACATTGCTAACACCTTCTATGTCTGATTTCAATTAGACGTGTTATTCCAAAATGAATCTGATGAAACCAGCAGTTACAAGGGAAAAATCAAGCTCATATGTCAGTTTCCTGAGTCAGAGGAAAAATTGTTCTGCTAAGAAGAAAAAGAATTAGCAAGAGCCTCCTATCATTTGCTTATTTAAGCATTTACTGACTCTCAGAAGTGTTTAGCAGTTTAATCCAATACTCTAACAGGAGACTGAGGGCCATTTCCCTCATCCCTTCCAGTTTCAGCCTCCATCTGCTCCTCACGCCTTCAAGAGCCCTTTGCACTGGGCAAAACCCATCTCTGTTAAACTGCTCCAGGTGCTTCAGGCAAGAACTGAGAAAATTGGGGATTCCTGCTTTTTGGATGAAGTAGAGGAGAAATCCCAGTGGAACTTTTGGGTGGACTTGACAACAACCAGACCTGGCAGCAAGAAATTTCTCCTGCAAAAGCTTCAGTTTACTACAGTCTGGTGAGTCACATCAGATTCAGAGAACGAGGAATTTCCCAAGTGTATGTCTGACATCTTCAGTAGAATGGAGGGATGATATCAATATATATATATATTTTTTGCCAGATATGCAAATTATTTCTGAAGCTCTAAATTGCTGCTGCGTGTGGACAATCACTAAAATTTTCACTCTTAAACCAGCTGTTGTGAATAACTTCCTTGCTGAGCCATATGGCATAATTCTTATTTCCTTTTGTAAATGTGGTGATTTTATATTTATTTATCTATCTATCTATTTATTTATTTATTTAACGCTATTAAGCAACAAAAGGAAAGCTTCATTGCCTTATCTCCCATGTTTTTGTTTCTCTATATGTGCACCTCTATGGAGCAACAGCACAGTTTCAACTAATGTGGGGTCCTATCAGGATACTGGTCCCTTCCAGCTTCACATGAGTGGTGCCAGGAAAGTCAATACTGCTGAGCGATATGCGTTGTGGTGGTACGGGGCACTGGCTAAATCTTTCTCTTCTTACACCCATTAATTAAGCTAATGCCATGTCTGAAGATACAATGTGTAGTGTTTAAAGAAACCTTAAGAGAAAACTAAACTATGTTAGGCCCTTGGCATGAAAGGGTGTGCATCCAAAGAATGTTCCTAACAAAGCAAAATTTCTAAAACACTACAGTACTGAAGACGTAACAGACCCCCTAGCTATGTTACATACAATGACCATTACTGGAAAAGCAGCAGGAGCAAAGCAAGGTAAGGGAGCCATCCACCCTGTTAGCTGGTGTCAGCAAGGAAGCTGATTTGTGTGTGAATAAGAAATACAGGCTGTTTCACACAGACAGGAGCACTGGTAAGCCAAACATCTGGGGTGCTTTTACCTTCGGTGATGGTAAAAACAAATAACATGGTTCACCAAGGAATGGCAGGGAACTTACAACCCCGGAGCTTCTCTGGAAGTCTGGTAATTGCCTTTGGTCGCCTGCAGAGACTGCTGGGATCCGTGGAGCTACAGACAGGGTAATCAAATGAGAAAGGCACATCACAGATTTGGGCACACACCCAAACTTTCACAATGTTCCTAGGTAAATTAGAGCAAAAATGCACACTTCTGGGCTAAAGGCTGGTGAACTGTTTTGCACTGAGAATTGCTCTCCCAGAGAGGAGTCCAACTCTTGGAAACAAAGTGTATAATTAAAATGCTTAAACAACCATTACAATAGAGGTGTGAACATGCTCCTATAATTATACAGCTGTTTGTTCATTAAAGAAGAAATTTAATGCAATTATAATATTTACAATTCTGCACATTAAAAAAAAAAAAAAAAAGAGAGAGAGAGAGAAAAATAGAGTTTTAGCAAAAAAAAAGCAGACTGTGCTGTCTCCTCGCCAAATTGACCTTTAGATATCAGGGCTTACAGAAAACTTTTACAAGGGGCAATCTACTCAGCGAGTTACCAGATTTTTCCTTGTTTGAATGATGTAATTCAGAGTTAAGAACAGAGCCGATGACTGAAGGGTCCCTGATAACCTTTAAGATAACAGATTTGTCCCAGCCATACAATTCAAACAAAGACTAGAGGGTAAAGGAGCCTAAGACAGTGTCCTGTGAAAGGGGAACTGGAGACACACCAGCCTGCTGTGTCTGAGCCCTTTTCCAGACCAGCACACAGCTGAGTGCAATGGAGGATGAGTGCTGCTCAAGCTCTCACTCTTTTACCTGCTCCCCAAAGGCTGGCACCCTGAAATCAAAGAACTTTGCTCCTCTCTTCCCATGAAAACATGAGCAGAACAGCCCCCAGGACTGTGCACTACCAGGAGGTTAGACCAAGAGTGCAAAGTACACGTACAGAAAGGCGCATGGACTAGAGCAGACAAAAACGATACAAACTGTGAGTAGCAGAGAATAGAGAGGCACTGCAAGAGTGCTCCCCTCTTGAATGCAGCTGCAATTTTGCTGAAGGCACAGCAGTTGGAGTAGGATAGCCTAGCCACTCGTTCATACAAGATTCGACCTCGCTACAATCTATTTTACAGAGTGTTAAGCTACAAGATTTTGTAGAGGTGGAGTAGGGAAGGGTTTCCACACAGGACAGAGACTATCTGATGTTTATGCTCATCATGGTTATTAGCTCAATTTGAGGATAAGAAACATAACCGTGATCTACTAGTGATGCAGACATCAAATGCTGCTCAGTGTCATCACCAGTGTGAGAACTAAGCAGAGTGACGAGTTGATCCTGCACAGCTGGGAAAATTCCTTCTGTCAGGGAAGGAGAGAAGATAATGAAGACTCAGGCAGGGTTAACATAGCTGATTAGAGGGGTTTAGGTTTAATGCCTAACACCAGTTTTGAAGCAGATGGCTGAACCATGCTGTAATTTACCAAGCTGGCTTAAAGGCAAGAGAGGAAAAGGGGCTTCTTGGGTGCTTCTCCTTCGTTTCGCACAGTGAAAAATAGCCGGACTAGCACTCAATCTTGCTCAGTTTCTTGATATCAGACATCATCTAGGAGGTGCAAATAATGAGAAAGCATGCTTAGATAGAGAGCATATTAAATGTAATTGGCAGAGGTGAAGAGACAGAGAAATGTGACTAAGTCATCAGTACTAGCCACCAGTCCTTTTTTTTAAGGGTGTGGATTGGTATAAACTAAACTATTAGCTAGAAACTGTAGGGCAAAATAAGGAAAAGCTGGGGCAGCTATGGTGTTTAACTTCGTTCTAATAGTAGTTACTAATGGAAAAGTGAAATTAATTGCACAATGAAGGTTGTATTTGACTTAGATGAAGTGGGTGTAACTAAAGTGTCTCTAGTACATCATTCAGACCTGAGCATATAGCAACAGGAAATCAATTAATCTCCACCAACATTTGTTCTTTCTAGTGTGAAATGGTTTTAATTAACTTATTGTGAGTGGTCAGTCACTGCTCACTCTGGAAGAACCTCACAGACTTAATGAAGCACCATTCTTTCTAAATTTGTGTTGGAAAAGTGACAATGACAAATTTTGAAGCTGAATCACTTGGCATATGTGATCAATTAATGGAATACCTTCCTCATCCCAATTATTTAACTCCTGTCTGGTTATTTTTCCCAATTAGGCAGTAATCTTGTGGCTTAGGCTATGAGTCTAGGAGCAAGCATACCATTGTCACTTGACAAAAAGCAATTTGTACACAGGAGAATTGCTTTAGCGGAGGTCATAGCCATCTAATATTCATTTGGTACTTTCTATAGTCATTGAAGAGTTTGAAATGAATAAAAAATATGCAGAGCTCAGGGCAGGTCATTCACTGAAGACAAAATGGGATAGCAGATTGCCCGGTGTTATTCCTCTTAGCTCAATAGAGAAGCTGTGCACTGGGTATGTGATGGGTGTCCCTGTCAGCTGAAAAAAAACCACTTTTTTTTTTTCCAGGCAGAAGCCAGCATATGGAAAGGAAAACTGAAGTGAAGTGCATGGAGTCTCAGTTAAAAAACGACAAACAAACAAAAAACACACACAGAAAAAAAGCAAGTAAACAAACAAAACCAAAAAATTAAAAACCCTGAAATGCCACAGCCATGGGGCCAGGTCTGTTGGACACTATTTGAAGCTTCATACTAACATGAGCAATTGCAGCCATAGACCACCTGGGCAAAGAGCGAAGCTGCTCCTGACTGCACTTGTTTTCTCTGGCATCACTTTTCTCAAGTATTTCCAAATACCACTGAGTTTTGTGGTCTCATACAGATATGACTTCGGTACCTAAATAGAAGACAAGTCCAGCTCTGGCTTGTTGCACCACAGCCCACAACAAAATGGCTGTGGAAGAGACCTGCGGGGAAGTAAGAGAAGGTAAGCTTGTCCTCTTAATTTTGCAATTATAAGATGCCAGTAAAGCCTCAGTGCTCTACTAGGCAATGGAGCTGCCAAACACACCAGAGCTAGCAGCTGCTTGACAGACTTGCCCTGGGACATATGGGCATGACATCAGTAAGTTAGTGAGCAGAGAAGAGGGGATTACTTTGGAACACCTGTTCCACACTAATACCTTTCCATTTTACTAGTACTCATTGCTTTTGGTTGCATCACCTGCAGGAGTTGCCTTGTTTCCACCTGAGCCAAAGCCTCGCCACAGTGAAAAATGATAGGACTCTAATTTAAAACACGTAAACCATTTCACCAAAGCTGGCATAAACAGAGTGATGATGACACACACAGATTAGAAAGAGAGCCCAAGCAGTTGGGTGCCAGGCTGTTCTCTAGCAGGAGTCATGGATATTGTCATTGGTGGGCAGCTCTGTCTGAACCCTCCTGGAGCACTAGGCAGAGATTACTCACAAGTGCTAATTGGAGGCCACAGTTACAACAGCTAAAGCCTGGGGATTCAGAAATTAGGTGGCTTTTCTGAGCGGGAGCTCAGATAATCACCACCATGATGTTGACACTAGGAGTGCCACAGAGCCTCCCCAGCTCAGGGAGAGGCAGGTATGCCTGGAGCTTTTTTGTGCCTTTCTAGTGATACCTCTCTCTCTCCTTCAGAAAAATGTAATAGTCCAAGCCTGAACTGACAAGGTCCTTCAGCCTTATCTTCCATGAGTTATTACTGTTTGGGACGTCTGTGCCAGGAGAACATAATTCTGGATAATTCAGCCCCAAACAGTTAAAAGCTGTTCCCTAGCTCCCAGACGGCCTTCCCTCAAGGTAAGCTGATATTTCCAAGTGTTTATGGTTAGAGAACCAAAGAAAATGATCTGGGTTCTTCATGCAAGAGGAAGCTATCGGAAGAGATAGGAAAAGCTGTAGCAATACAGAACAAAATGCATTAACCTTTCCAAGAGAGAACTTAGCACTGGCAAAATCACAAATATCACAAATGTAGGAATATTTTTATGAAAAATTAATGCTGTGGTTTTCTGTAGCGACTTGTTCTGAGGATGATATCTGTACGTGATGCAAAGTTAAAGACCTTATCCTGTTGATTCATACAAGCAACAGGAAGGATAGTAAGTAGTTAAACACCTTATAAAGATAACATGGGAAGAAAATGCAGACTTTTTTTTTTTTTTTTTTTTAAAGCTTGCCTAAAGGTTAATTATAATATAATTATAAAGCGAGTTGTTTTTTTTTTTTTGTTTGTTTGTTTGTTGTTTTTTTTTTGTGCATAAATAAAAAGATATTTAGTGACAAACACTAAGTATTAGTACTGTGGACATAATATGGGGATAGGGAAGGAGCAAAGCAGAGCTTCGATTCTCAGCAGATTTTATTACTGTGGGACACAGGGAGTGCTGGAGAAGACAAGGGGTGGGAGAAGGTCATGGGTGCTCAGGTGGCAGAAGCTGAGGCTGAGGCTGCCATCCCGGGGGGGTTCCTAGTTCTGAGGCCCCATGCCCCTCTCCCAGTCTGTGCCCTGGCACCCTGGGCTCAGCAGCGAGGTGGGAAGTTGAGCTCAGCACCTACAAGTTGCTCTGCCAGCGGGGTCGAGGGCACAGTGGCACAGGAGCACAGGGCAGCTGGGCTGTTTCCCCGGAGGGCTCGTGATGGTGAATGGTGCCCAGTCCCAGCAAGGCGTGGTGCTGCTATGGTGAGCACACACTGAAAATTATGGGACATCTATTCACCTTTGTCACATCTCAGATTTCCTTCTTCTCATAAAAAAAATTCTATTTGCCATTGCTTATTTGCATGTTCATTTAAAAGTTTTAATAAAATTACTAAGAATGACTTTCATCCATTTCGGTAGCTGCCATATTTCATCTTCAAATGCAACGTTCTTGTATAGTAACAACTGCAAATTCTGTAATATTCTCACATCCCTATTTTCTACAGATGTATACAACCAAGGAGGATAGGGGGCAGGAAAGCATCACTGCTCTCTGACCTGAAGCTGATATTACCCTTACCATGGTGCTGCCAGGTTTGTTGTCCCATAGTTTGTGCTGGCTATGGCCTCCTGGATCATCTGCTCAGAGCATGGCTCACAGCCTTCTGCTCCTGGACACGTAACCTGTGCTTCTCACACGTCTTTCTCTGTACATGCCCTTACTGCAACTATCTGTGCAAATTCTTTGTGGCCATAATTATATTCTCAGTTTCTCTCTTTAAGCTGCCTTTGACAAGTCATTTATATTTTGCCGGCTTTCATGAGCTTTTATAGAAAAAGAAAGTTGGCAGGCAATTCTCTGCTATCCTACATGTCTCTTGTTGTCTGTCTGATGATTGATTTCCAGTGGGAGTAAGTTTTGATATTTGAAAAGATACAGACTATTATTCTTGAACATTTAAGTTGTGTAATGGAAGTATCTGTCTGACAAACCCAGAAGGGTATCTGTGCAAAGAGTTCAAAGGCTTAAGGAAATTCTGGATCATGTATAAACCATTGTCCAATGCCTCGTTTCTCACATCAGACAGATAATGGAGAGAAGACAACAGAAGAGTATAGCCAAGGTAAGGAAAAAAGGGGTAAAAAATGAATATTTCAAAAAAAGTTAGGAGAAATACTAAATTCTGTAAGACTGAAAAATACAACAGAAATTTGGGTGAAAAGGACTGATCCTGACCTATATAACCAGGCAAGATCCCTACTGACAGAGAGTAAAAATGATGCTTCTGATCTGCAACTGGCATCAAAACGTTGGGCAAACAGAATTGGTTGAATACCACTGAAAAGTGGGTAAAAAGAAATCACACAAAAACCAGTGGAGTCTGGGAATTCACCTTGGACATGTTGGCATCTGAGTTTGTACACAGCCTGGGCTCAAGCTGAGGTTCGGGGATGGACAAACCAAGCTACTGGACATTGGTGATTAACTTAGGGACAGAGCTCTGCCACGAGAAATGTTAAGCATGGAGCTGCTCATTGTCAGCAGAAATCAGATTGCAGGAGCATACTCCGAGGTGCACTGCTGGAATCCTTGACTCTGGCTCAGGAGCTCTGTGCCCAGGTCTTGCACATGGAAGCTTGTTTTTCCTGAAAAACACAAAGGTTACTGCCTTGGTCATGGAAGCCTCCCTCCATACCTCATAACCTGAGTCAAGTAAGCAGTTGGGCTAATATAATGCTCACTTTATGAAATATATATGGTTGAGGGTAAAGCACAAGGGATGATTTGAGTTTATGCTGTACCCTCCCTAAACAGCAAAATGTGTCTGGGTTCTTGAGTGGTGTCTCCCTTTTGGAGCCACGTGGACATTTTCTCTCTCATTGAGCTGAAGAAAGGACAACATCCTTGTCTCAAATGTGCAGCAAAGTACTACTCATACATGCAGGGAGACATCATTACAGACAGGTAAACTGTGCTTCCCCTGTGCAAAATTAATCATGAAGTCTTGTTTTCACTTGTGATACTGGTGCTCTGTGCAGTGTTGTCACTGTGGTGGCAAAGCAGTAAGTGGGACTGTAACTGTGCATGAGGGACCTAGGCAGTGGTGCCCTGAAACAGGAGACAAGCAGCGATACTAGAAATTACCTTGTTTTGTGTTATTGAGGGAGAGATGGACAGCATGTGCTTTCCTCCTGAAGTACTGTTCCCAGTCCGTACCTGTTACTGTTTCTTGTGCAGCAAGGTCTGCCTTCCCCCTTTTGTGAGGTATTAGGGCACTGTGACAAATTTCAGAAGCAGTCTGCAATCACAGCCATTCTCCTATCCACGCCTTACTGTAAAAAAGTTGTCCCATCACAGCCTAACAAAGTTGTTGGCTGATGTGCATTCATCTTGCCTG
Source organism: Netta rufina (assembly GCF_964035555.1). Taxonomy (NCBI): domain Eukaryota; kingdom Metazoa; phylum Chordata; class Aves; order Anseriformes; family Anatidae; genus Netta; species Netta rufina. The sequence continues at coordinate 65,116,997 of NC_140128.1, read as the reverse complement.
CTCGTGCTAGCGATGTCCCAGGAAAGGAGCGGCAGGTCACATCTGCTCTGCCTCTTGCCGTGTGCGGGGCACTGCTGGCTCCTGCCTTCCCTGGGCAGCACCTGCTGCAGGCAAGGCGCGGGGCAGGCACAGCACCCGCACGCTGCCGGCACGGCCTCTGTCTGTGGGTACTGCCAGGCACGGGCACAAGCATGGGCACAGGCAGTGCTCATCGGGAGGGCAAAGCCTTGCTTCTGGGTGCAGCTCGGTTCTCCTTGTTGTGAGACTTGCAGGCAGAAAACCCCATGCCAGGTTCTGGAGGCTGATGTTTCCTGTCACAGCACTCACAGCTGTTGCATGCTGTACTAGGAAAAAAGTTAGGGTGATGTCCAAGAAAATGCAAATTTTACCATTGCTCCTGGCAGGATGGCAAATAGTTTTTCACCATTGCTACTTCTGCTCGCGTTTTCTCCTCCCAGCTGTTTGTTTCACATCCTCTTTCCCAGCCTCTGACGCACAGCTCTGCCCATCCGTCCCACCCAGACCAGGTGAGGATGAGCATCCCATGCTCGCTACAAATATATATAAATATATATTTTAGTTGAAAATAATGTGTTTAATTAAAATATATACAAAATGTATGTATTATGCAGTTCATATCTATTTGATACTTGTTATAATTTACACCAGGAAAACTGATTTTTCAGTCAATCTAGTATTTATCCACAAAAGCAAGCAGGAGTTTTTCTGAAAATGAGTCAGACAGAAAAGCGTTTCCTAGAAATGCAGCTCAGCCCCACTCCTGCCTTGCAGCACTTGGCCTCGCAGTCATGCCCATGCAAATAGAGCAGTGAACACGTCTGCTGCTACTCCCATCAGCCCACAGCTGTCTTGAGGTGGAGAAGGGCGAGCAGGACTGGCTCCTGCAGCAAGGTGCCGCGTGCTGGGGGCACAGGGTGTGCACATCTCTCCTGGGGAACTGGCACCAAAAGACCAGAGCCAGGCCGCCACGTGCACCTTGCAAGCAGCACAAGGCTGTGTGTCGTGGGCTTCAGCTACCAAGAGTTTTTCCAGTTTTTCTGTGGGAAGATGACTTTGATCCCTGCAACAGGAGCTCAGTAACTAAATGATTTCCTGGCTTGTACTACTGCTGTTTGCCTAAGGGCAGTCTTTGGGCTGTATGTTGTGCTATAAATGCATGGGGATGGATCTCCATTTCTGCTGCAGGTTCAGGCCCGCCCATGTCCACCCTGACCTGTAGGTGTGGGTGCTTTGCAGAGGCTGTCAGCTCTTCCAGGCATGGGTTTCTGCAGCTCAGTATGACAGGGTGGGCTGCCTGATCCTGGAAATGGTGTGGTGGGCACGGCTGGGAAGACCTCTGGCCTTGCACATGGTGTGAAAGGTACAGTGTTGCCATGAGCAGATGAACTGTTCTTGTTTCATGCTTCAAGGGACCCTGTGACTGAGCATTAAATTATAATGAACTAGATATTAGCTGTCTTGGGAAATCACTCTGTAATTTGTTTGGAGATGTAAATAGCACATACAAACCTCACAAACAGCATATTAAGCAATTAGAAGATAAGAGGCTTTTTGGGTTCCCATCTGTATCAATTCAGTGAAAAAAAAACCTGGTGTAACCAAGGGTGAATCTATCTTGGGGCACTTTGTGAAAAAGGGGCCTCTCTTTCTGAACTTTGTATCATCATACCCAAGCATGTTTCCTTTGCTTAGCTGCTTAGAGCAGTGTATTATTTCTAGGGGCTATTACTCATCACTGCATGCTAGTACATCTCATCAAATAATTGAATTCATTAATTTTATTTATTTATTTATTTATTTTAAATTCTTTTTGCAAGAGTATTTGTCTACGGTAATATCAGAGTGAGCTGTTATTCACCTGCAAAGGGAGAGGTTTGTTTCTCTGGCACCAGACAGCTAGACAGGAATCTGTCAGTCCAACCAGGTGGCAGCATTACACTGCCTGTCCCAATTGTTCTCCCACATGAAGGTGCCAGGAGGGAAAGAGTCACCCAAGTAGGGATTTGTTGTACCTCATATACCTCCTGCTAGTTTTGTCCTTGCCGGAAGAGCACAGGACCCAAGCTGTGCCTGTATATCCTCTTGGCCAAGGCACTCTGCTCATGCTTGGGTACCTGGTGGCATTTAACCTGAGCCTGTGTCCTGCTGTGTGACAGTGTGGGCACTGCCCGCAGCCAGCTGTGCCTGCCTGTTCCCACCACAGCTGGGTGCCTGCTGGTGGGGATGGCCCAGCCTGTGGGGTTTGGTGCTCCCCAGGCACCCACTGAGGACCCCCCACCCCTTTGGACCTCATGTCCCTGCACTGGCCATCCCTGCTGAACCTGCACAGCCCACTCGGCTGGGCAGCCAGCTCCTGTTGAAGCTCATTTAAATGCCTGGCGCAGCGGGCTCATTTTCTCTTTTTAAAATGCTTACATTTTAAATGATTCTCAGATTTAACATATTGCTAAACCAAAGCTATTTGTTTTCAGCTCTACTTAAGCATATTAACTTTTTCTTCGTTCTAATACTGAGCAGAATTTGGGAGATGATACCTCCGTTCTTAGCGCAGTGCCACTTAAGGCTGGGTCACCTCCAAGTACTTGGTGGGAGGTATTCTCCTCTTCCTGGTAAGAGTACCTGTGGTCAAAATATTTTATTACTTTTAAGTTTTCTCTCTTTGCTTTTATAGCCTGTGGGGTCCAATATCCCCTGCTGATCTCATCACACTTGCTCCTCTTCAGCTACCTCTTACTGCTGGGGCTCTCCAGCACTGCAGTGTGTGCACTTGTCCATGGGTGTGTGGGGGTGCATGCATATGTAACGAAACAGAGGGATGATTTGCCAGCATTGCATGTTTGTTGAGATCAGCTGCCAACAACTAAAGAGGATCAGGGGAACTAATTATGCTCCAATGTTGTAATTGTACAACAATTCAAAGTAATGGTATGAGAGTTGACTCCTAGTAATCATTCGTGACTCAGGAGTGGATGAGGTAAAACAGAGACTTTGAGAATGAGGCAGTGGCACAACTGCTAAAGCTCAGACAGGAGATCTGGGAAAATCATTATCACAGCAAGCTAGACGGGGAGCTGATCATCTCTGTTGCCATTGGTCTTTGTAAATATGGCATGTTCGGTCCAAAAATGCAATTTTAAATCATACCACCACTGTTGCTTTTGGAGGAGGATTTAGGTTTGAGGTTGTGCTTGCTGTGGCTCCATGTGGTTAACACACTCCCCTGTGGTTAATACACCACCCCTCTGTGGTTTTAACACTGTGATTTTCTAAGAGCAGTTTGCCTGGGGCAGGAGCAGTGGTGAACAGCCACCAGGGAGAGGGCAGCTCCTGCTGGAGCTGGGCCGTGGAAGGCAGGGGTATGGGGACATGTCCCCTACACCCTGCATCCCTGCCCCAGGGAGCTGCTCCCAGAGCCATGGCACCCTGCCATCGGCAGCATGCAGAGCGACTCTGCCCCCATGTACTTGGTATTTATAACTGTGCGAAAGAGCAAAATATGTCCACATCAGAATGTGCATTTCCCTCTGTGTCTGGAAAAGAACAACATAAGATCTTTTCATGGAAATTAAGGCTTCATCCCTCAATTGCACCGATGCCTTAACTGCTCAGCATTTGTGCAGAGAAATGGCAAGAAATTGTGTGGAGTTGATAGCAAAGCTGACATGCCCATTAACACATTGCATGCTTAATGCAGACAAACATGCTCTGCGGTGGAGCAGCCTGGTAACCTGTGACAGGAAACTGGGGTGGGAGAAAAAAAAGAAAATCTGAGGAACAACTGCATTGTGCATCTACGGGCTTGGCAGAGTTGGGACGCTTCCTGGGTCAAGTTGTCTGCAAATTACACAGCACATGCTGTTATTTTTGTCTTATTGACAGCCTGAATAATGCAGCACTAGAGCCACAGGAAACTCTTTAGAAGGGTTCGTGCTGTGTTTAGGAAGCAGAAAATGCTTTTCTTTCCAGAATGACCTGAGATAGACTGTCCATCCATCTCTTCACAGCAGGGGGTCTCTGACTGAGGCTGGTGCCCTCACTTCTCTGTTTCTATTCCCACTTCCTCTCTGTCCCCCCCAGTCCCACCTCCACAGGGCAGGCAGCCCCATGGCTGCACCCATGTCCACGGCTGCTCCAGGCAGGTGGAGCTCTCTGGAAATCCCTGGGTGACAGCAGAGCCAAGAGGGCTGCTCTTACTGCTGCTGGCACCAGCTCTGGTTGCTTCTTGGGTTTGGTGATGTGCACTGCAGCCCTTCTGTTTTGCAGGGGCTCTCAATGCACCCTGGCCCCTCAGGTCCATATTTTTCACCAGTGCTGTTAAGGTGCAATCTCAAGCCTGGAAGGAATCACAGAAATGTTTTCTCGATCAGACAAGAAAACATTCTGTGTGCGATGTGCAGCTGCTCCTTGGAAACCAGGAGAGAGCTCTGCTTGGAGCACCTCCATCTGTGCTTCTGAGGTTGCCTTATTCTGGGGCGGGGAGCTGATTTTTTTTGGAGGGAGAAAACTTGCTGCCAGATAACCGTTACTGACAGATTTTGAACCTTTACATTGGTTGAAGGGTCTGAAGCACCCCAGGGGAAGCTGGTGGGTGATGAGGTGGCTGCAGGCCACGGGAGCCCTGCGTAGCCCATTGGCTCCAGATGGACCAGCTCCCCTGCCGCTGAGCCTTCTGCTTGCACATCGCTGCTTCTGCACGGGGCAGGGATGGGACTGCGTGCTTCACCTGTGTGGTGGGGCTGGAGTGGAAAAGTGGCCTCATTTTTATTTTATTAAGGCACCTTCTGTCAAATGGAAAACCAAACAAGAGACATTTGGGTAATGCCCTTGATAAAATGCTTTAACTTTTGGTTAGCTCTGAAGTGGTCAGGCAGTTGGACTTGAACTTTGTAGGCCCTTTCCAAATGAACTATTCTAATTCTGAAACAACAGTCTTTTGGCTCACCAGCATTAGTCTGCCATACAGGTACATTCCCTCATGGTGTGTCACTCTAGCTGCTATATGAAATACTAAGTACTGAAGAACATTGAAGTCTCCTCTCAGCAAGGCAGTTCTGTTCTCTCTCACTTCTCTCTTCTGCAGTAGCTTACTGTGTCCTTGCTTTTAAGAGGGAGAGTGACAGATCCACTATCCAATATTAACTCAAACATACAATGAAAATAAAAGTGTTTTCTTCCCTGGATTTCTGCAACACTAAATTCTCCTTGGGGCATATAAAATGCACACACAGTACTGCACATGCAGTGCTCAGCTACAGGCCTATGGGGCTTAAAGTCAACTTTGGCAAAAATCTAAATATCAAAACAAAATATTTTGTAATAAAAATATATATTAGAAAATGATAACCTCTTATAATATTCCTCTGAAAAAGTAAAACTTGAGTAGAAGTAGTAAGAAGAATGTTTCAAAACTGGACATCTGGATTGTTTCAAGTTCTACCTACTGATTTGCAAGGCAGCTGTGTGCCTTGCATAAATTCACATTGACAAGATTAAAAACAAACAAACAAAAAAAAAAAAACAAAAAAAAACAAACAGGAGAAGATTGAGACTGTATCAGATTTCCATTTTAATTAGTCGTTTTGATCATTGCCATTTACAATGTAGATTGCAAAGGATTTTCTGATCTTCTTGATGAGAGGTTTTTAATCCCCAAGGCATTTTGTAGGGATGCTTGAGACAAATCAGACTGAACACCTTGATGGAGTTGTCCCTTAATTTGCTCAGAGCTCTTGCTGCTGTTGTGGTAACATCTTCTTGTGGGGTCTTACATGCCGTGTGTTGCAGGCAGCAGCCCTGTTGCAGTGCACCTAAGCTGAGCTGGAGTCCTGTGTGGGATTTGTGTTTCAAGAGTTGCATGAAGGAGGAGCTGGAGTGTCTGCCTTCCCTAACCTTGTTTCACGATGGCTCGAAACTCACATTCACAAATTATTTGCATCTCCAGGCACCGAAAATTCTTTAAAAATCTGTGGGGTTGGCAGCTTGTGGGGCTAACTGCTGAATGTGGCATTGTTACTCTGGTAATTACTATTTCATATATGCCATCATTAGATAGTATAGGGTACGTAAAACTATTTTAAAATGTTATCTGTAAATCCTCAAAACATTAGTCTGCTTTTAAGGAGGTTCTATGGGTACGTACATGTACGTTGGTCCAAGGGTATTTATCATTTACATAAGATTCTAAAAAAGGAAGACAAAGGAGTTGAGTGGACAGACTGTAAACCCGTGCACATCTCAGGCCAAGCAGCCAAGATACAGGAATCTGTGGAGAATGAACCACATAACAGGCGTTTCAAAGTGAATTGCACAAATACGACTTTATCTCCAAAACACAGACTGTAAACCCAGGATTTTCAGAGTCAGTTTTTGGAGGGAGGTATGGAACCCCCCTGCAGCACGGAAAATGACAACTGAGAAATCCATCCCACGCGCTTACCGGCTGCTGCGGGACCACCTTCACTGACCTCCGCACCCAGGCGGGCACAGCCGCGTTGCTGCGGGTGCTGCACCCCGACACGTGCCGTGCCTCAGGCCCTGCTTCCCCCACGGGGGCACCCCGCGGCACCCCCGAGGCCAGCGGCGCATTTTTGAATGCCTATTAAAATATTTTTTTAACGCTTGCTGTTGTGGGAAAAGTGGCACCGTGTGTGTCCGCTCGTGGCGACCACAAGTGCTTTCTGAACAGGCTGGGCTGCGGGGCCGGCTCCTTTTATCTACTAGACAGAGTAAAATAAACCAAATTAAACCAATTACAAAGACTTAGAGGCCTTTTAGTTCCAGTAGTGCTGACGACTGTCCCCTTATCTTTGCATAGAAAGGTTTTTGTAATGGTAATTAGGCGTTACCTTGCCATTGGGGTCCGCAACAGAAATGGTTTTCCTGCTGTTTTCAAACCTTCATCATCGTTCACTTCAGATTGCTTTGTCTGCGGCTGTGAAAACGGAAGGAAATTCACGTGATTCCTCTGATTTGTAGCCATCATTTCTACTTTCAAGCGACTTGTGAGACACCTCACAGCCAGCATGCATTTTCCTGGTGGTGTGAGAGGATTATGGCAATCACAGAGGTCTCTGCTACTCCTCTGCAGAGCAGCTAAGCGCAAGCTGGCACTGTGAGGTTTGTTTTCACAATGTAACGTGATGAAAGCTTGAATGATTTTCTTCCTTTTTGAGGACCTGCAACTTTAATTGTATGTGTTATAAATGAAGTCTCAACTCTGAATTTAGTAACATAAAAGAATATTTATAAAAGGCAAGTAAACAGCGCTGGGTGCGCGGGGAGTCTATGCTCTACCAACACACACACGCACCTGTCGAACTTTCCAAATATATAGAGGTCATTGCTGTTACATATTTACAAGAAACCCGAGTACGCCTATACATATGGATATCCTATTCCCGCTTCATATTATAATTCTCTTTGTGGTGGTCGTTGTGGGTGAAAGGCTCACGGTTTCCCCATCACCATTAGCAACCTTTTGTTCCAGACTGCAGGAGCGGCTTCGACTGTCTCCCTCTTCTTCTGCACATGCTCTGCCCACCACAAGGTTCCCAAAAGCAACAAAACGGGATTGCTTTTCCCGCGTTTCATTAACCCTTGAAACCACACTAATAATATTAGTATCACATATCATTGAACAATAAATGTTAACAGTTCTAACCAGCAACCCCCCCAGCAACTTCCGTGCCTTAACAGAGGGGAAAACAAGCAACCCCAGACGGCAGGGCGTCGCCTCAATCACCCTTCTTTGTTTCCTCTAAACTCTTTACATTCCTGATGACCTCATGGTCAAGAGTCTGATGTTATCACCAACCACGAGGCTTTCCGACCCCCATTGCAGCATTCCCAAATCTCCCTCGTCTTTATTAATATCAACCATTTTTCTGACGCGAATTACCACTCCATATATAACATCTGGGTGCTTTTATTTCACTGCCCAGAGCTATCACTGAGGCTGGTAACTTATTACAGTTCCCAAAGCAGACCAGACATTAATGTGGACAGCCATGAAATGAGACCAGGGGTGTATGAAGGTGATAATGCATCCTGCCTCCAGAGTTGTCCAGCATTGGAGATGGCAGGGCTGGAGGAAGGGCACGCTCCTGCTGCTGTGGAGGTTGCCCCCAGGGCCCAAGCTGGATCTGGCCTGGAAATCACAGGCTCTTCTGAGCAGTGGCTGTGTCGGAAGCCTGGGGCCTGCTCCTCAGCTGGGTGCTGCAGCTGCAGTGCCTGGCCGCTCCTCACCTCCGGGCTTTAGCGCAGAACTCCCTGTGCTGTGGAGCCCTGCAGCACTGGAGAAGGGAGGGCAGGAGTGACCTGCAGGCATTGTTTTGCCCCATGGCATCATTTCTATTTTGGCCATGGGTGAGCCCTGCTCCTGCAGACTTGCAGCCTTTAGCTTGCTTTACCCTCACAACCATCCCTGCAAGCTGGCAGGAAGTTCAGACAAAGATGCCAAACCCAGAGTGGGGATGGAAATGCTGCCTGGCTGCCACCTCTCACCTGGACCCATGACCACAATTTCATGCTGTCTCCTGACCTATGATCTAAGTGGGAAAATCCTTCTCGAACTTCTTCATGTTTGTTGCAGTTCTCTGTAGATGGGAAGGCTCAGAGCAGAGCACGCCACTCACACTCACAACTCAAAACTATTCCAATTTTCTTTGTATTCTTGTGCTAATGTTTCATGTACAGAAAGCTAAGTTCTGCACACTGGAGATTATCCATGCAATTGTTTCTCTAAGAGGAGGAGTGGGGAGCCCTGCACTGCCAGGGTGCGGTGGGCACAGACTGCTGCAGACCTGGAGTGGGGAAACCCCAAAGTACACTCATCCTCCTGGAGCCCACACATTTTGAGAGAACAAGAGGAAAGGTTTGCTTTTACTGAGACTGACAAGTCCAGCAAAGATGCACAGAAGTGTTCAGAGAGATAGTGTCACATCCAAACACGGAGAAAGATGCTGTTAGAGATCTCATTAGCATACTCTGTTTTCCACTAATCAAGTCACTGTGAATAATGTTGCTTATGATTGTATTTGATTGTATCAGTGTTATAGAATTGAAAGGTACATATATTTTTAATCTGCAGAAAGCAGCAGCATTAGTACTGAACTATATTTAGAGAATTTTGCAGATAGCATGCTCTGTTCTTTTACTGCTTCATTGTAACAACATTTTACATATAGACCCCCAAGGAAAATGAAACGCACCCTACACAGGTGGCTGTTACGTAGGTTTGCATGATGAGCAGGTCTGTTTTCTGAGTCATAAGTCATTTCACACCTTCCTACTGTCTGCCAAACAGCCAATGGTGATTCCACGCCAGAATACTGCCCCGGCGGATGTTGCTACAACTCCTGGCACTGCGGTAGAAACTTGTGGCCAGACCTAGCCAAAGCCCAGGGCCCCTGGGCAGCCTGTGGCCTCTGGTTGCACCACTTGCCAGTCCAAAATCGGTGCCCTGTAAGAAATCTGCTGTTTAGATCTGGTTTATGATCCAGACAAAGGGTGAAACACTGGATCGCAATATTAATTGGCCCTGAAGATCTAGTATACTGTGTGTCTGAAAAGAATTTTTATACAGGCCAATACTCCATTTCTTCTACTGAACATATTAAACTAAATGTGTCCCACATCAGGCAAGTCTTTAACTGAAAAGTGGTGAATACTACCAATGTTAAGGCAAAAGCATAGCCTGCTACTTTAGATGTGTAATTAACAGAGCCTACTGTTTGCAGCGCCATGAACCAGCACAGAAAGTTCGAGCAGGGTGAGGCAGCCTGCCCTCCCGCAGCTCCATACCATGCTGTGCCATGGCCCCTCTGGGGCTCACCCTGGGGGTGCTGGAAATTCACAGTCCCTCTTCTAGGGGTCACTCAGACCAGGTCAATGATGCAAGGGAGAAGGGAAAAGCAAAATGCCACGATTTTTGGTGTGGTTTCCAGCTGTTTTCTTAGACCCAAACCTCTCCAGACATTTTCAAAGGCAGAAGAAGGACATAAGGGTTTTTGTGCTGCCACCTCCTACAACCCTAAGGAAGATTATGAGAAACTCCTCTCAGTCTCCAGCCTTTGCCAGGCGTTGTCAGCAATCACTGAGAAATGCTGTCAGTAACTGCACAGAGAACAACCCTGCACTTGTTTTCATATCGCCATCATATCAAATTGCACTTTTGGTGTGGTATTTTTGGATCACTAAAATAAAATTAGGCAGGGTTGAAAGGGAAATGCACCCATAATCTACACACTCACTGATGAAGGAAAAGATAACACTCGCCTCCATCATGCCGCGACTTCAGTGTTGCTAAATAAAACCCAGTGGTGTTACTATAGTTTAAAGCTTCATAGACAAAATTGCATTTTGTAACTCACACACACCTTGCCTGCACTTACAATATATCAAAATGAGCAGAAGATGTTTTCTGCTCCAGTGATAAAAAGTGATTTATCTGTCAAGCCTGAAGTTATAATTACAGGTGAAAACCGTGTAGATGTGGAAAGTAGATTTCCATGTAACTTTAAACCTCATCTGTGGTCCTCTGAGGCCACAGAAGTTTTAAGGCCATCATGCAACACCACTGCAGCCATTAGCAAGACTTATGGGCAGCTGCTCTCTTTCCAAGTGGTTTCCCAGAAAGGGGAGCAAGCTGGGACCTGGCAGCTGACCTGAGACACTGGGGCACAGCCAGAGCCCTGGGGGGTTCCCAGCAACTGACACCAGCTCCATGATCTGGGAGAGGAGCTGGGGAGCATCGCTGCAGAGACCAGGGAGTTCCAGGATCAGGTAAGCTCCCCATCACCTCACGCCATCATTTCTGCTCTGGTGTTCTCCATAGGGGAACCAATTTATTTGAAAGAAAAAAAAATATAAATAAATCAACAAATTCCATCTTTCTTCCCTCATAGCTTCTTTGGGAATTACCTATTCTTTTTGGACCAGAAAAGACTCTTAAAGCATAAAAAGTCACCTCACTGGTAGCATGTCCCACAGTGGGAGTGAGTGCTGGCTGCACAGGAGGCATGGGCAGAAGGAGTTACTGGTTTAGGATAAAATGAAGGCACGTCTCCAAATGCAGCTATGGAGCCTCTCTGCCTTAGGTGCTCCCTTGTAGTAGCACTCTCCTGCTTTGTGGATGAAGATGAAACTTGTCAACAAGTGAGATGTTGCCTTGTTCTTCAGCTGAGCATGCACCTGTGCGCACACACACACAGAACTCACATTTTCTGCAGTGAATCCTAAAGAAGAGTTTAGGATTTTGAGCATAGGCTGTTGTTATGCATGTTGACTTCAACACTTCCAAGGCACATGGAAAGAGTGAGAGAAGATACAGTGTGAAATGGTTCTGTGATTTACTGGTGAAGAGGTGTTTGTTTTTGTTTGTTTTTTTTTTTTTGCTTTGCTTGCTATGTTTTTAGAAATACCAGTGACACTGATCCAAACAGGAGCTTTTTATTATCCTTTGGAGATTAAAAGCCTGCAGTCTGGTGTTGTGAATTATCTCATGGGCACTACTAGAACAGGTAAAGGGATTGCTCCTAGTACTTCCACTAGCACCCAGCAGGACAAAAATATTCTGGAGTCAATTATGGATTCAATAACAAGGAATTGCCAACAATTCCCTCATCTTCACTCAGGCTCACAAACAGCATCCTTACTGCTTCATTGTGCTGATGCAGGGAGGTTGACCCTGAGTGGCACTGGCAGCCAGCACACCTTGCTGGTACAGGCTTTGTGTGCTGCCCAGAGGATGGATCGATGGGCACCAAGCTCTGTAGGGTCAGCAGCAAAATACCCATCTTGGGCCCTGAATTAGGCAAACAGATAGCCTGGGCCACCTAACTGTGACTGCCAGTAGCTGTGAAAATATTTGTATGGCAAACAACAGCTGAAGGGAAAAGGAAAAAGAAGCACTAAATGGGCCAGCCTCCATTTCAAGAAAAGTGGCAGAGACAAGCAGGACCAGAACAGTAGAGCACCAGGTCCAGCAATGGTGCCGTCTTCATTCAGTCCATGGTCAGCTGAGGAGCTGGCTTTTACACCACTGACAGACTAAGAAATTACTAAATTCATTCCCACTTATGGCCCGTCAAAGAGCTAATAGGACAAACAACCATTGAAGCAGTACACTGTATTAAAAGAGTGTGCAAGCCTTCATTAAGTGCTGTTGGTAAAGGACTGCAGACCATGTCCATGGAGTGTCCTGCCTTAATGTGAATTGTGTGTCTCCATAGGCCTTCCCTTGGGCTGCCCTGGGACCCAGAGTTGTACCTAATGGCAACCATGGGCAAAGGAAATACAGTCCGAGTATCTGACAGCCTGACTGCAAGACTCCAGCTGATACTTTTGTGCTGAGTGAATTAAAAAGTTTTACTCTGGTTCCTCCACAGAGAGTAGATAAGAAACCAAAAGACAAATAAGAAGCATGGCCAGAACAGTAAACATTTGCTTTAAGGAGTGGGAACCATGGTTAAGTATCTAGACCATGAAGCTACAGGCTTCCTCAAATTAAATTAATTTAATGGTTTATACATTTGCTCCATAGAGATGTGGGTACTGAAAAGTGCATCTCCAGACAAGTGCAGGAAGATCTGGCAGGTACTCCTGCCTCCCTGCAGAAAGAAGCCCTCTGCAGAGGGGTAGGGAGGAAAGGGCTGCAGGTACCAGTGCCACATCTGCACTGGGGACAGCTGGGGGGGCAGGAGAAGGGACAGGGATGTGGGAGAGAAATCTCCCTGAGAGAGCAGTGCGCCAGCTTTGGCTCTAGATGAGGGCTCTGTCCCTTCTTAGCCAAAAAGTGCCTGTATTGCCATTCTTCAAATTACTTTTCACTCATTTGGCCAAGCCCTAATTCATTTCTGCCAACTATTTTTTCTTCAAATTACTTTTCACTCATTTGGCCAAGCCCTAATTCATTTCTGTCAACTATTTTTTCCTAGTGTCAAAAGCACAGTTCCTATTACTCTGTTCCTCACATCCACTTTAGCTTAATGGCATCTGTAAATAATGAATTTGCATAATGAAAAGTATTTATGAAAACCAATTGCACTCTGTGTAGGTGACCTTGTGACTTCAAGTAAGTTAATAACCTCTGAAGTACAGACAAGATAATACAGCGATACGTCACCACTTCATTGGAAGAGGAGGGAGCTGTCACTGCCAGCACAGGTATGCAGACCGTCAGCTGTGGCGGGGTCAAAGAACTGATAACTGGATACGTGAGCTACATGTGCAAGCTCACCTTGCCTAATTTACTAGCTGAACACATAAGCCCCAAACACTGAAAACAGAAATCCACCAAACTCCCTGCAAAAGTAAGGGTTTAAATTTGCAAGTCACAGTCCCTAAGGGTGGCAATGCCCTTGTGGGTCCTGGTGAGAGACACAGTCTGGGATCAGAGAGCTGGGTCTGTGACTGTATATTCTCACTTGTCAGAAGGCAGTTAATTACAGTGGAAAACACTATGTTTCCAGCCAGTGACACGATGTGAAAGACGCAAGACTTAAAAAAAAAAAAAAAAAAAAAAAAAGTACTAATGGCAAGTGTCTGTTCCCCTGAACTGCTTAAATGTTAATCTGACAGCAGAAATGTGCATCACCTTCATTAAACTAGTTGCTCCTCCGTGGGCTGGGGGAAACTGATGCTGAGCTTGCTGAGCTTGCATCATAAAATTTCTCTAAAGAAGGTTTTACAGGAGGTGGCAAAATTGTTGGCAAAACCACTGAGCAAGCTGCTCCACTGCTGAACATGCTCCATGTGCCTCTTGTCGCTTGGTGCCTCCTGTCCCTCAGGGCTTGTGCAGTGCAGGGCTGGCTCAGGGAAGCACCAGCAGCTCTGGTTCAAAGATGCACTGGCATCAAATGTACAGGGCAAGCCCTCCAGACAACTTGTGTGTGCCATGCAGGTCCTGGACTCCACCTTTCTCTCTCTCTGGAGGATCTTCAATCTCCGTGTAAAACTTCCTGAAGTTCAGGGTCCTTGGGGATCCTCAGCCAAGGGTTACTAGCACATAAATGGTCTTTATGAGATTGTGGGCTACTGTCTTACAATAACAACGGGAAGTGCTTGAGCAAAAAGACTTAAATGTGCTGCTTCTTAACAGTCTTTCTATTTTAAATGCAATCAACAAATTGCTCTTTCCAGTGAAGCAAGATGGAAGTACTAAGGAAAGAGTAAATGTGCATTATTCGTGACGCATAATTCACTGAACAATCCTGCAATTATTATTCTTTCTGACAAGTCATAAATAATGTAGCAGAAGAAACAGGCCTGATTAAAGAAAAGGGATCTGCGTCAGGTTTGCTTATCAGCTCTGCCCAAAACAGGAAAAAGAAGAGTATCCTGGACGTGGAGCCTCTGTGAGCCCTCCTCCAGCATCCTGGTGGTGCAGTGCTGCTAGCCCCTGGCCTGGCCCCTGCCCCCGGCCTGCACGGGCTGGAGGGGCACTGCCCACGCCCCTATGGGCACCTGGCACCCGAGCGTTACGGGCTGTGAACCGTAACGAGCCTGTGAAGGGGAGCACCCGGCCGGTCAGCCCTGCCCCTGCTGCAGCACCTGCTCACCCATGGGAACCGCTGATGAGGGAGATATTTCTTGTGTCCTGTGATTTTCAGGGTGCACTGCAGCAGTCTCTAAGAAATGGCCACAGTCCTGAATCAGCCTGCAAATGGGGACTGGGGGCAACAAGGCATCTGTTCTGAGCACCAGTGGAAACACAGAGCCCAGGATTTTTACAACTTTGCAATATCTAGGAATAGACTGAAATTCACTCCTCAGGCAGGGATCTGCCAAGGAACCCAAACCATTAATGTATATGGGAAAGAAACTGAAACGCCCATCACAGCAATTAAATGGAGCCCTTTTGCAGGACAGAGGAATCGAGGTCAGGCTGTGGAAGAGCTGTGCTGGGTCCCTGCACCCAGGGCAGCCACTCACTGGCAGGGGATGGTCTCTGTCACAGGTACTAATCACTGGCCCACACACTCCAAATGCAGCTCAAAGCTTACTGGTATTTCCATACAAGGAAAGCTCCCCAAATTCCATGATAACTGAAGGACATCAACATGTTCAGAATTTTATGGAAATAATAGGCTAAAATTTGAATGAATTAGATGGAAGGTAAAAGAAAACTATCTAGAAGGAAAAGTTTGGGATATCAAACTAGTGACTCATTCTGGCAAAGAATTAAATGAAAAAATGCCACTCATTCTCTTCATCTTCTTTGAAAATAACGCCATGCTATAACATTCATATGGAGACCACCAAACCTCATCACATACAAAATGTCCTTCCCAATATCTGTGACATTTTACTGAGCTCATAACACAGTCTGAAAACTTTAGCTACTCAGCAAATACAAGGTTTTTCTTTGCTGAAAATATATAGCTGGTAATAAATTACATCCTTGCCCTGACAGGTTACCTAGAACAGCTTAGTCAGTTCACCAATGAGAGCGTCAAATATTTTGCAAAATATCAGGCTTTTCTAAAAATCACCATAAACTTTTCAGTTTTATAACGTCAGATCCTGCCCTCATTTTTACCTCTTCAGTTTTCCATTTGCCCATGAGAGCATGGAGTTCCCGGATGACAGCAAGCTGTGGTAAATTAAATTTATCTCTTAAATATATATATGCATGTTTAAGAGATAACCATTAAATCCAGCTGAAATAATTCTATAGATTTCTCCCATACACAAATTCACTCAGAAAGTTATATCTCTCTAACCATGTGATTTATATGTACAAATACTAAACGTATCAGATAATCAGAAGGCTTTAGGATTTGTCAGAAACTTCTGAATGTGGCTGTGTGCCAGCATCCAGCACACACTGTCTGAGCATGGAAATGGTGGAAAAATGGGATGTCTGCACAGGAATAAAATAACCCTCTGTGATAACATGCACTAAAAACCCACTTTGAGAGAGCAACACAGCTGTACACCCAGTAACCCGGGTGGCTTTACCTTGCAGGGAGGGTGCACAGGAGCATTGTTTTCTGCCAAAGCTGAGCGAGTAGTCCTCGCTCAGTGGGATCAATGCTGCATGGCTAAAAGTTTGTCGCGGGAATGCACTTGCAGGTTTTCCTGGATTTCCCAGCCCTTTACTGCCCTGAGAAAGCGGCCAACCATCCCTACACTACTGCAGAGGCCCAAGCCACCTCCCCAGTAGCACCCAGGCGTTTGGGGCGTGCAGGCCTCGTGCCCCCGTCCCCGGGAGGGCTTCGTGCTGCTGGCACCGGCACGAGCCTGGCCTGGCTTCGGCAGAGGCCCCGCGCTGTGCTCCTGCTGCCACAGCGGCCGCAGGCCTGCCTCCTGCACCAAGGCCCCTCTTCCCCTCCTGGTACATCTGACCTTGCCTTTAGCATCCAGCACTGAGTGAAAGCTAAGCATCTCCAGAAACAATTCCCATTAACTGTGTAGCTAAAGCGGATGACCCGAGGTTTATCCCAAGTCGCTACTTCTCTTTGGTCTAACCCGTGGGATAGCTGTGGCGATTCTGAGCATGTAATTGGATGTACTGAGGTGACCTAAGCTGGAAACTGTATCAGCACTGCCCGATTTTCCTGTAAACTGTTACATTTATCTGTCAGCCTGGCAGAGGACATACTTGAGAGAGACAAGACAGAAAAATGGTCAAAATCAAATCCATACAATAGTATTCCATAAAAGAAAAAAAAAATAGAAGAGGTATCTGTATTTGCTGCATACATACACTTCTCTAACAATTGGACAAGGAACAAAGACACTTCAAGGAGTAACACTTTTTTTTTTTTTTTGGTGTGTGTGTCTATGCTTTAAACTTACTATGTGATCATTTTTGCTGTGCTCCTTTGTTCATGTGAGAAACAGTGAAAATTAATTCTCTGTCTTCTTTCCCCCTTCACTGAGTATTATCATTCTAGCCATGTATACATATCTTCCTTGGGCTGAAGAGATTCATTATGTTTGGTTACTTCTTACATGAAAGCCATTACTGTTGTCCTCTGTCTATTTTCCAGCTCCCAGGCATCCCTCTCTGTGAGGTGGGACCACGACTGCAGGAAGCCCAGTGGGGGCTACAGAGGGCAGCAAGCAGGAAGGAAGTCAAACCAGGCAGCACTATCTCAAGGAGGCTCTTAGCATCCTTTTAGACACTTGTAGCTATCTCCAAGAATTGAACTTATGGCAGGTATTCACAGTGATTACATTTCCCTTTGTTCATAAGAAAAAATAAATGATTTCTAGTTATGCACAGTGAACAGTTGCTTTTAGCACTCTGCCTTTTGTTCCAACTGATTGAACTTAGTCACTTAATTTATATCCCATTTGTTTAAAGCTGACTAGAAAGACATGAAGAAGGATCTCACAAAACTGAGGACCAAGAGAAGCCTAGTAGCAAGGGAAGCTGTTCTGAATAGGTCTGAACCATCTCTAGACTTTGTGTCCCCCCACAGGGGTAAGTATGAGGATGCCCAAGCACTGGGGGCCCTGGGAGCCCTGTCTGGGAGCAGGGGGGTGGGACAGGGACACGAACACAGCCCCTCCTGCAGCTGTATCCTGGCCAGGCATGAGGACACGGGGACAAGGGGACTCCAGGCCCTAGCCTCCACCCCTGCCTCTCCTGTAGCAAGCCACTGAGGGACCTTTGGGGAGGAGCCCCAAAGCCCAGAGCGGTGAGCCCAGCAGTTCAGGGGGAGTGGAAGCTGCAGAGAGCTGCCTCTGTGGCAGATCTTGTGCAAGACCTCTGGGAAAAGTCTCATTGCTTCTGTCCTGCATTCTGTTTACAGAGGTGTTTTTTTGTTTGTTTGTTTGTTTGTTTTTGATGTTGTAAAAAGACAGGACAGGCTCACTTCATAAAGAAAACAAAAAACAAAACCAATGAATGAAAAGAAACAAACATAGAATCACCATATGAAAACAAAAACAAAGCTAAAGGAAACACCACATTAAGATTTCGTGAAAGCTTGCCACTGACCCCAGAGCACACACGACAACCCTTCCCAACAGGCAGCAGAGCAGGGGCCATTGGTGTGCAGCACCGAGCAGCCCCTGTGGCTGTTGAGAGGGTGCGCAGCAGCTGAGTGCAAATGTGTGGAATTAAAGAAAAACACCACCTTTATGTTCTTCCTCCCCAAAGCCTTAAAACGTCCACAAGAACAAGCAGCATAGTTCATGATGAATGGATGAGAGGGAAGAAATCAGACCTAAACCACAGAGAAACAAAGAGCTAAGAGCAGAAGCAGAAGCCAACCCTGGCCAAGCAGCTGCTGCACCTGGGGGTGGGAGCAGCCCTGGTGCACAGGTGGGCAACCCTGTGACAGTGGGGGTGTAATGGCACCCTGCTGCACCGGGACCCGGAGCAATTAAGGGCTTGATTCCTGCAGTCAGAGCCTTGTCAGCAGGTGACGGGACGGGAGAGGACAGAGTGAGGGCAGCCAGGGTCTCCCTGGGGCAGCAACAGGGCAGGGCGGGTGTGGGGAAGGGGGCCACACTGGTGAACGAATAACACTTCTGTGAAGAAATGCATCACAAAAATCAGGACTGTGTAAAGTTAGTTAAATGTAATACATAAAGACTGAGGTTAATTATCACCTTTCATGAACACTCCACAGGTGGATACAATCTCCAGAGGAGCAAAGCATGACTCATATGATGGCAACAATTAATGTTGAAGTAGCATAGTTTGTGCATATGTTAGCTTTATTTATATAACGTAATCCTATGATTCTTAATAAGTTTTCCACATATGGACCTGCAGCTGGCACTGAGCTTGTTGCTTCACACTGCTCTGCAGGTCCTTGTTCTGCAAGCAGGGAGCTGCCAGCGGTGGGGTTCTGCCCCCCGACGCAGGGGGCTGTAGGCACATGGGGCTCATGGGGATGGAACAAATGAGTGGCCCAGTGGATCATTTTTATCAGCTGCAAGACTTCTGAACTTGTCTTTACACATTATAGAGCTAATTTAGCAATTAGAGTAGATTTGTGTTTTCTGTTAGGAATTACGTGAGGCACTTCACAAACCAGGATTGGCTGTCCATCCCACAGTGAGCTGCAGAGCTCCCCTGGAGCTGCACAGGGCATCACGAAGCAAGACAGAGCAGGGAGGGGCAAGTGCCCCTAGGATGCTCCTTCGTGTGGCCCTGGTGGGGAGGCTGTACTCAAAAGGGATTTACACATTCTTACAGTGCTTTTGAGTGACAGCTGCAATCTGCAGGCTATCAAAAGATGGGAAATGCAGCTGTGTCACCCTGTGAAGTGGTGTTGTCATTGCCAGTCACAGTCTATGCGCTCTGCACTGAGTTTTCCAGGCCCAGCACTGGAGCTTGTCACACCGGCACTGCCTGAGCTCAGCATCACCCACCTGCAGCTCCCTTGGCTGGAGTACAGCAACTGTAACTGCTTTTGCTGTAGCTATTAGCTCTGGATTGGTAGTGATTTGACTCTTAAGATTTCAGCGATGCTCACAATAATGTCTTGGTGTTACTTTTGCATAAGGTGTGCCCATGATAAAAATCATAGAATCATAGAACAACTTGGGTTGGAAGGGACCTTAAAGACCACCCAGTTCCAACCCCCTGCCATAGGCAGGAATGCCACCCACTAGACCAGGTTGCCCAGGGCCTCATCTAACCTGGTCTTGAACGCCTCCAGGGATGGGGCATCCACAGCTTCTCTGGGCAACCTGTTCCAGTGATTCACCACCCTCTGAGGGAAGAATTTCCTCCTAATCTCTAATCCAAATCTCCTCTCTTTTAGTTTAAAACCATTCCCCCTTGCCCTGTCATTATCAGATTGAGCCAAGAGTCACTCTCCATCTGTTTTATAAGTCCCCTTTAAGTACTGAAAAGCCACAATGAGGTCACCTGGAACCTTCCCTTCTCCAGACTGAACAGCCCCAGCTCTCTCAGCCTTTCTTTACAGCAGAGGTGCTCCAGCCCCTTGATTATTTTTATGGCCCTCCTCTGCACCTGCTCTAACAGCCCCACATCCTCCTTGGTGCAGGGCTCCAGGTGGGGCTCACGAGGGCAGAGCAGAGGGGCACAATCCTCTCCCTCACCTGCTGCCCACCCCTCTGTTGGTGCAGCCCAGACACAGTTGGTCTCTGGGCTGCAGGCACACACTGCTGGCTCGTGTCGAGCTTTTTGTCCACCAAACCTCCCAAGTCCTTCTCTGCAGGGCTGTTCCCAGTGAGTTCTTCTCCCAGTCTGTGCTCATGTCTGATCTTTCATGTCTTGTGTGACACCAGGAGCCCTAGTGAGAGGAGCCTGGCACTAGTGGTGACTCATACAGTAAGCTACGTACTGCAGTTTGTACTTGGGCAATATCATATTTTAATCCCACAGAAGTCTTGGGTGAACAGTCACTTAATCCTGGTGATTCATTAATATTTATCAGTTTAGGTAAAATCTTTGTTCCTAATAAAATGATCTACCCTTAAAGATCTTATTCCCATTCCAAGGGACAGTCTGTCTTTCTGTTTCAGTAATGAAAGACAATTTCTCAGTTCAGATTGTGTCTTAATTTTGACAGGACTCAAAACTATAATGCTTATTGTAATACTAATGGAGCACGGGTTACCAGTAATTTCTGGCTGATCAGTTGTCTACCTATCCTGTCTTCATGATAGCTGTAAGAAAGTACTCTTAAAATGAGAACTAACAGATGCTAATTCCCATCTGACAGTTTGGGGCCATGCACATATTGCATTGCAGCATAAGGAAAGGAAACATCTCTTTTCAGTTTTATTCAAAGAACTTCTACAGTAAAACAGAGGCTGCTCCTGTCTTTTGGTTAGTCCCTAAATTCTGTCCTACAAATGTACCTCAATGACTTTTCACTTTTATTGAAAGAAAGCACAAAGCTCAGAATTTCAGTATTTTTATTTCATGTTCTACTCCCTCCATTCCCTCCATTCTTTTTTTTTTTTTTCCCAGTAAGGGAAATTGGAAATGAACTGGGAAAAGCAGGGAAGGGAGACCTGAAATTGCAGGTGAAGAGGGATTGGAAATGAAAACAGTTTCCAAAAAAGTGAAATATATTCCCAAGTGCTTGATTTTTATTTAATCAAAACTTCATAGAAATATCAAAATATATATTTATGCTTTATTTGTGTATTTGTTTTGCAGAATTATATATTTAACTTGCAGAAAAATAGGATATATTTCCAAGGGGCCAGGGTTTTCTTATGACTTATGTTCAAGGCAAACAAAAGATGAATGAGGTACCTCCAGACTGCTGAATGCCAGCCAAGCAGGGTTCACCGTCATGTGGTCCAGAGATAAATAATCACTACTATGCAGTACAGATTGAATAAATGCATAAAAAAATAGGGAAAAAAAAAAAAAAAAAAAAAGAATAAATCACGAAGGGGACACCTGAATGGGCAAAACAACATTGTGGCTCATAAACTGGTTTGTGAAGCTTAGAAAAATATAGAGGACAAGTCCTCAGTAAGTAAGTTTCTCTGATGTGTGCAATGTATCAGATCTTGTTTGATATATTATTTAGTGTGTTTTGTATTACATTAATTATATCAGCAATTGAAAGCTTGGGATAACACCCCTGTGATGATGAATGTTGGTTTCTGGGTTGTGAGGCTCCGCCTGAGGGCTGCACATGGCTCACTCCTGCTTGTGCAGGGCCGTGGCTGCTCCTTGCGGTGAGGGCAGCAGCACCAGGGGCACCACTGGGGTCACGGCAGCCACTCCAGCTCTGTGCTCCCTGTGTGCATTCCCTGCAGAGCTGCTGGCTGGGCACGGACCTGCCGTGTCCCCCCGGCCTCCCTGCCCACCCGTGTCCCCACACCTGCACTGCAGCCTCTGCCAGCTGCTGCTTGCATGCCAACTGTGCCTTGCTGTGCAAGTGTTCCTGGGCTGTTCTGCTCAATGTCATGAAGCTGACTGGGTGCAGAAGTTCACCCAGTGTCCAGGCATGGCTTGACCCAGCCCCCTGTGGCCTTGGCCCTTGGAAGCGCCTGGCACTCTTTCAGTGAAGCAAGACCTGGTCTAGGAGGCTGCTGAGGGGCGCCAAGGTGGCCTGGGGCACGGCACCGCTCTGGCTTGCTGCAAGGTTATGTGGGCACTGCAGTGAGCTGGTTTTGTGTTAGGCGTATCCTGTGTTAGAGAAAAACAAAACTTTGCTCGAGTAACTGTTAAGAAAATTGCTGAAATGCTTTATATTTATGGCATTTTAACTTTTTATACTTGCTTGCAATTAAAAAGAGCTTGAAGCACATAGTTGGCCAGAGTAATCCTTAATATGTTTAAGGCTTACATGCATTACCAGCAGCTCAGTGCAGTACCAAATGTAAAAGGGGCTTCTTCCTGAACATATTGTTATGTAAATCAAAAGCAAGTGAATGCAAACATTTCTGTCTTATAGGGGATCTTTTACCAAATTAACATTTGCATAAGAAGTAGGTTTGCAAGGCTATTTTTGAAACCATTAATTGGGATTCCACTCCTGCCATGTTTTTCCTCAGAGGACAGAAATGACATCGCTTGTCAGACAGTACAGCACTAGGGCTGCTGTAGCCATGATGCTGTAAGGATATAAGCAAGGCAGATTTATAGCAGACAGGATCTTTTATTTTACTACCTGATGTAGCTGGAAAAAAAAAAAAAAAAAAAAAAAAAAGGCAATATTTCAGGAACAAAAGCTCTTTGGATCTGAAACTGTGCCTACTGTATCAGTGGTTCTATTAAAAGATATAATCTCTCTACATAGACTTCACCTAACTTATGTATTTAGATTAGCTCTAAGTATGTTATTTCTGCAAATTGGAAGGAAAATCACATTTTCCACTTTGAGAGATACAGCAGAAGATGCAAACAACCTCCACTTCCAACCCAAAGTCCATGTAACTATTTATCCAGCATGAGCAGACTCAGAAAGCAATGTACCTCCAAACCCCCAAATCCTAAAAATCTATGCAAATCACTGTGCAATACCGTGAAAGGAGCTAAAACCTAAAGCTGGCAATAACAGGACATAGGTCTAGAAAATACATTCTAACTTTGCAGGTCAAATCCTGAAGCCTGAAAATAATGACAGTTTGGTTAGTAAACACATAAAATTGTAGTGGGTTTACGTGGCAAGGTTTTGGTAGCAGGGGGCCATAGGGGTGGTTTCTGTGAGAAGGATCTAGAAGCTGCCCCATGTTTGGGAAGGGCCCCATTGTTTTCCAGAGCTGAGCCAATAAGCGATGTTGTTTTGCGCCTCTGTGAGAGCATATTTAAGACTGGGAAAAAAAAAACGTTGTGCCACACAGCAGCTGGGAGAGTGAGAGGAGTGAGGAACGGCCTTGCAGGTGCCAAGGTCAGTGAAGAAGGAGGGGGAGAGGTGCTCCAGGTGCCGGAGCAGAAGTCCCCTGCGGCCTGTGGTGAGGCCCATGGTGAAGCAGGATGTCCCCCTGCAGCCCATGGAGTACCACGGTGGAGCAGGGTTCCACGCTGCAGCCCGTGGAGGAGACCACGGTGGAGCAGGTGGCCCTGCACCGACGGAGGCTGCCGCCTGTGGAAGACCCCTGCCGGAGCAGATTCTGGGCCGGACCTGTAGCCCGTGGAGAGGAGCCCACGCAGGAGCAGGTGACCCGGCAGGAGCTGCTGCCCGTAGGGGAGCCAGGTTGGAGCAGTTTGCTCCTGAGGGATGGACCCTGTGGTACGGACCCATATCTGGAGCAGTTCTGGAAGAGCTGCTGCCTGTGGGAAGCCCACGCCGGATCAGTTCATCAAGGACTGCATCCCGTGGGTGGGACCCCACAGCACAGGGGACGAGAGTGATTGAGAAGGAGCAGCAGAGAAGAAGCGCTGTAGACTGACCATAACCCCCATTCCCCCGTTCCCCTGCGCCGCTCGGGGGGAGGAGGTGGAAGAGGGTGGATGGGGGGGAAGGTGCTTTTGGTTTCTTTCCTTTGTTTCTCACTTCTCTAGCTTGTTAGTAATGAGCAATAAATCTTACAATCTCCCTATGCCGAGTCTGTTTTGCCCGTTACAATAATTACTGCGTGATTTTTTCGTCCTTATCTCAACCTTTGAACCCTTTTCATCGTATTTTCTCCCCATTCCTCTTTGAGGACGGGGAGTGAGAGAGCGGCTGTGGTGGAGCTCGGCTGCCCACTCAAGCAGAACCACGACAAAAATGCACCAAAATTAATAGAAAATTTGGATAATGTAGGAATGAGAAAGACCTAAAAGTAAAGATGACAGACTTGCACATTGGCTGACAGCAAGTAACTGGAAAAGAGATTAGAGTAAAACATATAACCCCAGAACATTCTTCCAATTTCCCAGAATTTGTGGCTCAAATAGTTTTGTATTTAAAAATACAGGATTTTTATTTTTTTAATTTCATTATAAACATACCCAATCACTCCTCAGTTCAAGTGAACCTGTAGCATCCACAACAGCAATGTCTAGTTCATGAGCTCACACAGGACACATGACACGCTCTCCAGAGGATGTATCATCCCAAACCTTCCAGCACCGCCAGGCTCACAGCTCGGCTGTTCCTTCCCTCCTCTCAGGCTGTCAGCAAGGCTAAAGGAGGGGCTGTTCTCCCCCATGGCCAGGGCTCTTGGTGTCCCCAGCGCTTGTCCATCCTCACACTGCTGTGGGCAGGTGTGGGAGATCGGGGTATTGTTGTAGGTATAGCCGATACCTTGACATGTTCTCCTTCTCCATTGCCCTGCAGCTCCAGGTTACACCTGGACACATGCCATGTGGTGCCTCTGCATGTGTTAGGTGCTATTCCTTGTCCCCCCCATGCCAGCTGCGTGAAACACCAGCCGTGCATTTCTGTAACCGCTGGTGGTGAGTTGTGCACAGCCATGGGTCTCCCATGCCCACTGCTCGCCGCCCCTGCGCTGCCCTGCCTCACGTCCGCGTCTCCACGTCTCCGCCTCTGCTCCTGTGTGACTCCCCATCTCCCCACACAACGTCTATGTGTTGGTGGTCCACACTGCTCCAGCCTGGAGTAGCTCCTGGAGGCTGCAGCCCATGCAAGGACAAGAAGAAGCAGAGCAGACGCAGCCCCGGTCAATGCAGACACGGCTGCCCCAGCTCCACCAGGCCAGAGGCAGGGCAGGCAGTGCCGGCGTGGTGGGGCCTGCAGGAGCGGCAGTGCCCTGTCAAGGGCTGCACACATATTCGCAGCCATCGTCTCCTTTTCCTGGCAGACGGTTTGGAATGGGCAGCCAACCAACCACAAAAACTGCTTGCTATGCTTTTGCATCTCATGGTTCATCCAGCTTTTGGGTTAGATCCTTTTTCTACCTTCATTTCAGTGGATACTGAACCTAGCTGGCCTGGAAAACCTCCTGAAGGCAATGAGATCTCCAGCCTTCGCAAATAGTACAGAGCAGTGGCAAAAAGCATTTTTTTAGGGAAGAAATTGCCATTTTGTATGTGGTATGATGAGGAGAAAGCAAAGAGGAGAGAAGAGAGAAGAAGCAGGACTCATTGGCTGGATTTCTTTGATTTGTTATTGTTGGCTTTTTTTTTTTTTTTTGAGAGAGAGAGAGAGCACAAGGGAGTTAGTTTAAATGTAAACTAAGTTTTATTCAATGTCAACCTTTTCAACATCAAAGAACTCTAGCAATGCTAGTGGGTTATTTAAATAAACCACAAATAACCACAAAGTCTATTCCGCAGAGCTAACAGGAAATCTAGTTGTTACAAGCTGTTGTTTAAGAAAAATAGAAAGCCAGGTTGCAATAGTGCTTTGAGTCCCATTCATCTCAAGAATGCTGCCTTGTTTGTTTGCACAGGATTCTTCCATGCATTTTTTTCATTCTTGAAGAATTTTCAGAATTTGTCTGGAAAAACAAAGCCAGAGAATAACTCTGGGAGTCCTCGGCACCTTTGTGTCACACACAGCCCTCTTGGGACATGCAGTGCCAGAGTGGGCACTGTGCTCTGTGAGCAACATGGACTGTCTGGGAATGGATGCTAGAGGGACGAGGGAGGAGGCACATCCATTGCAATTTCACTTGGGGCTGTCTGGAAGAGAGGAAGGGAAGAAAACTCAGAGATTGTTTTCAACCACCTTCCCAAACCCTTCCACTGGCAGGACTACTTCTGTCTTGCTGGATGTACTCAAGGACCGGTGCCTCATGGCACCTTCCCTGTGAGTCCTTGCCCTCACAGCTACAGGATTGACCTGCAGCTTCCTTATTCCAAAAAAAGACACTGGCTCTTGAGCTTTACTGTGGAAATGCCAACACTTTTCAGACTTGGACCAGGTTAGTGATGGCTGGCTAGTGTATAGACTCATGTTCATAATGCAAGCATAATCCTTCCAGGAGGAATCAAAGCACTTGAGAGTTATCACACAAGTCTTAAATTCATTATTAACAATGTGGAGTTGCTAATTGTAGAATTGTGATGTAGAATTTGGTAATTGCTAACTATACAAACACTTTAATGATTTAAAGAATTACATCTAGTTACTGGCTTTTGACAGAAAGCAAGCTTGAAATAAGTCCAGGG
Source organism: Netta rufina (assembly GCF_964035555.1). NCBI lineage: Eukaryota > Metazoa > Chordata > Aves > Anseriformes > Anatidae > Netta > Netta rufina. The sequence continues at coordinate 65,090,515 of NC_140128.1, read as the reverse complement.
CTGATAAAATAAGTGCCTCAGCATCCTGACAGAGCATTTGCAGATGAGGTTATAAGCCAAGCAAAGCAGATCCACCACTGAAAGAGGAAGTCTGGCTCACCCACCTCTTCCTCACCCTGCTTCCACTTCTGGCTGTGTTCATATTTCTTCTGCAGAACAGGCTGAAGGAGATACAAGAAGGTGCTTGTTCTTTGCCACTCTTTGGCACCCCAGTGGGAGTTTAACTTAAAAGCCAATCCAAGGGTAGCTCATGGGTTTTGTTTATCACACGGGAGAGCCTGCCCCTGGCAGCAGCCCCCGGCGCGTGGCTGGCGCTGCTCTCCCACGAGCATATGGGCTCCAGGGATGCCTGCCTTCCTGCACGCCCGCTGCAGCAGATTCGTATCTGGCCAGCAGGGTAGTTTTACACATTTTCCGTTAAACTATGTTAAATATGGAAAAACAGCAGAAATTAGACTTGTTGTTTTGCATGTGAGCTCTCTTGCACATTTTGGTTTTTCTCACGTTTGGAGATAAAACTAGGATTGACAAAAATCTCTTCTGCCTTTCTACTGGAAAAGTACATGGGCTTACTAAATTGCAATGGTAAGTTTGTTTAAAAAAATAATCTAAAATCAGGTAGAGTTAATGAAATCTATAGAAATGTTTTTCCAGTCAGATGAGCAAGATTGAAGATGATTTCTCTCTCTCTCTCTCTCTTTTGTTGGTTTGTTTTTGAGAAAGTAAATTTGTTCATTGTTGGTGTTTCAGAGTCAGTGCTCTCCTTGAAGTAAAATGCAGCTCTCCCAGGTGTGACCAGCAATACAACCCCATCCTGGACCAGGCCAGTAGTTCAATAAGCTCAAAGTCTCAAAAAGGAAGGTGGTTCTTCTGTGGTCATATAGAGAGCAGATTTTTGGATGCACTGATTGAGAACATCTTATTCATGAGTATCTGCACTTTTCCAGAAGGTAAAAAGCTTTTCTGGCAGCACATCCTTTTGCTATGTAGTTTGAGAGGGGAGTTATGAGAGAACAAGTCAAATGGAGACAATAGTACCTATTTCTTTATTGTGTATAAAAAAAAAATCCCACTCAGATATCAAAAAATGCCTTTCTGAAATATAGCTGTGCAGTGCTTTATTTATGTTCCTTCATGAAAGGGAAAATTTGAGTGAAGGTGTCCCAAGTGGATGAACAATTTTAAAGAGAACATAAGGAGTGAGAGAACTTGCAAAGAGTTGGGGAAAAAAAAAAAAGAAAAAAAAATTATACAGCAAAGGAAAGTGCATCTTGGAGACAGTGAGAATCCTAGAGAAAGTAAAATTTCCAGAAGAAAAGTAAGGATAGGCTTTGACACAGCATGTAGAGTACCACGCTGAACCATTATGTTCAGCAACATGAGAGAAAGATGGCTCCTCTGCATTTTGGCTGGGGCCAAGATTAAAATAAAGCTGTGAAAGGCAGAAGAACAGACGTGTTCACTTTATGCTTATGTCTTTGGTAAGGCCTGTGGTGGTGAACAGAGGCACTGAAAGATGCTGGTGAAAGGAAGCAAGTTTATGGAATAGAGGTAGCTGATGGATTGAGGAGCAGCTGAGACCACTGAGCTTCTTACCCACAAAAGCCAGCTCTCCTCCCCATGGTACTGTTGTGATAGACCAAAACCAAGGTTTTTAGGAACAATCAGATTGTGGATGGTATCATCAGATGGAAAAAATGCACTAGGGCCTACATTTTAAGAAAGTAGGGGCTGAAGTGAGAGAGCAAAACAGGCATCTTTAAGTTAGTCCTTAGTTGTGTGCAAAGCTGCAATAGAAACTGAGAAGAAATAACAGCTGAAGATAAGTGGATGTATCTATTATCAAAGAAAGACTGGGCTTAAGGGAAGCCAATTGCAGCAGAATTGCCCAGCCAGCAACATTTTCTTAATGACTGACTCTCTAGACAGGTTTATCCTGAACCTAATAATGTATGGACCCAATCTGCATGGAGTACATGAGGACAAACATATTTCAATTTAGCTGGGAGGAGGTAAATGTGATTGCCCTGACTGGGTGAGGTGCGCTGTGCTGGGGAAGGGCTGACAGAAGAGCTCCTTGGAGTGGGCCCTGAGGACTTCCACACTCGGTCTGGGCTGAGCTGTCTGGGGAGAACAGCAGGCAGTAGGCAATAGTCACCAGAAAGAGAGGCCCTAACATGGAAAACAGAGTCCTCTCCAGCTAAGGAACAGCAGCACAAGCATACGTGAGCCTTAGTGCAAATGCAGCTCCTGATTTGTACTTTCCGTCTCCCTGCCAGCCCTGTCTGATGCACAGGAATTTGCACACAATGTCTCCAGCCGCCCTGATGTGTGGGTTCCTGGCACTGCTTCGTCCTGCAGCACAAACAGAAATCTGCCACTCTGACATAAGAGCAAGTGCCGGGTCCTGCACCTGGGACGGGGAAACCCTGGCTGCATGTACAGACTGGGCGATGAGACGCTGGAGAGCAGCCTAGAAGAGAGGGATCTGGGGGTCGTGGTAGACAGCAAGTTGAATATGAGCCAGCAGTGTGCCCTGGCAGCCAGAAGGGCCAATCGTGTCCTGGGGTGCATCAAGCACGGCATCGCTAGTAGGTCAAGGGAGGTGATTGTCCCGCTCTACTCTGCGCTGGTGCGGCCTCACCTCGAGTACTGTGTGCAGTTCTGGGCACCACAGTATAAAAAGGACATGAAACTGTTGGAAAGTGTCCAGAGGAGGGCTACGAAGATGGTGAAAGGCCTGGAGGGGAAGACGTACGAGGAACGGCTGAGGTCACTGGGCCTGTTCAGCCTGGAGAAGAGGAGGCTGAGGGGAGACCTCATCACAGTCTACAACTTCCTCGTAAGGGGGTGTCGAGAGGCAGGAGACCTTTTCTCCATTAACACCAGTGACAGGACCCGCGGGAACGGGGTTAAGCTGAGGCAGGGGAAATTTAGGCTGGACGTCAGGAGGGGGTTCTTCACAGAGAGGGTGGTTGCACACTGGAACAGGCTCCCCAGGGAAGTGGTCACTGCACCGAGCCTGTCTGAATTTAAGAAGAGATTGGACTGTGAACTTAGGCACATGGTCTGAACTTTTGGGTAGACCTGTGCGGTGTCAAGAGTTGGACTTGATGATCCTTAAGGGTCCCTTCCAACTCAGGATATTCTATGATTCTATGATTCTATGATTCTATGACATGGGGAGAACCCCGAGTGCCCCTCTGGCAGGCTCCCAAGCAGGCTTTTGCTGGGGGAAACGGTCGATTCGCTCCCAGTGTGGCGGCTAGCGCGGGGCTGCGGAAGGGTAGCAAGGCGTTAAGGTGAGCAGAGGTTTTTATGCTGAGTGTACACATAACAGCCTTCAGCAGCCCTGAGCTCCCTCCTACCAGGAGGCAGATAGGTAGATTTCCAGGTCAGCGCTAAGCAAAGGCTCCTGCATGGGCTCATTGAGAAGGCTGCTGCGAGGGCGCTGAAGCTGCTGCAAAAGGAAGATGCTTTTCATTACTGTGTCTGCCACCGGCAATGTAGAATTCATGCTGCGCTGTAGCAACACGCACAGATCTCTGAGAGTGGAGAGGCAGGGATGTGCAGACGTGACTTTGGTAGCATGGTGTCTGTAATGGGAAAAGCATTTCTGAAGGGTATTATCTCCAGCACAGAGGGGGAGGTTTCCAGAACTGCCTTTCACTCAGTGCGTATGAATGACTGCTGTTTCACACAGCTACCTGAAGTGCTTGGTCATTGCTGTGTAAAGGACATTTTCTGTAGATATTGTTCCCACTTCCTGTACAATTTCATGTTCCTATATGTACTGAATGCATATTTGTTTTGCATATTCATATTGCTCACTGACTTCAGAAGCTCATTGACTTCAGGGCACTGTATCTTTGTAATCTTGTCTTTTGATTCTATAAAACATATACATTTTTTAATACCAGTAGGAGCATCTAAGTGCTTGATATTCACAGGGAAATGTGGTTTCATGCCTGCTGTCCTCGAGGACAGTGCTGTGTGAGGCAGGCAGCTTTGCAGGGATGGCAGAACAGGGGTTTGCGAGCCGGGGCAGGGGGCAATCTCCACCAGCAGCTTCCAGCTGG